>NC_091080.1:86695000-87007083 GCF_032405125.1 Capricornis sumatraensis | reverse complement strand
GGATTTTAGAACCCAGACTGAGGTGAAGCACAGGAAGGACAGAGGAGCCTGGCACACTGCAGTCCACGGGCTCACAGCCAGACACCACCCAGTGACCGAACAACAGCAAGGCGAAGTGTAAAATGATAACTTTGAAAATCCATTTCTCCGTGTCATGTCTATCTCATTAAGCGTACTTAAACTGTGACAGAAACATGTGGAAGAGCCGACGACTCGTGGCTCCAGCAGGAGCCTCCGAGCAGGGTAGCTGAGGCGCTCCTCACCTGAGAGGACCAGGGCGATGCCCCCGCAGGCGTTGGGAGACGACATGGACGTCCCGTTCATGAGCTGGGTGCCCCGCAGCGTCCAGTTGGGGACGGAGGCGATGGCGCCGCCCGGGGCGCTGACGCTCACTCCAAGGGCCCCATCAGCGCTGAAGGAGAGCAAGGCAGAGTCTGCTTAGGGAGGTGGGCGCTGGGCCAACGGGCAAATGAACTCAGGGCGAAGCCCTGCACCTGCCCCCAGGCAGTCGGACAGAACGGCTGCGACGTCCCATGTTGGGAAGACCCCCTGGAGAAGGGAAGGGCTACCCACGCCAGCATTCTGGCCTGGAGAATTCCACGGACTGCGCAGTCCATGGGGTCGCAACGAGTCGGACACGACTGAGCGACTTTCACTCCACTTCACTTCCACGGGCAACCTACCTGGGGCCTCGAGAAGACCACGTGTACTGATTTGCAGGTAACTTCTCTCTCAGAGAGTACTCGGCAACCATCATATCAGGAGACACGTAGGCGCCCACACCTGCGGGGGGAATGTGGTCATTGACAAAAGGATACAGAACAGGGGTCCCGATTCGAAACCCACTGCTCCCCCAGCCGTGGGATCCCGGCGAAGCACCTGTTCTCTGGACACCACCGTTCTCTCTCACAAAATGGAAAGGTGAAAAAATTCAACGACCCAGGCAAGGTCACTACGTGCCAGACACTACACGAGGTGCTGTGCTTTTGTATATAAAAATACCTACCAGGACTATTATGTGGACTAAACAGGATAATGTAACTAAAAGTGTGTGTACGTGTAAAAGAGAAAGAGAAATGTGTTTCAAACTGTAAAAATGTAACTTCAGAAAAATAAAGGAATTAGTTGACTGATCTTCATTTTTAAATGACCATGGTATAGAAAATTCTACCCATGAAATTGGCAGTAGCCCTCCCCTGCAAAGTGGCTGCAGTAAGCCAGTAACAAGCATGTAACATGCTACAGTCTCCTAGATAAATGTGCAGACACAAACTAGTTAGACTCTGAAATCACAGAATTCAGAGATCAGAGTCAGGCCCTTCATGCCAGGGATGTGGAAACAGGGCCGAGAGGGGCTAAAAAAATGCACTGAAGATAATGACCGGCAGAGACAAGACTCAGAATCCAAGACTATCGGCTCCTCGTTCTCCTTCACAACACACACGTCTGCTGGGTAGAAGGCTGGACAGAATGAGTGAATTAAGAGGACTTAGGTCAACAATGCTGCCTCATGAAACTGAAGTCATTTTGCAGAATTTAGGTCAAAGTGTTCTGCCAATCTGGGGGTAAGAAAATGACCAGATTCTGAGCGCTGTGGCGGAGCAGTGCATTTTGACCATGAGGCGCCTCTCAGGTTTACTTTGTTTCCTTTTGTGTCCTTAGAGGTATCCAGAGATCTGGAACACACAATGCATGAATCACTGGCAGGCGCCGCTGTCTTAACACACCATTTAACAGAATTACTTAATCAAGAGATTTCAGGTTACCGAAAGCAAGCGACACCATGCTTAAAATTTACAAGCCACGAGTACAAGCATGTCCCATAACTATAAGATCACTGATATTTAAAAACAAAAATATTTTTTAAAGGACCAGTTTCTATTCTAACCTTTAATGCCCAAATATTGTTGTGTATCTATAACATCATCTCTAATACCTAGACAACTACAGTAACTCCTATGATACGTATGTATTGTGCCGTTAATGATGAATACACCAGGAAAACTGTTTGGGACCAGTTTTTATAGTCACATGTTCAATCACAAACATTAAGAGGTGTTTTGAGCCCACGTTTAAAAATAAACCAAAAATCTTCAGGCCTCATTTACTATTTAGGGGATCTCCATTCACCCTTCCTTATTCATGCCTCACATTAAAAAAACCAAGGGGTGGGTTTCATGTTTTGCGGGGTTTTGTTTTTTGCACAAAATGGCAGCTACTGTTGTATAATAGAAACTAATTTTATTATTTTCATATTATGACTCCAAATAATTTGATCTCTTACAACTTTCGTTGACAGGCATTATTGTTTCCTGTTGGTTTCCAGTGAAGCAGACAATACTGTATCCGATCCTGGACACCAAAGGGTGGGGAAGGCCACAGGCACACAGTAAACGTGTTTCAACTGCTTTTCTCAATAACGAAGCTCCCTTCCTCTACCTCTGGGTCTTCCTGCATGCTCCAAGAGAAACTAACGGAGGAAGCTCTGCTATAAATACACAGCCGCACACTATAAATAAAAAGTGAAGCAAGTGTCTTCATTTATGCTGCTCACTTAGCCTGGAAAGCCCTTCTCCTTCCTGCCTGTGTCTACCTACTGAAATCCTTGTTCTCACACTTCTTCCAGAAAGCCCTGCCCAGATCCTCAAATCAGAGGGAACCCCACTTTTGTGATCCCACAGCCTGATCTGGGACTGCAAGGAGATCCAACCAGTCCTTCCTAAAGGAAATCAACTGAATATTCATCGGAAGGACTGATGCTGAAGCCGAAGTGCCAGGACTTTGGCCATCTGATGTGAAGAACTGACTCATTGGAAAAGACCCTGATGATGGGAAAGACAGAAGGCAGGAGGAGAAGGGGACGACAGAGGATGAGATGGTTGGATGGCATCACCAACTCAATGGACATGAGTTTGAGCAAGCTCTGGGAGATAGTGAAGGACAGGGAAGCCTAGTGTGCTGCAATCCATGGGGTCACAAACAATTGGATATGACTTAGCAACTAAACAACAGGCCTGATCTATGCTTCCGCTATCCGTGATCTGTACCTCCACACTTACTCCAGTCTGCTGGAGATGAAATTCTACACCAGTGGGTCCCTACTAGAGTTCACTTTCCTGAGGGTCTATTACAGGCTCAGTGTCCTGTGTGTAGGAGAGAGAACAGTTAACACTGGATGGACTGAACCTTTTTGTCTGCTTGTTTTTAAGTTTCTTTCTAAAACTGGAAACTCACCTATCACGCTGGACGTGGTTCCTCCCGGACACCCAACTGTAGACAGGCAGGGGCCGTTATTCCCAGCACTTGAGACATAAATTATATTGTGCTTCCACACGGCTTCACTGATTACTTCACATATCCTCCTGAAAGAGGGAGAGGACTCCTTTGAACACATGAACTGTCCACTTTTCAAGAAATGGATTACTGTAATGTGAAAATATTTTCAAACATGGTTTATATGTAAAAACAGAAACAAAACCAAAACATGGGTTGCAAGCAGCAGAACGGTGGTCACAGGTCAGGAGGGGAGCTTAGAATCACTCAGGGACGTTCTCAAACTGCAAGTGCCTTGCTCCTACTCACAAAGTGTTTATAAAACTAAAATACACTCAAACGCGAGGTCAGGTAAATTCGGGCACGTGCAGCATCAGTGGAGCGCGACAGAGCCATGCCCACAGACATACCCAAGTCGGGGTTCAGTGGAGGGAGTTAGGAGGCCCCGTTTTTAGTGGGAAATGTGCTAAAAACAAAACTGTATATATTGGGGAAAATAAACTGCCAAGGGGCCAAAAGCAAAGACTGCAACGTTAGCAGAGACTGGGTCAGGGGCCACAGGGGGTCCACTCCACCCGCCATGTGAAGTGTGGAGGACCAGCTCCTCACACAGCTGTGACAAGCGGCAAAGGTGAATGGGGGAATAAGGCACCAGGGAGAGAGATTTAACACATCTGGTTAGAGGCTGACAGCAAGGAAGAAAAATACACTGGTAGTCATTACAGGAGGTAACGTTAGACCACGAGGGAAAAATGAGGCCGATGTAAAAAGGCAAAGGGCCAAGGATGCTCTAAAATCATAAAGTGAAGGAAAAAGCACGTTAAGAGTAAGAAGACTGTAAAAGAAGGAAGGTCCCAGGAGAGAAAGGCATACGCTGCGGTAATGAAGACACGGAAGCAGATCCTGCTCGCTCCTGCGAGGTCACGTTCACAACTGATGCAGACAGCGTGCTCCCTACCAGGTCTGGAAATGAGCATCAGCTGAGGAAATTATGGGTTTTAAAATTTTTATTTCTTAAATCAACAGGTGGTAGAACCGACCTTCTCTTTGGTGTCTAGTTCTGAGACTGCACGTATGTACAGACTGTGGAACCACCACCGTTAAGTACAGGAATGGTTTCAGCACCGCATTAAACCATCTCCTGGGGTTATCTGGCCATCTGCAGGTACAGGGTCCCTTCTACACTCCGGCGCCCACGGATCGTTCTAGAGCCCTGCCACCGTACACGTCACCTAAACACAATCCTGAGACACGGAGCCACTGAAACCGGCTCTTTTCATCCCGCAAAAGCATTTATGACGCACCCATGGAAACTAAGTCACTGATGACTAGAGCCAACTACAGGCTCTAGTTTGGTGACATTTGCGCTTCGGCAGAGCTCTGTCACAGAGCTCAGAAAATGCACAATGGGTGTTATCTGGGTGGGGTGGTGGGAGGAAACTCTCCAGATAGGGTCACCGCTAAGTTAGCGCTATGAAGACAGAAAGGCTGAGGTAACATGAGGTCAAGGCTAAGCCAGAGGCTGGAAGCCCCTGCAGCTCAGGGAGGGCACTGGGGCAGTGAGAGCCGTCGATGGACAACGGTGGACACACCAGACTAGGTCTGGCTAGAAAAGCAAGCAAAGGCCATGGGAGATGAGGCGGCTTGTTACTGGTTAGTTTTAAAGCTAGTGGATACTTGAGCAGGTCTAACAGGAAAGAGAGCCAGGAAAGGAGCGGGTCGATGCTGGAGGGCATCTCCGAGGGTGGAGGGGACCAGGGCCAGGCTCTTCATCCCAGGCAGGCTTCATGAAAGAAGAAGGGACGGCAGCTGGTGGGGTCAGGCGTGTCACAGGGGGCCCGGAGTCCCCTCTAAGCGTCTTTACCTACTCTGGGAAAGAAAGCAGCAAGGACGCCAGCTGAGGACTGATGGGGAGGTCGCCGGGAGTCCCCAAGGAGAAGGTGTGAAACGGCCGTCCAGGAGGGCAGGGCGTGCACTGTGACCAGGGACAGCGCTGACCCCACACCCGTGGCCCCCGAGCACGCCGCCAGGGCGGCCTCCGCAGGCCGGGCTCCGTCAGGCGCGCACACCCGAGGTCGGGCTGCCTGTGGACAGGGTCCCAGGGGCCGTCGGGTCCACCGGCCCGGAGGGGACACCGGCGTCAAAGACGTGACCATGGACGAAGGGCCTCAGGGACGCGCAGGATCTACCCAAGTCTGCTCTCCTTCAGCTGTGACGTTCGATCCAGTCATACAGAAATGCTCACTGCTCTCTGTCAGCTAAGCTTCCACGGCTGACGAGTGGCAAAGAACACTCACCCGGAATTTGGCCAGTGAGTCGCTTCTCCGTAGCTGTAGTTGACAAGATCACACTTATGATTTATAACTTCTATCATCTAGTAAAAAGATAGAGAGTCCAGCTTAGGCAGCCATTCATAAAAACAGAAACGCCAGCACAATAAAGGCATCCCACAGTTCTGTAACCAATCATACTCCAATTCATATCTAAATTCATAACTTACTGCCAGACATGGCTGACAAACTTAAAAAAAGGTGCGTGTGTGTGTGTGTTTGGGGGTGGTGTTGATACACGGCACGGGAAGTAGTCAATAAAAAACAAACCAGCATCTGCAGAATTGAGTTGGAGAGACGAAGGAGGTCTCTTTAAAGTTTAAATTCACTCAAGTGAAATAGAATTCATATGTTAAAGTGAAATGAAGAATAAATTCTTAACATTGATGGAGCAGGCTGGCTGAGACGTCTTCCTTTTCTCATGCTTTTAAAAGTATCCCAAAATAGTCTGCTAAAGGATTTACTACAAGTGAGAAGTATAATGTAAACAATGTTTTCATATTTCCCCAAATCCCTTTACCCCAAATAATTTCTAATAAAAATATTTTTAAGTGAGTTAAGCATTTGGGGCTTTTGAAAACAAAGCCCTATACACTGGATACAGTTCCATGCATTTTTGGTAAAGCAAGAGCAGCTTGCTGATCAAAGTGTCCCCAACCGTGAAGCATCAGCCCTGGACGCCAGCAGCTCAGGAGCACTCACAGCTCGGATGAGGCCTGTGCCTGTCTCCATCGTGCTTAGTCTTGTGTCTCCGATCTTGATGGAAAGAATCTGAGCACCAGGAGCTACACCATTCCGCTCAGGTTCTTCAGGAAAATGCCCGGCAGCTATGCTAGCTACGTGTGTTCCGTGGGCTCCTAGAGGCAAGAAGGGGAGACGACGAGGTAACACCCTCAGAGGCTCAAAGTTTTAACCAGGAGATTCAATCTGTGTAGTAGTAATCAGAATAAAAACATGCTTATCTTAACGTGTAAGGGGGTACTGTTTCTTGTCTCTTAATAATAATTCACAAAAAATGACTGTGAATTACATACGCTGTTCTGCCATCTGGGATTCTACCCTGTTAAGTCACAAAGGTGAGAAAGTATTCACACACGTGTAATTGACAAAGTGCTTATATCTAGAACATAAACTTTCAAATAAAAAAAAAAAAAAGAGAACACAAAAGAAAAATGGGTAAAGAGCATTTGAAAAACATTTCCCAAGAGGATGACCAATGGCAAATAAATGTATGAAAAGATGAGTCACCTGGGAGACACAAACGAAGGCCACATGGAGCCACCCCTTGCTAAAGGGCTGAGGCTGAGGGTGGCCCCGAGGGTGGGGACGTGCACGCCGCTCTGCGGCGGGTGTGACACTCTGCTACTGCCAAGGGGAGCTCGGACGGTCTTCAATACTGTATGGCCCGACCACACCCAACCAGCTCTCCCAGACATGGTTTCCAACTAAAACAAAAACCAGCTTCTACACAGACCTGTACACGGTTGTTCAAACAACCCAAATGCACATCAGGAGGTGAATGGGTAAATGAACCATGGTGGACGCACACAGTGAAATACTCGGCAATAAGGAACAAGCTACTTATCATCACAGTATGGATTCAGCCCGACACGCTGAAACGGGCGGGCAAAAACAAACTGTATTTTTAAAATTCCATTTATATAAAATTCTACCAAATGTACAGTAATCGAGGGTGGACAGAAAGCCCTTCAGCGGCTACCAGAGGATGTGAGTGGAGACAACTGGGTTATAAAGGAAGAGCAAGCCAGCCTTTGAGGGTGGTGGTGATGGAGATCTGTTGTTTTGGTTGTGGGGAAGGTTTCCGGGGTGTGTGCACACATCAGAACTCAGCACCCTGTGAGTGTGTAGTCTGCGCAGCTTCCTGTACCTGAGCTGTGCCTCTACGGACGTGGGGGGCGGGGGGAGCTGGGTACCCCACTTCACCCTCCTCACTCCCTCCCAGAAGTGAGCTATGGAGAGCAGCCCTGCAGCTGGTGCACACCTTCTGTGCACCTGTATTTTTATATTTTTACCACACACACACACACACACACACACACACACACACACACACACACTCATAAACCATTTTCACACAATTTTTTTAACATCAACATATTTTCTTCACTAAAATTTATGGATCTGAGATTTATACATATAGTTATATGCAGATTTATTCCTTTTGATTACTATATAACATATTCCACAGGATGAATAACATAATTTTAAACCAACACACAAGTTTCAAGAAAGTCTGTAACTTTTTTGAAATTACGCAGGAAGCTGTGCTAAGGATCCTTTTACCTGATCCTTCACACTCATGGGTGAATTTTCACGAGTTAGTATTTGGAGGTGAAATTACTGTTCACAGAATGAACTATGTTTATTTTTTTTGTAGCTGGACCATGCTCACACTCCTGGAATGGATCCTACATGGTTGTGGCCTTAAAAAAAAAAAACCTTTCCAGGAAATCTCATGACATCCGTGACTCCAGACCTAGTTCTGTCGTAGGGATCGGTCAATTCTCCTTAACGCTGTTTTTGGGTAGAGGAATTTTTCCTCCTGGTACTTTGCACGTTCATCTCTAGTTAGCAAACCTGAGACAGAATACCTCCACTGGTCACTATGGAGAGCAGGTTCCCATCGTCGTATATGTTAACGGAGTAATTCAGCATCTCGGTGGCACCAAAGGAGCCGTACTCCTGGGCCTCTTTGTAGTTTCTCAGAACAGTCGATTTACTCAGATCCCCATCTTCACTCGAATCAATGCAGGCTCTGGGAAAGGAGAATTAAGAGCAGGTAATGCAAGTTATCTAAAAATCACACAATACTATTTCTCGAGGTCCTTCTTACCACACCACCTCTGTTTATCAGCACAAACGTGGCAGCTGCCTCTGTCACAGAGGCCTCAGTAAAAGACTGGGTAAAATGACTTAAGCAACCAGCCCTTAAATGAAGTCAGGCACAAGGGGCTCTAGGAACTGTCCTTCACAGACCTCCAGGAAGAAAACCACCCACTGGCTTCAGGAATCAGGCCAGCTTAGCGTCTAGGTCTCTGGGGGTAAATCCTTATCCCACTTCCCTCTTCTGCCCTTACAACATGTATAGTAGATACTCTTGCCAGATCCTCCTGCACTTACTTTCCAAACTGCCCAGCTTCAATCAGGAACATTTCTATGATCAACCTGCTGTTGTCTATTTAATGACTACTGTCTGGTTAAGGGGGTAAGATTCTTTAAGAGAGGTTAAGAGTCAGCTTTCACGCCTAAAATACTAAGTTCAAAAGGCTTTATCCAAAACTACTCAAAAGCCAACCCGGCTCTCGAGGCGCTTTGCTTAGAGATATTAATGTCTTGTAAACCAAATCTCTGGGCAGTTTTGAGGGCTTAATGTTCTTCAGAGCAGGCAAGACCATTTTTAAATGAAGATGTATAAAATCCACATGGCTCACCTCCAGGTCTCACCATCAAACCACACCAAGCAGTCGTACACCGGGCCAGGATCACTGTACTTTTTCTCAAAAGAGTTTAGCAATTCTACTTGACTCTGAAGCTCCTCCTTGATTAATTTATTTGCCTAATCAATTAGAACATGTGTTAATGTTAGTACATTTTGTGCTCTTGACAAGTGATATTAACAGACAACCAAAGATAATGTGACCCAGTAGTAAAGTTATTTTACCCTGGAAAAATATAAGAAAATTTTCCTTTTATATCTGTACAATTTGAAATTCAATTTAGTGGCAGATATCAATTAAAGTATTAAATAAAAAAAAATTTCACTTACTATCATAGTCAGTCCCTCACTACCCCTGCTTTGGGAAAGACACAGTGCTAGGTGGCGGGGACCTCATTTGGCTAAGGGTG
This sequence comes from Capricornis sumatraensis, assembly GCF_032405125.1. Classification (NCBI taxonomy): domain Eukaryota; kingdom Metazoa; phylum Chordata; class Mammalia; order Artiodactyla; family Bovidae; genus Capricornis; species Capricornis sumatraensis. The sequence continues at coordinate 86,997,613 of NC_091080.1, read as the reverse complement.
TTAGTCACATAACCTGTACCCGCATGATTCAGTTCTAAAAGCAACACTAAAATTGCTACACGTTAGTTTATCTACCTTTAGGTTTTTATATCCAGGAACATTTCCATTTCAAATCTATTTCTTAAGAGCCCAAATAAATAACAGGAATTATGAATAGTCTCGCCTCTGTTAAATTTGCTGAGTTAAATACATACTGTATTTATGACCAAGTACATATAAGCTGCTATTCAACCATTCTGAACTATAAAAACGGAAAATTCGTATGCTTCAATCTAAGCACTTTTTAAAAGTACGTACTATACGAGATGGCCCTACATTCGCCTGACTAGTCCAAATGAATAAAAATTTAGGTTTCACATGTTCCCAAAATCTTAAGTTATGCTTCATTTTTCCTTATTCAATATATTCAATGTTTACTCCTCCTCAAGGAAAAAGACAACTATATAAGCATTTGTGGCATACAAAATAAACTGGCTGATTAAATTCAGATCCCCTTCTATAGTCAGTGCTGTATATGCGGCACCTGAAATACTACATTTCATGTCTCCAACAGAGGCTGAAGAACCAAAAGTGATCCAACCAGAAATTACAGAGCTGCTAAAAATGAACACAGATAAAGTAAATGAAAGTGTGTGTGTGTACATCTATACAGGCTGGTGGGCCTTGACCCGACCTGCATGTTAATGAAAGCTCCTGAAAAGTTCTTAAAATATCTGCCTCCTGTGTAAGGTTCTGATTTATTTCCTCTCTAGGACACAAACACGGAGTTTTTAAAGCTCCTCACGTGATCCTACCAGACAGCCAGGGCTCAGAATCACTGATACAATCCCATTTCTGATTAAGAAATGGATGGCCTAGAAGCCTAAATAGACGTTTCCTCCAAAAAAGACACACATGTGGCCCACAGGCACGGGAAAAGATGTTCAATGTCACTTACTATTAGAGAAATGCACATGAAAACTACAATGAAGCCATCACCTCATGTTGGTCAGAATCCTCAAAAAGTCTACAAATAATAAATGCTGGAGAGGGCATGGAGAAAGGGAAGCCACCTACACTGTTGGTGGGAAACGTAAACTGGTACAGCCACTATGTTTCAAAACCAGTATGGGGATTACCTTAGAAAACTAAAAATAGAGTTACCACAGGATCCAGCGATCCCACTCCAGGGCATATACTTGGAAATGATAAAAACTCCAATTTGAAAAGATAACATGCACCCCAGTGTGCACAGTGGCACTGTTTACAACAGCCAAACAAGGAAGCAACCTACACATCCATCAACAGGTGGCTGGATAAACAAAGTGTGGCACATATATAAATATATATACACACGCACAATGGAGTATGACTCAGCCATAAAAGAACAAACTAATGTCATCTGCAGCAACACGGATGGATACAGAGATTATCACACTAAACGAAGTAAATCAGAAGGAGAAAGACAAACGCCATGATATCATTTATGTGTGGAATCTGAAAAAGAACGACACAAATGAGCTTACTGAGGCAACAGAAAAGACCCACAGACACAAAACAAACCATGGTTACCAGAGGGGGAGGGAGGGGAGGGATAGGTTAGGAATGTGGGCGTAACAGATACACACTACTACATATTAAATAGATAAACAAAGACCTACTGTATAGCACAGGGAATTATATTCAATATCTTGTAATAATCTATAATGGAAAAGAATCTGAAAAAGAATATATATATATGTATGTATAACTGAATCACTTTGCTGTATACCTAAAACACTATATATCAACTATACTTCGATTTAAAAATTCATTTAAAAAGTGGCATGCATCAACAGAAAAATTCAGAAGGACGAACATCAAGTTGCTGCTAGCATCCCTGGGTGGTGACATTCCAGAGACTTTCACCTGCTAACCCTTACAATACCTCTGGTGCTCCAGTTTCTGCAATAGCACTTACTGCTTTCATAATAAACCGAGATGCTACTTTTTCATCTCATAGACTGATTCACAAAACATGCAACAGCAAGAATGTAGAAGAATGGGAACTCTCGTACGCTTCCGATAGAATTGGTACGGTCACTTTATAACCCACCGGAAGACCGGCACGAGAACTTCCAAACCAGGATTTTTTCATCCTGGCCCCAAACTGGAAATGAAGCAAGGATCAGTCTGCAGAATGGACACATACACTGTGGTCCGGCCCTCACAGAGTAACAAGAGTGAGCTACCGCAACACCCTGCGCTGGAGGGATCGCACAGGAAACATCGGATGAAAGCAGCGACGCGTAAGAGGACAGACACCGCATGGTTCCAGTTTACAAAATTCAGAACGGGTGAAGTCACTGGACAGTGTCAGCCATCAAGGATGGTGGCTGCTTCTGGGTGGAGGCAGCCGTGAGCAGTCAGAGGCATGAGAGGCGCTGGGGTGCCGTGCACTCGGGGTGCTGCCTTTGTGATGATTCATGACATCACATCTAGGGTGTGTGCACTTTTCCGTGCGGCCATTCTATGTTCATTAAGAACTTTTAAACATTTAACTGATATATAAATTGATTTCAGGACAAACGAAGAAAGGAAAATAAGTAAGTAAAATTAGACAAGTTAAAACATGGGGGAGAAAACAAACTTGGGGAAAAAGTCTGTGTATTCTCTAAGAACTGTTAATTCTCTAAGAACACGGTAATGTTTAAATAAAAGCAACTAGCACCAACTTGAGAAGGGCAGTTGTTGGCAACGTCGAACTCTTCCTGCTTCCGACAGGCCTCCGCAAGAGCTACTCTGTGGACAGGGTCCCAGATTTTTTCCTTCCGTTCTTTCTGCAAAGACAGAGAAATGCCCTTCCAATGAGGTGGACTAACATGCAGGTAAACCAAGACAGGAATTTAAGAGTTGTTATTAGCTGCAATGCTATACAGTGCTCATACAGAGGTAAAAAAAAAAAAAAACAACATCATTTATAATCAAGTTGATAAAGCAATGAATGGATCAGTTACAAAAAACTTGATTAGTTAATTCACCACGCCTAGATGCTAAAAGCACAAGTTTACCAAGGCACAACCAGATGTTATTTTAATACATCACAGGCACCCATTTAAATCCTTCTCCAAGAATAGATAATACCAGGTCAGGTAACAGCCTGAAATCCCATCATTTGAGGAAAAAGAAATGCCTTCAGCCAAGAGCAAGCAGAAGACAGGGGTAAGCCCGCAGCTGCACTCTGGTGGACTTCCTGTCTCTCACCTCCCTGGCCTGTTCCTTTTTCCCCACCCTCGTTGACTTGATGGGTTCTCTGCTGCTGCAACTGGTCATCCTACCCTCCCAAGTGTCTTGAACTACAGTGCCTCCCAGTGGAAGTCAACTAGTTAAAGAAAGCCTCTCCACTAAAACAATCAACTCCACGGGACTAAGAAAGGGGAATCTGCTTGCACCGAATCCATACCTGAATGTGACTGATTAAATTTAATACAATGCGTAAAAAGACTGTGCGTTTCAGCCTGAAATATTGAAATAAAATAGTATCTAATAGAAGTTAACTTATGTGCAGTTATTTTCTGAAAAAATTTTTTTTTCAGAATGACTGGAATCTGACAAGTAAAAGATTTATATGTAAAATACTGAGTAACTTCTTACTGGCTCACTGACCCTTGGAGAAGCAAATCACAACCTTAGACTATATGGCCCATAGGTCTCACCCTGAAGGCCCACTTGCAAGGATCACATCTTGTTTTACTACTTTAAAATCTTACATAAAATTAAAACTTCATTTCCTTAGTCATACTAACCACATTTCAAGTTCTCAATAGCTACTTGCGGCTCGTGGCTACTACAATGGGTGGATAATGAACATTTCAAACTCTCCCGTAACTACTGAAAGGTCGGCTGTGCTGTTATAAAGCAGGCTCCATCTCACTGGTTTTACAATTCTTAGCTCTCCAAAGACAGACTGTGTTTCCCGTCCTTCAGCTGCTTTAGGTCTGAGTTACTTCCTTCCCTGGTACTGAATCATCACTAACTGGGATCAAGAAAGCAAGGCAAAGACTAGGAAAATGGGATGAATTACCATAGCAATGACAGGGACAGGAATAAATAAGGCAGTCTAGGCTTTAAATTGATTGTCCAGTGAAAGCATATCCCTTTTCCCAGAAAAACACAAATACACAAAATGTGAATAAAATTTCAAGGTATTCAGATTCCTTAAACTTTTCCATGTTTCTCAGATTAGGAAACACGAATAGGTAACATTTCACTGGATAGCATCTTCCTTGAAGCAGATATCATTTGAAAGTCTCCAGATTCCCTTAATAATCATCAGGTTAGTGAGAGCTAAGGAAGTCTCTTTCTTCAGTCTGAATAGAATCTGAAGAAGTCATGATACTAGATGGTCCGTTACCTGAATTCTTTCCTTGAGAGCCTTTGGATAGAAATCGTAGCCATTTTTTATGCCAATGTGATATCTGCCTGAGGGATTTATCCAGGTCACAGGAATCTATGGGAAAAAAGAACATTTCTCACTCATTAAATGCTTCCCAATTCCAATGGTACAGTCCTGGGGGAAAATCTATCCTTGGGGCTCAACTTGGAGCAGGCCGCCTTAGAGCATCTCTTTAATACTCTAAGTTGCCATTTAACATATCTCTGTCTCCTTTTGTCTCAACAGTGAGATAGCTTAACTAGAGTACTTTCATTTGCACAATGCTTTACAGTTTATGCAGGGCTATCAACATCACATTAAACCGCTAGGACCTTCAGTTCCCAAGCACTCAGGACAGCTCACTCCCCCATCACCCAACTGCCCATCAACCAGGGGAGGGAAGCAACTTACAGAACCTCTCCACCCTCAGATGTCTCGCTAAGAAAAAGAACTTCACTCTCCTCCAAGATATTACAGGGATGGGCCCAGAGCCTATAAAAAGAGCTCTTTGTGTTCTTAAGAAAAAAGCTCTATAAAATCATGATAATTACATATAACATCTTATAATAGTCTTTCCTGCTCTCTCAAAGTATTTAAAAATAACACTTCAAGCTTTTAATTTACATAAAATACAAAGAGCATGCCCAGTTTACAAATAGAGAAAGCAAAGAAGCAAAGAGAAATTAAACTTCTGGCCCAAACAGGAGGGTGGAAAAAGAAAGCTGGAATCTAGTTCTATCAAGAGACAAAAACCTGGTGTAAAGGATACAGAATTTAAAGCCAGACAAACCTGGCTACGGCCCAGACTCTGCCCCTCACCAGGTGGGAGCCACAGGCTTCCACTTCCTCATGTGCAAGAGGAAGAAAATCATCTTTACTTCACAATTCCCATGAATAAGAACTTGTGTGAACATCAACCAACTTGAAATGTCAATTAAGACCATGGGGACCCTTCACATTCTATCATCTCAGGACCCATGTTCACTAAAAACAGCTTTCAAAAGTGTACAGATTATGAAGCTGAGCTATCAACCACTAAAAGCTGTGGACTGACTCACAATTCTCACTTGTGCAGGATTTCTACTCGACTTGAATCCTCAAGTCCCTCTTCATCAAATTACTCCCCAGGCAGGAAGCCTGTAGAGGAAATTTTCTCACAACTGAATAGAGGAAGACAATTGTGCACAGAACTTCCAAGATCTACTGACCTTCAAAAGCCTGCACATACTGTAAAGCAATTATCCTTCAATTAAAAAAAAGTCTGCATATCAGTAATCATTCCTGAATCAATGACGTCTAGAGTTTGTGAAATTTTAAGTACGCTGGCATACAAACTAGCGCTTTTCATTCAAAACTGACCAGCCTTCTTTAGATAATAGAGATTCTTAACTTGTTCTTGCAACACCCGTGACACACAATAATAACGTGTTGCAACAATAAAAGAGTAAGCAATCACTAGCCTATTTAATCATAGGTGTCCCACCACCCAGGTGGCTTTGGTCCCGTATGTTCCTGATGACGTCTTTGTGCAGAGATGACAAAAAGCTGTGAAATGCTGAAGGATTAAATGAAATAACCGATCAAAGTAACTGCAAAATAATTGGGTGTTGAGACAATCACAATCACTTAAAGTATGTATGTAATACAATAAAAATAATCGAGTAGACATAATTTGTGTTTAATTAAAGCAAGACTAAATTCCGCAGGGACCATGAACCAGATATTTCTCAAATTGCTACCATGCATTTTCTTCACAGTACATGTGGACTAGTTACAAAAATGTAACTAAAAGTAAATAAATTAGAAAATAAAAATTTCACATAATCACGGTTCTACTAGTCAACCTTAACCATGTTAAAGCTAGCTCTGTTGTTCGTTGTTCAGTTGCTCAGTTCAGTCCTACTCTTTGCGACCCCATCGACTGCAGCACGCCAGGCCTCCCTGTCCATCACCATCTCCCGGAGCTTGCTCAGACGCATGTCCACTGAGTCAGCGATGCCATCCAACCATCTCATCCTCTGTCATCCCCTTTCCTCCTGCCCTCAATCTTTCCCAGCATCAGGGTCTTTTCAAATGAGTTGGCTCTTCACATCAGGTGGCCAAAGTACTGGAGCTTCAGTTTCAGCTTCAGTCCTTCCAGTGAATATTCACGGTTGATTTCCTTTAGGACGGACTGGTTTGATCTCCTTGCAGACCAAGGAACTCTCAAGAATCTTTTCCAACACCACAGTTCAAAAGCATCAGTTCTGTGCTCAGCTACCTTTACTCTGAGGCCATTAGAGAATATATCACTTTACATATTTGAGTATTCCATACAAATGAAGTTATTTTGGGTCTCTCTTAAAAATCAAAGCGCTTTATTTATTTTTTACCATTTTAAACTGCTCTCTTTAAAAGAGTTTTAATTACATAGTAACTACAGTGTGGTAAGACTGATTCTCAAACAAGAAACAGAATTTCTTTAATTACTAATTACACCTCATTTTTCTGACTCTTTTAAAGCAAGGCTGTTTAATGAATTGAAGGTTTTCTCAATGAGACAAGTGTCACCGTGAGTTGTTGACGGTGCATGCAAGAAAATCATATTGACTTTTTTGCCTCAAAACTGTACTTGAGACTTGTCAGCCTCACGGTCCGGTTAGACACAAGGACCCTCTCCCTTTCAGCTCTCACTGCATCTAAATTCGATGTTAAATGTGGCTGAGGCTATCACAGTCTCTGAACTAGCCTAAAAAGTGATGATTTGAAAAATGGCTTCAAGTTAAACGAGGTAGAACTTTAAAAGGCAGTGTGCTTCCTTCCAAATGCTGCTAAAATTAGAATAAGGAAAAGGAAAAAAAACAAAAACCCTAACGACACGGAATGGGCAATCAGGCTTTAGAAGCCAAAAGTCACCACATTTTGAAGGTTGCAAAGTAAAAGCCGGCACTGAAAATTGGTGGGCAAACTGTGGACTTACTTTTAACATATGTGGTGGGACAAGCGGGTGTTCAGATGGAAAAAAAGAATACAAGGACTCCTATTTTAAAGGAAGCGTTAAATCAATTCCAGGTGAATTCTAGAACAAACAAGGAAAGAAAAATGATGGATGCCTTTAGAAAATGAAAATGGGAGAATATCCTCATGATTTTGGGGTCAGGAAGGGTTTCTTTTTCTTCCTTTACTATCAAATACAATTTAAAAAAAAAATCAAAGCAGGTGATCATATTTACTCAAGACCTTTACGGTTCCTTTTGCTCGTCCTTCATGTCTGCTGCCCCAGGTTTTCCTTTGAAAAGTCTGTTTGTTTGTTTGTTTTCACTATTTAAAAAAAGTGTATCTGCTGGCTATAAATACTCTTACTCTTACTTTATCTGGGAATGTCTTTATTTCACCTTTTCCCCCTGAACGTATTTTCGCTGCATACAGAATCTGAGATGGACAGATCCTTTCTTTCTGCACTGGAAAAACGTCATGCCACACCTCTCGGGCCCCTAGGGTTCTGATGAAAAGGCTGAAGTCAATCAAGCATCCTTCCCATCTATACAGTGGGTCACTTTTTCCCGGCTATTTTTGGCAATCTGATTGGATGTTTCTGGGCATAAATCCCTTTCAGTTTATCCTATGTGGGGTGCACTCAGCTTCTGGAATTAGTAGGTTTATATCTTTGCCAAACTTGGGAGAACTTCTCCCCCAATTTTTTTTTTTTCCAGCAGCACACTCCTTTCCCCTCTTTCTTAGGGTCTGATGATGCAAATATCTGACCATTCATTACTGACCTACAAGTTCCTAAGCTAAGTTCGTTATTTCCCAGTGTTTCTCTTCATTATTCAGAATGGTTATTTTCTATTGCCTGATTTTAAAGTTCGCTCAGACTCTTCTGTCATCTTCTTTCTGCGACCGAATCCTTCCAGTCATGTTGTCTTAAAAAAACATTTCAGCTATCATAAAAATATTTCAGTTCTAGAATACCCATCTGGGTGTTTTTTACAGCTTGCGCGTCTTCTGCTGAGCCTATTAGTGACTGCTGTGTTCTGAGTTACCGCAAATGTTGTGATTTAAAAGAACACACATTTCCTCTCTTACACATTCTGTCAATCAGAAGCTGGCACCGCTGGGCTGGATCCTCCACCTGGCTCCAACCGAGGTGCTCGCCAGGGCCCTACCCTCATCTGCGGCTGGTCTGGTGGCAGGTGTGGGGGTGTTCGTTTCCCTTTGGTCTGTGAGGTTAAGGGCTGGTGCGTCTCACTCATTGTCAGCTGGAGGAAGGATTTCGTAAAACACAAAAGCCCTAACCAAAAAGGCAGAGGGCTGATTTCCAACTACAACAGATTTGATGTCCTCCGCATGAAGAGACATCACCTGGAAGGTGAAAATGTGAGTACAGAGTGGGAAAAGACACCCAAAACACATGTAACCCAAGGACAGGTCACCCCACACACAAGTAAGAAAACGACAGATGACTCAGGATTCAAAGCAACCAGCAAAGGCACGCGGAGGGGCACTTCTCAAAAGAGAAAATCCAGACGCCTAAGCGACACACGAGAAGGGGCTCAATCTTAACAGTCGGCGGAGAAACACAAATTAAAACTGCAAAGTGATACAGCTAAATTCTAATCTCTTCACAAAAGTTAAAAAGCCTGAAAACATCAACTGGTAGCAGCGCGACTACTAAAAGGCCTGCATATTCTAGTGGAAACGTATTTTAGTACAACCAGCTGGAAAAGACGGGTGAAGGTGTCTCACCCAGTAAAGGTGTCTCTCTCTGACTCAGCAACTCCACTCCCAGGCACATACCCTAGAGCTACCTGCACATGGGTGCGCAGAGTATGTCTGCAAGAACGTTTTCTAAAGAACTGTGACAGTCCCAAAGCAGAAACAACTGTTCCCAGCAGAACGGACACCTCATGGTACAACCACGTCCCAGAGACAGCAATGAAACCGAACACATCGCTGCCCCACGCAAATCACGGCTCAATCTCACGAATCACACAAACACCCAGGAAAAGTGGACATGAAACAACACGGAAGTGAGGCCACTCATACAAAGCCCACAAACAGGCAAAACTCACAACAGATTCCAGGTATCCGCACAGAGGTGGTAAAATCGTCAAGGAAAGCAAAGAACTGATTTCACAAAAGCCAAAATACGCTGTGATCTGGAGAACACAGTGAATCCCCGAGGCAGCGCTCTGTCTTATGTACAGCAGGCGAAGCGGTGTTCACTGAAATTACTCATGCAACTGCACACACGTGCCTTGTGCACTTTTCTTCTTGCCTGTACACTTAATCGTGAAAGGCGTATGCTTCTATTCACTTTTTTGCTTTTATCTGTTCCCCTAACTACTACTGGCCATAAGTAACTGACCACCAGTTACTCAAGACGGCTTAGCAACAGCATCCTTAGAGAAGGAGAGGACGAGCATCTTCAAAGCACCTAACCAGTAGCTGATCTTTTACTGGCGGAAGAGTTAGACATCAACCATCAGCAGTTCATGTGCTATTTGGAAGAAGCAGAATTAGAATACAGGTTATTTAACCAGAGCACAGTTAAGTCAAAGAAACTCGAAGCCTTTACTGTGTTGCTTCCCTGACTCACAGAAGCCGTAAACGTTTGTTGCTTGAAAGCATGATGTCTCGGAGTGATCTGTGATACAGCAACAGGTAACTAACATCATACCACGGAATGTAAGGTGAAAACATAAGATGCTTTGAGGTGACAGCACAAAAAAATAAAGAGAAAAATTCAGTGAAAAGATAAAAGCTCCAACCTTGAGCACCCTTCCTGAAAGACCAACAATTTCACCGTCCTTTGGCTCCACCACCGTGGCCGTGTTCACGTCGCCACTTCCCGTCGTGTCGATGATATCGACGATTTTCGGTTTCCCATCAGTTGTAACCTGAAGATTAAGAGACCGTTAAAACATGAATTACAGAATCCAGTTTTTACTCGGAAAGAAATGCCAACCCTCAAATGTGTGTTTGTGCATGGACACGTCCCCATATAGAAAATAGTCTATAAAACCTGCATTCATTTAAAAAAGGGACATGAACTGTTTTAAGCCAAAAGCTTGACAAATACTCTCAAGAAAATGTAGCCATATATTCAGGTAAATACTTCCTGAACACTTACCATAGGCCACACTCCACTAGGGGTACAGTACAGAAAATTCTCGACCTCAGACTTTGTGTTATATGGACTCAATAAACCAAGAAATATATAACATGTCAGTCGGTAATCACTATAACCAAGAAAATCAAGCAGGGAAGGGAGACAGGTGGTATGGGGAATTCAGTGCTAAGGAGGCTGGTCAAGAAAGGTCTCGCTGAGAATGCTAACATTTGAAGAGATATCTGAAGAAGGTGAGTTTGGGGCTGGATGAGCACAAAGCTTGAAAAGAAAAACGCTTACTAACATTTCATTACTGGAGTCCACACTAGCACACAAACCTCTTAAGTCAGGTTCAGACTCACCACTCACACTTGGCCCCTCCCCAGGCCTTGCCAGCCCAGGAAGCCAACACCCACTCGGGTGCTCAAACCAGAAATGCAGGAAGGCCCTCTCGGCCTCTCTAGTTTAGTGCTCACAGCCAGCATCCCCAGAGGTCCTTCATTCTACCTCTGAAGTGTGGTTCAGACCCACCTTCTCTGGGTGTCCACACCGGCATCCTGAGCTTCTCCCCCACCGTCGCCTCCTGCCCTCCTAACGGGGCGCCACCCCCGGGAAGCCCTCCAGGATCAACAGGAGCACCCTCCCGACCCTGACCACTTGGGCCCCTTTCCACTCGTCAGCCACGGCCGCCACCTTCCTGCACCAGGCCCTCCTGCTGAGAACTTTTTGTCCCTTCAGTTGTTCACAAGGGTCCCGGTCTTGTCTCAGGGACCCTGTTTTCTACAGAACGCTGCCCCTTCACAGAGACCTCCCTGCTGGCCTCGTCTAAGCTCTCGTCACCCTAAACCCGATCATTCCTCCTCACGGTACCGTGGGGCCTTGCAGAACTCCACTCGCTTCGTAATCATGCCTGCGACTCTTCCCCGATTAGCACTAGTGGAGGGAGGCTCCACCGGGGCAAGGGCCATGTCTGTTTCATTACCCAGATTACTCCAAACCCGGCAGCGTCTGTTAGGCACTCGAGGCTCCTGGCTTGTTGGACAGCCTGACACTCCTTACTCGGCGTTAAGATGGATTTTCCTCAGCTGCGGGGGGGGCCCTCCGACTGCTGCAGCCCATGGTAACAGTGAACACCCCACTGCCTTTATGGGGGGGAACCCTTCTGGGGCTCTCTCTGGGCTAACTTCACCAGGGGGCTTTGTCACATTCAAGAGACATGTGTTGAGTGAGCAGCAGGAATCAGGTCCAGAGATCCGAAAAAGGCAGAAAACAGAAGACCCCTGCCCTCACGAGAGAAAGAGGAACGGACAGCTGGTGGGAATCTGCTGGATGAGGCTGGGAGCTCAAAGCCGGCGCTGTGTGCCCACCTCGAGGGGCGGGAGGGGACCCATGTGTGCGCGCGGCTGACTCATGCTCGTGCGTGGCAGACACCAACACTACACTGTAAAGCAATTAGCCTCCAACTGAAAACAAATTGATTAAAAAAGAGAGAAACAGGAATGTAAAAAAAAAAAAAAAATGCCTACAGGGTGCCAAGAGCCCAGCCCTCAGATTCCCCTTGCACCCGAGAATTCACCCTCTTTGAGCTGAAGTGCAGGGTCCAATCCTAGGAGTCTTTCCCGCCACCGCCACCACCCCCTCCCACACACACACCCACCACTGCAGGGTCCTCAGAATCCTGCAGTTAAGGTGCACGGGAGAGGAGGAGTTCACTATGTGGAGGAAACACACACGCTTTTTTCTTTACAAGAGAAAATTAGGGGGTGGCTTGGTGGATCTCAGATCTCACTTCAATCATCGACCAACCAGGGGCTGAGAGTTCTGTCGGGGGCCGCCCTGCTGTTATTTTTCAGTGATAAAAATTCTTAAACTGGGTGATTATTTATTGGGGGCTGTCTATATTAGGAATAAGTATTCTAATACACTCAGAAGGCTCCAAATCACAATTAAAAGTCACCGCAGAAATCATATCCAACCCTGACAAGATTATGATAAGACTTAAATCAGACACTGATTTTGAAGGGACTGGCTAAGTATCTTCAAACATGAAATGAAAATATAGGAATGAAGAAAAATGTAAGAGAATCTAACAAGATAAAAACAGAAACCACTAGGAAAAGTACAAACTCTCCTATAAACTGTCCCATGAAACTAGCTAGGATCATGTATTAAAACCATACGCAAACAATCCATTTTAAAAAGTTTTCCAAATAAGTGTGTGATTTGAAAGCTGCATCATAGCACTAAGAATACAAACCATTTGCCTTCATTTTCTCATTCCATAAAGCAAACAACATCAGTGCCTTGAGATCAAGAATCCTAAGAGATCACTAATAAGTCCGACACGGATCCTTCTCATTGGAGACCTCATTCATCAGTGTGTGAGCAAAGGAAGACAGCCTAACGGGATTTTGTGCTTTATTCAGCATCTGCTACTGCGATCAGCTTAACTCACTAGGACCTCTCTCTTACCCATGAAAAATTCTCATATATATGGTTTTCTATCTGTGCACTTCTCCCTTCATCATTAGGTGAAGGGACCTACTCCACTAGAGAGAAGACGCAAGAGGGAATTTTAGGGTAGGAAGGTTTTAGAAAGGCACACCGGCTGAGAATTCTGCAAGGAGCTCTGGCAGGAGGAGAGGAAACTGCCCTGCTAACCTGAGACCGCTGTCCCTCTGCTGTGAGGCCCGGACGGTCACAGGGGACCGAAGACACAGCTACTGTGACGACAGCAAAGGTGATAAGCCCTGGGAATGGAGTGGGAGACCGAGGGATGCTTCCTGGGCGATGCGGGGCGGGAACAGAACAGAACTTGCCCAAAGGTTCCTCCCCAACATCAAGAACCTCAGCTACTTTTTATCTCCAGTGAAACACTCACTGTGGCAAAGTTGGCGAGGGTTTACAGAAAATCAGAATCAGAGTGGGAAGTTCGCCAATTTTTCTGCACCAACTGCAGTGAAGGAGCAAGCGCTCACTTGAAATTTCAGGGACGATCCTGAGAACACTCCTTTTGAGCAAAGCACGGTATGTTGCAAACAAACACTATGAAATGACTCTTATTCTAAGAACACAGTGATAAAGTGAGTCAGACAGGCTTTGCTTTCAGAAAGCTTACAATCCAGCTGGAAAGACAAATGAGACACGAGTACAGTGACATAGGACAATGAATAATAAAGGTGAGGCACAGTGTCCAGGAAGGGACATAAGAACACACAACCCAGCGCGGAGGAAATCAGGAAAGGCAAACTGAAAGGCATCCTTAAAACTGGCAGCACCTACTATCAGTAACTAAATACACATCAGTGATAATTTCTTCACTGTGCTCTATCTTGTTTAGTCGCTAAGTTGTGTCTGACCGTGATCCCACGGTAGCCCGCCGGCTGCTTCTGTCCATGGAATTCTCCAGGCAGTAAGATTGAAGTAAGTTGCCATTTTCTCCCCCAGGGGAGGACCCAGGGATCTAACTCATGTCTCCTGCATTGGCAGGTGGATTCTTCACCACTGAGTCACCAGGGAAGCCCCCCCTCTATTATCTTTTAGTGAATATGAAATTAGAAAGACATTTACAGGACTACTTGTAACCTCCGTCCCCAAATTATATATTTTTTTCCCATGAGGAAATTACAGATATTATCACACATATACATTTTTTTTTTCCCCATTCAACACAAGCACATTTCACAGAAAATGAATCTGGATAGGTGCTTTTGAGGAATTTTAACTTAACCAGGAAAAAGGTATGAAAAGCAAGAGACTAAAATGAAATGCTAAATGCTACAAGAGAATATGAATAAACCGCTATAAGAGCAAAGAGGGAAAAGGAACCGTCAGCAGGGACCGGGCCCTCTCCCTCTTTGAAGAGCCAGGTCCTGACACAGCGGTTGGTATATACACAAAAATACACAATGCATGAAGTGGGAGATGGCGGCAGTAAATCAGAAGATACCCCCAAAGGTAATAGGTGAGGGCCCAGCCGGGGGTTACGGGATTAAATAGGCCTTTACAGGTGCCTGCCTGTAGAAGGCCTGCAGACAGATTAAACCCCATGTGTAGCGGCATGTGCTGGGGAAAGACCTGGAAGATCTGGGAAAGGGGTAGAGTGTTGTTGGTGGAAGCCAGGATTCAGGGGCGGGGGACAGAAGTGCTGAGATGCAAACCAAGGTTACGCAAGGAGCTGGAATCAGGTGGCGATGGCAGGTGCAAAGTTCAGGACTGGGGGTTTTCATGTAAAGACAACTGGGAGGCCCAAATAGTTGGCTTGATATTAAACAAGGGTGTGATAGCAGGATTTTTTCTTATTTTTTAAGGAAGGGTACTCTGGCAATGTGGATGACGACCAGCGGTGGCTGGGAGGCCCCTGAATTCCAGGTCCTGTCCAAGCTCCGTCTCTCCTTCGTGAACTCTGGCTGGGCCCCTGATCAATCTCTGTTACCGGTTACACTCTGCAAGACTCCAGCATCTTTTAATCCAAAACCTTAAGATGCCTGAATATCTGCTACGGAAAAGACTTAACCACGTATTTAATTATTACTCCTCTCATCCTGCCACCCTCTGCATTTAACAAGCCTACACGCTGTCACAAAAGAGAACTGAGCCCGAGGCCATCTCCAGAGAACGGGACTCACCACCGTATTCCTCAAAGTTCTCCTTGTGCCTCCAGTTCTCTGCTCAGACTTCACTGGCTTTTCCAATGTCCAGTTCAAGCGCCTCTTCCTATTTCACTGGCTCCTTCCAGTTTATTTCTATCTACCTTCTTACCTTAATGATGCATACGCAAATCTATAAAACACCTTTGTTACAGGTAAGGAGGGTAAAAAAAAACCTTAAAAATTCACTCATGTTTACAAATCACCTTACTGAATTCTTTTTGGATGGCCATATTTAGGCCAATCTCTCAAAGCTGTTAGAAGGTAAGTGTTAAGTTTTCATTTCCCTTCAAATACACTGTCATGCAAACATTTGTTGTTACACGCACACACCTAAGGGCTTCCCAGGTGGTGCTAGTGGTAAAGAACCTGCCTGCCACAACAGGACAGGTAAGAGATAAGGGTTCGATCCCTGGGTCGAGATCTCCTGGAGGAGGGCATGGCAACCCACTCCAATATTCTTGGCTGGAGACTCCCATGGACAGAGGAGCCTGGCGGGCTCCATGGGGTCATAAAGAGCTGGACACAACTGAAGCAACTGAGGATACACACACCTAACGTACATTTATCCTTCAGAGAGCTGGTGGTTTAAGATCCAGCATAAACTCCCTCAAGGTTATTTAAGCCTTGCTTAAAAACATGAGTCTCTTGAACGCTTTTCTTGAGCTCTTTAAACAGTCACAGGTAACTAACTGTCTCAATTTTCAGAGCAGCGTGGTGGGATGAGAGTCACTGCCTATACTTTATAGAGGGAGGAACGGAATGACGGGATGAACAGGTCTGGGAGATTCTACAAAAGCGTCTTTTCCCCAGACAGTACTCCTCCAAACTCTTCCGATCCCCTTATTATCCTGACAAAAGAGCCAGTGAACCATGTCCTCCAGCTGTTCTCCTCCCACTTATCCCTATAAAAAGGAAACACACACACCACCCGGGAATGGAAACCATTACTACCCAGGAATAAAGTCTCCAGGAGGTGATGGCTGTCACTGCTCTGAGTCTCCGGAGTTATTAACACAACTGGACCACTCCAGCGCAGGAGGAAGGCATCACCTGCTTCTCTTCCGAGGCTCCAGAGCTGCCCGGCAAGGCCAAAAGTAGGTGACTGGCACTCCAGACCGCTGCTCAAGAATTAAGGGGAGGAAGCAAGATACCCCGCAGGGGGATTCTCTACAGAGCCGACCTGTTTCCTCTTCCCCTTGAATTACATCCTAACTTCCCAAATGCTTGCTATCTCGCTTATAAGAGAACACAATCAAGGATTTGAGAGGGCAGAGGCATGAGAGAATCCCTCAACTTCAGGGTTTTAAGCCATACAGGTGAAGGGTTGACACGGAAAGAGATCAGCAATCAGCCCCGCTAGACGTCCAAGAGATGGGACCTTGAGCAACGCTAAGGTTCTGCTGACTACTCGGTTTCCCTGCAAGTCTAAGGCTAAATTTACAAAAGCCAAACTTTGAAAACTTTAATCAGAAGGCTTTCAACGGAGATACAACGTTTTTAAAAAATTACCTTTTTCACAAGGGTACCTTGATTCAGCGATTCCAAAGGTCAAACAAAATCGTCTTTTAAAAAAATCACAAAGTACGAGGTCTTACATTTTGAGGTTGAAAAATTAAAAGAAAAAAAAAAGCAAGCATAATTGAATGCACCCTGGAAGCTCGCAAAAAAAAAAAAAAAAACCAACAACAAACTCAATCGGCTTCTTCTCTACGTAAAAGCCTAATAAGCCCTGCGTTTCAGCTGACCCTAAACTAGTACACTGCAGAAGAGGGTTTAAAAATAGCACACAGAAAACTACCGGAGGAAACAATTCCGGAAGTTGACTATCTTCTTGAAACCGGCGGCTTTCGTTGTTTCGAGATTAAAAAAAAAACATTCCACCCCAAATCAAATCACCCGAACGACAGTAAGAAAAAAAAAGGAAAAAAAAAAAAAAACCACGTAAAGTTCTGATTTGCCCCTTCTCTGTAGCCTCCCCACCAGCACCACACCACCCTCCCCAGGATAATAAAATGGTAAATAACGGGCACTGGCCGCTTGGGTCCACGAGGCAGCCGCGGCGGCGGAGGAGGGCGCTGGGCTGGGCAGGAGGGAGCCAGCCGGCCCCGGGGCCTGGCGGCGCCCAGGCTGAAAGGGGATTCCCGGGGGTGGGGGTCGGCGATCGGCGCCCCGAACGACAGCGCCGGGCCCCGCTGCTTTGTCTGGGCCGGCATCGGGGCCCGGCCCGGGCGCCCCGGGCCCCGCGCCTCCCAGCCCAAGGCTTCCTCCCGGCGCCCAGCTCGCCCTCGGTCGCACAGCGGGGCTCCGAGGCCCGCGTCCCCCCGCCGCCCCCGATCCCCGCGCTGGGGCCCTCGGCGGCAGCCGCACCTGCATGCCCGGGGCCCCGGGGTCGACCCCCGTGTCCAGGACGGCGATGAGCACCCCTCGCCCGTCATACTCCGGGTAGCGGCACAGGAAGGCCGCGGCCCCGGTCTCCTTCTTCGGGAGGAGGCCGTGGAAAGGGAAGGGCTCCTCGGTCGCTGCGGTGGCCATGGACGCAGGCTGCAGGGTGGCGGGGAGGCAAACTGCCGGGCTGCGCGCGGACAAGCGGCGGCGCGAGGACAACCCGGGCGGCCGCGGGCCTGGGTTAGGAGGGGAGGTGCGGCGGGATGGGCGGGGCCACCCTCCGGCCAATAGCCGAGCCGCCAGGGAGGGCCGGCCAATCCCGCGCCGCTACGTCAGAGCCGACGGCGCCGCTCTCCGGAAGCCGAGCCCGAGAAGTACCCGGGGCCGCAGAGAAGGGGGCGGAGCCTGAGGCGTGGCCGGAGGGGTTCTCGGGGCTGGAGCCCTCGGGGGGGCCTTAAACCAGAGAGACGCACGGGGCGGGGATATTTTTTTTAGGGGGTGGGTCGGCTTCTAACCAGAGCGTCCGCGTATCCCCGCCTCACCGCGGGGAAAGAGAAGGAAGTGGGGGCTAAGTAGGGGCTTGCCCTCTGGAGAAGCGGGAAGCCCCCTTCTGACAGTCGATGGTTTCTGAACTTGCAGGTGTGGATGAATGAAACTTTGCGGTCAGCTGCGGCTGAACCCCCCGGGTGGACCCCGAGCAAAGGGAGCCCACGCGAGCTCGCTTAAACCCCTTAGGTGTGTCGGATATTGGCGAAAAGCCAGGAGGTCAATTTTTTGATTTCGGAGAGGGGGAGTGATTTTTCTGGTTGGGAGCTCTTTGATTCAGTGGTGTCGGGCTGGTGTTCCCGTCTCGAAGGTGTGTCCCTTTGAAGGATGGTGATAGTGGTGGTGGGCACGGGCCAGGGCTGCAGTCTGCAGTCAACAGGAAGCGGGTTGCTGGCCATTCCATCGCCCTCGGTAGCCAGTAACAAAGTAGCATCCCGAAATGGGCCCCTCCTATCCTCCTGTCTTACCCTGGGCTTCCGGGATTTCTGAAAAACATTTTTTTTTTCTTTTTTCTTACCCCCCAACGCCCCGCCGCCCCCGACTCTCTCTTTAAGTTGGTGTTCCTGGTTGATCCTCAGGGTTCGTCACTCAGCTGAAAGTGAAAGTCACTCAGTCTTGTCCACTCTTCGCGAACCTTGGACTGGATCTAGCCTGCCGGGCTCCTCTGTGCATGGAATTCTCCAGGCAAGAATACTGGAGTTGGTTGCCATTCCCTTCTCCAGGGGGGATCTTCCCCGACCCAGGCATCGAATCTGGGTCTCCTGCATTGAAGGCGATTTCTTTACCATCTGAGCCACCAGGGAAACCCTGATAGAGCCATAATTGGCAGTTTTCCAGATTAAGAGTGGCTGCTATCAATTGCTCCATGCTGCCCCAGTGGCCCGTTAATGATTTTTCTGTCTGTATTCATGCCAGGGTAATCTCAGTCTTTGTGAGGATGTGCCAAGGATGGATGCTTTTGGCAATCTGGTCAGCCTTAAGGTCAGCTTCTCAGAACAATTTTAAACTCATAAAATATAGAGAATTACAGAAGAAATTATGTTGAAATAGCTATCAAAATATGAAAACCAACTTTGTTATACAGAAATAGTTTTGTACATGTGTGTATGTAGTTACACATATGCTTCTTTGCGTAAACAGGAGCTAGTGCCAAATCTAATAAGTGCCCGTAATTGCACAATAGTAAAAAGCATAAATGATATTTTGAGACCTGTACTATGACAAGAAGCTGATTTTTATGGGTGACACAGGAACAAACAGTAATGCTAATACCACTCCGGTTATTACCTACATCTATAATTGAAGGAAATACTTAACTAAAAGTTTAGTGGAAGTTAAGCTGTATTTATCTTTTTCTACTCAAGTTTTTGAACCCCTCAGATTCTATCATGGACTCCAGGTTATGAATGCATGGTGTCAAGGGAAATCCTATGTACACCAGTCTCCACTTCACAGAATTAGGGGATTCTCCATGAAGTCTCAAAAATTACCGTAAAGGCTGTGCAGTTTCTTTGAATTGATTACTTGCCCATTCATTCTACTCCATAAGTCTTAGAGAAGCACATTCTCTTTAGTGAAGAGGAAACAAGATAGTTAACAGTTTTCCTTCCTACTCCCAACTGTGTTTATGTTACCTCAAAAAGGACTTACAGTGATTGAGAAAGAAAAGAGAAGGACAAACTCAGAAGACATTCAAGAAAAACATATAGTGACAGAGTGGATGGAATAGCTTCCAGGTTCAACTGTTCAACTGTTGTCCAGTCGTTTCATTTTACAGATGAAGAGCAAAGATAGACAGGTTTACTGACTGCCACAGGTTACAAAATGAATTGATGAAAAAGCTGGATCTCTATTCTGTCTGTCTCTGATTACCACACCAGTCGAGCTCTGCTGGAGTGTCACCCAATGAATGGATAGGGAATGAACTGTTCACTACGAAACCAAAGTGGCAGGCTTTTTATTAGACAGACTCCTGTAACAGTGTTTAAAAAATTTATTCTGCTTACATATCCCATAAAAATATTTTAGAAAGATTATGTACCTTCTTATATAGTTTTAATATAACAGAATTTGTCATCATACTCTCAAGGAATGAGGAATGTAATATCTGACATTTTATAAATATTGACTTTCTTTAAACTTCTATGTCATTATTTAAATGTAGCTAGTTGAATGTTACTCTTTGACATTTGTTGTTTGACACTTAGCATTGTGCGTTTATATACGTGAAGATATTCCATTTAAATTCAGACATTTGACATTGCTTTCTTGAAATTTTATCATTCTACACAGAATTTTATCCTAATGTAATTTATATTTATAATGGAAAGTCCTATTGATCATTTATTATCTGCAACAAAAATATGTATGTTAATATTTTAAAATTTTTCCTGGGATCAAAATGTTAATATTTTTCTTTTAGATTATCTTTCAATTATTGGCAGGTTGATCAAAACAATACACATCCTAAGCTTTACTATTTGATTAAGATAAAAATTACAGAACAAAAAGAAAATTCTTATTGAAAATGCAGGTCTTAAAAAGATGCATGAGATGCATGCTTTGGGGCTGTGATTAAAGATTTTGCTGACGGTTTTTCAAATCGTCCGTTGATTTGATGTCCAAGAAGCTGTTTCACCTGCAGGAGATGTGCCATAGTAAGATGCCTTTTAATCTTTAAAGCAGGAGACCCAGCTGTAAAACAGGTGGGAAGGCGGTATGTCCTTCCATCACAGGCACGTCTTCAAGCAGGTCAATTTGGAAAAGAGGAGATAGGACATTTAAGCCTTTGGAAACTGATTGGACTGAAGTTATCCAGGACTTTGTACCACAGTTTGAAGACCACTGCTTTTTAAAACCTCTGAAATCACTTGAGCTCAGGACGAAGTCATTTATGGTTGGTTTGTCTTGGAGCCCCAGTATTCTTCACTCTGTTTTTACCCCGGCTGCTCTCTGGATTTAATGACATTCCCAGCTAAGGCAACTCTTTCAATGCTCAGTCCGTTTGCGCAACCGGACAAACAGCTCAACGGTTCATCCATCATTGGCTCTCCGAAGGAAACAATGAAGATACAGATAAACACAACGAGGGCTTAGGAATGGGGAGGAGGAGGAAAGGGAGGACGGAACACGGCAGGGTCAGGAGGGCAAGGCCTGGTATCCGGAGTGAAGTGCCAGGCGGGACGCCCGCACCTTCCCACGCAGCACTGTCGGAGCCGGAAGCGCTGTGCCAGGTGTCTCCAGGCCCACCTCCCTTCCGCATCACCTGCGGGGCGGGGGGCCAGCGTGCCAAGGCAGAGGCGCGGGCAACAGCAATCTCTTCCCCTGACTCACCTGCTTTGTAACTATTGTGGCACCGTATTATTTACAGAATATCCTTTGATCAAGCATCCCAGGCCGCGCCGAGATTGGGAAACCATCCCACGTGTCCAGACGCCGGGCTTGGCAATTCAGCGCCGTTTGCCAGCGAGGCCCCTCCTCCCGTGGGCGGCCCCCGCCCCCGGGCGATGATCCCGGGGAGAAGGGACGAGAGGGACGCTCGGGCCCTGTGAGATGAGCAACTTCCTTGACAGCCGACTGGGGCTGGAGGACTCCCCCCGGCGGCTTTGCCAAGCCTTCGCTAGGCTGCGGGGCACCCAGCCCTGGCTTTTCTCGTGTTTACTCGGGGGGTCGGGCTCCCATCGCGCCCTCACAGCTCTCCCAAACCTTTGGTGGACTCTTAACAGTTTTTCCTCGCCCAGGTATTTCCCCGATAGCATCTTTGCTCCTCGAAGCCAGGCTTGACATCTGCTTTTCGGAGGATGCGGATTACAACAGCTCACACCAGAGAAACGGAGATTCAGGTGCTTCAGACTTAAGCACTGCCGCCCCCCGGAGGCAAAGGCCGTCCTTGCCTCGCGTACACGCCCACTGCCTGGACAATCTCCAGGGCACAGCCGGACGGACCAATGTGTTCCTCAAAGTTTAAGGCCCAGGTCTGCGCTTAGCTGTAAAGGAGGCTGGCAGATTAAGTTCTGACTTCTTGCATGGGCAGGAAGGACTGATAACGTGGGAGATTCTATAACCATAGAAAGGCCGTTCCAAAGATGCCTCAGTTCAAAAGATTTGCTCATCATACCAAACGTTCACTATGCCAAGATATAAATAATATCTATCGGTTTAGTCTTAAGACTTATATGATTCTAAATACTTTAAGTGATACTTGCCATTCTCTCTGTTTCTATTTCTATTCTTTCTACCTCCGAACTCGATTAAACAATGTAACACAGGTCCAGCTCCGAGAAACTTCAATAAGAGAAATAATAAACTAGATAATTTGGATCAAGACTCCTGCTGGGAATATTGAGGGAAAACTGGACGACATATGAAAAATACCTGCTTGTATGCCTCCTAGGGCTAGCAGTAGGGTGAAGAATTTCTGGAGTAGATATAAACCCAGAGCCTGGAGCCAAACATTTAGGACAGTCTTGCCTTTCAGGGCAAAGGGAAGTGGGGAGAAAAATCCTAGAAAAATTGAAAAGGTGAAGATCATGTGCCTGTTGGGGGGGGGGCATGTCAGAGGGCCGTTCATGTCTCCCCCACGCAGAAATTGGTACTGGGGGGTGGATGTGAGCTGCTGAAGCTGAAACTCCAATACTCTGGCCACCTGATGCGAAGAGCTGACTCATTGGTATAGACCCTGATGCTGGGAAAGATGAAAGGCAGGAGGAGGAGACAACAGAGGCTGAGATGGTTGGATGGCATCACCGAGTCAATGGACACGAGTTTGAGCAGACTCTGGGAGATGGTGAAGGACAGGGAAGCCTGGCGTGCGGCAGTCCATGGGGTCACAAAGAGTCGGACACGACTGAGAGCCTGAACTGAACTGGGAGCTGGCTTTAGGAATCTGGAGACTTGACCTTTAGTCCTAGTTCATTGGTTTGTCATTTTAACAAGACTGAACCTCTCTGGACTTCAGTTTACTCCTTTGAATGGGAAAGAGTTAACGGAGCCCCCTTCCTTTGTAGTTACAGCGGGTCGGTGGGGGGCGTGGAGGGGAGATTTTGAATCAATTTCAAAACAGTACATTTTATTATCAGTTAATCTAGGAAAGTTTAAACATGTCCCCCAGGGCATGTGCTCTTAGCATACTAAGGCTAGAGTTGTCAGTTCCTGAGAAATAGAGTCAGTGTTATATAAATAGGACAAGTGTGAGTTTTTCACATAGGAGAGAGAGGTGCCTTTGGAAGGAAATAAATACTGGGAGAGATGAGATGTGTTTAACTGCAGATATTTAGTGCAGGTAAACAAGCACACGCCACAGTGTAAGTCTCCCTCCATTTCCCTCTTGTTTCTGGTACCAGAGCTGCCCTTTATCCCTCTGACCAGCTGTTGCTGGGACCAGAGACCACCCCTTCCTTCTGCAGAATCAGTAGAAAGTGGGCAGAATAGCGAATCCATTGGCTTCCAGAGGACGTTTGGACCCAGTAGACTTAACGGACACACAAAATACATGCAGTGAATTGGGACTGATTATTTGTGGAGATCGCGATGGTGGGTCCTCATTTAAGAAGTATGGGGCGAGCTGAGGCTTCCCTTCACACAAGGCACATGGTCCCCACTATGTGGGCAGCAAGGATGTCCCCATGTTCTATCTGGCTGTAGCTGAAGAGACTAAGGGTCGTCCTGTGCTCAGGCGGATGAAAGAAGCAGACGGGCTTGAGTGTGTGATGGAGGGTTGGAGTGAGGTTCTTGAAAGTTGGCTCTTGAGCCCCATTGCTGCGGGGCTGAGAACACTCCATTATCCAGGGCTATCATATTCTCAGAAAAGCCCTAGCCCACTGAGCTGCTGCTTTTGGTTTGATTATGGTGATCCCCCCCGCCATGTTGTTGTTTAGTCGCTAAGTCCTGTCCAACTCTCTGTGACCCCCTGGACTGTAGCCCGCCAGGCTCCTCTGTCCATGAGATTTCCCAGGCAAGAATACTGGAGTGGGTTGCTACTTCCTTCTCCAGGGGATCTTCCCGGACCAAGGATCAAACCCTCATTTCCTGCATTGGCAGGTGAATTCTCTACCACTGAGCCACCCTCCTTATATTAAACACTTTTATTTCATAGTCTTTGGAATTTCGTCTTACTTAATTGAAAGAGCTTTGCCTAGAACAGAGCATGTGGTATTTATTTTGTTCCACCCTCGTTGTCATGTGTATCAGTTAGCAAACAAATTGCTCCCATTGAATCCCAGGACAGTAAATCACGCTTATGTGGACAGACATGAATTAAGTTGTGCAATGCAGGAACTACCCAAGGACAGTTCCTGCCCTCTGGGATGTCACTGCAGGAGGCATCTCAGAGCCGCAGGTCTCTCTAGACAGGACGGGCACAGGCCGGACCAGCCCAACCACTGCCGCTCTTGATATTTGCACACCTGCATGGGATTTCTGAAGTCCCATCCATCTGCCAGGAAAACTTGTTAGGTTCAGTATCCAATTAAAGGCCAGTCCTAATGATGGTCCTAGGGCTTCCCTGGTGGCTCAGCTGGTAAAGAATCCGCCTGCAATGCAGGAGACCTGAGTTCGATCCCTGGGTTGGGAAGATCCCCTGGAGGAGGGCATGGCAACCCACTCCAGTATTCTTGCCTGGACAATGCCCATGGACAGAGGAGCCTGGCGGGCTGCAGTCCATGGGGTCACAAAGAGTCAGACATGACTGAGCAGCTAAGCACAGACAGCATAATGATAAGCCCAAGTTTTCTGACTCGATGGAGAGAAGCCAAGAATTTGTGAATAAAAGCACTTAGAAGCTAAGGGGTCTTGCCTCTGGGGACTGGCTCCACCACTCATTAGCTTCATGACCTTTAAGAAGGCCTCAGTATCCTCAACTACAAATCTGAAGGTTTTATCAGGGTTAAATGAGAAAAAGTACCTTCCACAGAGACCATAAATAATCAAATAATCACTATTATTACCGCTGGCTCAGATGCCGTAGTGACTCAGTGTGTGTGGCTGATCATATCATTTGGCATCCCGCCACCTAAAGATAAGACTTCCAGAGAGCAGGCAAATCAATTTTTCAAAAAAAGGATTATTTAGTTTGTAAGAAACAGTCTGTAAAAATCAACTGAGGCTGGGCTTCCCTGGTGGTGCAGGGAAGATTAAGAGTCTCCCTTGCAATGCAAGGGGCACTGGTTCCATTCCTGGCCCGGGAAGATCCCACGTGCCATGGAGCTACTGAGACCTGCGTCCCTGGAGCCCATGCTCACTGAATCAAAGAAAAGCAAGAAAAGTCACGGCAAAGAGAAGCCTGCACATCGCAACGAAGCAGCAACTAGAGAAAGCCCACGCGCAGCAATGAAGACCCAGCTCAGCCCGAAAGAAATAACTAAATAGAAAAAAAATCAACTGAGGCATGTAGTAAAGAGACCTTAAACACCTGTTTTCTTGAGATAAATAGATCAGACAGTTTGCTCCATTGTTGGTGAAACATAACATGGACAGATAAGTTTTTTTGTTTGTTTGTTTGTTTTTACTACTTCTAGAACTTAGAATTTAAAAAATTAATTCGCTTTAACCAAATACACCTCCAGTCTCAAAGAATTACAAAATGTCAGACATGACTGAGCGGTTAGAAGCATGACAACATATTCGCTAACTTTTCTTTATCCTTTCGCCTGTTGATGAACATTTGGTTGTTTCCATATCCGGGCTATTATGAATAAGGCTGCAAAGATCATGGGACTGTAGATGTCTCGTCAAGATCCTGATTTCAATTCTTTGAAATATACCCAGAAGTGGGATTCCCGGAGCATCTGGTAGTTCTATTTTTAATTTTTTGAGTGACCTTCGAACTGTTTCTCATAGCAGCTGCATCGTTTAACATTCCCATCAAGAGTGTACAAGGGTTCCAATTTTGCCATCTCCTTGCTAACATTTCTCTTTTTAAAATTTTTTTATAATAGCCTGACAGGTGTGAGGTGATACCTCATTGCACCTTTGATTACAATTAAAAGCATTGTCATTCCACTGGCTCTGAAATAGAGACCAATAGCCAAAATTAGACTTTTACTGTGGATTAGAATTTCATATACAAACTTTTCATCTAGCATTGCATTATCCTCATTTTCAGAGTTTAAAAGATTTGTATACATGATGTCTATATAGTTCCATGAATATACCAAATTTTTAAAAACATTCCCAATTTTTAACCATTTCAGTTGTTTCTTAGTGATTAAATGATTGTGATATTCACAACTGAGAACTGACGAGAGAAGAAAGTAAACTGCAAAGCTACACATTGTAGGAAAGCGTGCTGCAGTGGACACAAGGGTAAAATATGCGTTTAGTTCTACAATTAGAGTTATCCTTAACAGGGATAAAAATGTCATATACAAGCTTTAATTCTGTTTCTGTGTCTGTGTGTGTAAACTCTGGAAAATGTTGCTTATCAAAACGAGTTCATTTAGGTTTATTCCCTCGGCTTTGCCTTTGCAACAGTGCCACCGTCTGGTTAGAATTTGCCTTGACAGGCTGGTGTCCCACCTTGCTGGGTGACTTGTGATTCTGTTGCAGTGAGTGAACTCTGGTAAATCAGTCTCAGCAGAGCACCACCCTAAAGACGCTGGTCTGATAGGTGCTACAGGACAAAAAGCATAGGGGATGCTAGAAACATAAAAAACTAAGAAGTTATGTCAAGTAACAAAAGAAACGGAAAGCGTTAGTCGCTCAGCCCTGTCTGACTCTTTACGACCCCGTGAACTGTGGCCAGCCAGGCTCCTCTCTCCATGGGATTTTTCAGACAAGAATCCGGGAGTGGATTTCCATTCCCTTCCCCAGGGGATTTTCCCGACCCAGGAATCAAACCCAGGTCTCCTGCATTGTAGGCGGATTCTTTACCATCTGAGCCACCAGGGAAGCAAAACCAACCTTGTAAACTTGGAATGCTCCTTAACTTCTAATTGACCCTTTCTCTTTTAGAAAGATGCAATGGAACTGTTTTTGTTTTTTTTTAAATTTGGAGCAGAGGGGAGACACTCAGTGTCAGGAAGAGCTGGACGGATCATCCTTGAACCACAGAAGGACGATTGCTATGGCATTCCTGTAGGACGCTGGCGCGTGTTCCTTTGTGGACTGTCATCCACGGTTCCCGTGTCACTTCCATCTTCTGCAGCTCTTCAT
Source organism: Capricornis sumatraensis (assembly GCF_032405125.1). Lineage (NCBI taxonomy): Eukaryota > Metazoa > Chordata > Mammalia > Artiodactyla > Bovidae > Capricornis > Capricornis sumatraensis. The sequence goes on along the minus strand of NC_091080.1, from coordinate 86,970,396 downwards.
TCCTGAGGGACCACCCTCCCCGTCCCCCAGATTTGACATTTCAGTGGATTCCCCAGGATGTACAACCTTCTTAGTGGGGGATTGAGGAAGGCACCCAAACTGGCGGGGGCAGGTGGTATGCCAGACTCCTTCTGGCTGCGAGGCAGAGCCGGGCACTGTGTGCGTTAAAAGCTAGGTCACTTGCAAGAAGTCTAATACAATAGCCTCTTAGGTTTTCTGAGCAATGTGTCTTGCGCACAATAGGTACCTCATAAATGTTTAGGATTCATGGTTTCTAGGACTGGCATCCTGGATGTCATCTTTGCAGCCCACCATTCTGCTACACGTACATGTGTGTGCTCCATCGTGTCCGACTCTTTTGAGACCCCATGGACTGCAGCCTGCCGGGCTCCTCTGTCGTTGGAATTTGCCAGGCAAGTATACTAGAATGGATTGCCATTTTCAGTAGTCCAGATCTCCAAGGTATCTTCCCGACCCAGGAATCAAACCCAGGTCTCTTGCATCTCCTGCCTTGGCAGGAGGGTTCTTTACCACTGCTCTACCTGGAAAACACACCATTCTGGGTAGAGAGATGAAAATTTTGAGACAACAAGCCACCCCTGTATTTCTAAGTATGAATCTATCCAAGGAAACAATCTAATATCGTCAATTTCCTACCAGAGTGCAGTTTCCCATTGTTTACGCTGAATCCTGTTGAGCATACGTACATGACGACTGCTCAGACAGTTCCCTGTGGCACCCCCTCAAACGGGAAGGCATCTGTTTGGTCTCAGCTGGGAAAGCATGCTAAAAAACGTCCTCACTTTGCCGTTGAATCAGTTTTTTTGGAACGTGTACTCTCCAAACGAGATGCTGCTTACACTTCTTTTTTAGTAAGGTGTTTCACATTTACCGTCTATTTCTGGAGAATGCAGGGTCTTTAAATACAAGGTAAGGGCTTGTTTTTGCTAACTAAAAATAGTCACTGTTTTAATTACAGAGTGAAGTGATCAAAGAGGAGAATTTCTTCACCAAATATCTGAAAAGATTTACTCCTGAGATAAAAATTGATGTAAACACATGGAAATATTAGCTCAGCAGAAAAATCACTTTCCACTCTAACTCAAAAAATAGGCTAACAAAGCTGAACCTCAAAGGGGGTTTTCATAGCTGGTTTTTGATGGTAAGCTGAAAATTTACTTATAAACAATGGTGGGGGGGGTGGGTGGGATGGGAGGATGGAGGTGGGGATGAGGGATGTGGAATCAGGTTACATGGAAGCTTATAATAAGGGGCAGGTAGTCTGAACGCCAAAAGATTGCTGTTAATTAAGGAAAACCAGGAAATCTCAAGAAATATATAGCACTGTTGTGCTATATATATGTATGGAAAAATGCAAGAATCTGGGCTTCCTGAAATCATTCGTTTAATGAGTATCTCAGCTATCTGGGACCAGCATCCTGTGATCTGATTTTTCACGTGCTTCGATCCTCCTCATAGTGGGGAGTGGTGGCAGACTGAGCTACCAGGTCACAGGCATTGACTGTTTTTGGCCTGGGCGGCCTGTGGGGTCAGAAATTCACTTTTGGAGGGCCAGAATAGCTGATGGCTGTGGCATCCTTGTTAATTGCTATGGCAGGAAAGACTCCATCTCATAGGGCTGACTTGCGGAGGCTGCCTGTGACCTCACAGCCAGCAGCTGGGACCCAGTGCTTCCTGCAATGGGATCTTGGTGGCGTCTCTTTGAGTTCACTACAACCCCATGGCTTCCACATCTGTGTTCAACTCCCTCTAGGTCTTCAGAAGTGTCTCCACATTAAAAGTTCTTTCTGATTTTAACTTTTGTGTATAGTCTGAACTTCTAGTCTGAACCAAAACAATAACAACAACTACAAAAAACATTTATTGAAGGCCAGGGATACTCTGCCTGCAGGAGACACAGGATACTTGGCTTTGGGTTTGGGTTCGGGTTCGATCCCTGGGTTGGGAAGATCCCCTGGAGAAGAAAATGGTAACCGCCTCCAATATTCCTGCTTGGAAAATCTCATGGACAGAGGAGCCTGGCGGGCTACAGTCCATGGGGTCGCAAAGAGTCCGACACGACTGAGCATAAGGCTTCCCCGTGATTACAGACATTTTCATAAACATCTATGGATGATGTATTACAAATCTCTGTATGAAGCTCAGAAAGGCAGAGCTTAAGACAGCATGCCTGTTTGGCATGGATACTGGTGATTTAAAAAAAAAAAAAGCCTAATGTCAGAGACGAGAGTTAAGTTTTATTTCAGCCCGTGAGACAGCATTTCAGGCAGCTCTGAGAAACTGCTCCAAGCTGCAGCAAGTTTCTGCAAGGGGAGGAGCTAGGAAATGTAGGCGTTTCGCAACAAAGGACAGGTACTTGGGAATATCAGAAGATACTGCTAATTAAAAAAACTGGATATGTCCAGGGATTTAGGGCTTTTCTCTGAGAAGATGCAAGAGCCAGGGCTCTCTGAGGTCATTCCTTTGATATGCACCTCAACTCTCTGCGGCCAGTATCCTGTGTTTTTACATCCCGAGTTTCCTCAGCGCTCAAAGCAGGGAGTGGCTGCGCTCTGATGGCTGCTAGAAGGCAGGTGTTCTTTTCAGCCTTGAGTTCCCTCAGGGCTCAAGGTGGAGGGCTGCAAAGGCGGGTGATTGTGACACCCTTGTTTACTGCTATAGCAGAAAATTCCCTATTGCTTAATACCTACATCATCACCACTGTGAAATCCTTCATGCAATGAGGCAGAAGCAATTTAGTCATTAAAGGAAGCCTAAGAACACATCCAATGCTCTTTGTACTGTCCACCTGATGAAGATAAATTTAGGACCAAACACTATATGGTAAAGAATCCACCTGCCAAGCAGGAGACGCAGGCCCAGTCTCTGGGTCAGGAGAAGGAAACGGCAACCCACTCCAGGATTCTTGCCTGGGAAATCCCATGGACAGAGGAGCCTGGTGGGCTACAGTCCATGGGGGCACAAAAAATCCTACACGACTTAGTGACTAACCAACAACAAATGGCAACCATGTTAGAACTAGTGAGTTCTAAGTTACCCCTTTAAACATGCTAATTTCCCCTTAAACTCATTTTGGGCTTTTTGCCTAGAGAATCCTCAGCTGTTGCTTCTGACTGTCTTGGCTCCATCCTTACCAGCCGACATCTGTCCTAAAATTGATTTACCTTCGCTTCCAGACTCGTTGGATCCCATCTTTGTGGCTCCATCACAAGTGTCCATCTGCTTGCTGTTAATCTTCTCCCCTCTCCCTTCTGCAGCTCTTTCTGCTTTCAGAGCCCTGGTATTGCAGAGTTCTTGTCATAGCCAGTTTGACCAGCCTCTTCTAGCTCTTAAGGGAAGGAAGGCACCTCGTAGGGGTAGATTCGGTTTCTGTGTCACTCAGCTTGCCTGGTGTGGACATTGTCTTTGTGCAAAGTGGGATGCAGTCCTCATCTTGGATGACGTGGATTTGGCTGGAGGAGCATCGGTACATGTGTGAATTGGCAAAGGAGTTTACATGACCCGTCCCTTTGTGTGGGGTTACAAAGTGGGTGTCAGGACAGGAACAGGGAGACATAAGTCAACTGTACTTAGGGGCAAAGCATTTACAACAAAGCTCTCAAGTTGGTGGGCATGTGAATCTCTAAGCATAAATCCCAGATACACCCAAAGACAGAGATGAAGGTTGTTTTCAGCATCCACTGTCTTCTCTTTCTGCCCACCTGATTTACATACGCTTTTCTAACTGAATGTTAGAAGTTTGAGTTAATATGAGGAGTTCCTGAAACTGACACAGATAACAATTTGCTATTAGAGACTTTTGGTAATTAAACTACTCATGTTTTAAGATGATGCTTTCAAATTGTGGTGCCAGAGAAGACTCTTGAGAATCCCTTGGACTCCAAGGAAATCAATACAGTCCATCCTAAAGGAAATTAACCCTGAATATTCATTGGACGGACTGATGCTGAAGCTGAACTTCCAATACTTTGGCCACCTGATGAGAAGAACTGACTTATTGGGAAAGACCCTGATGCTGGGAAAGATTGAAGGTAGGAGGAGAAGGGGACGACAGAGGATGAGATGGTTGGATGGCATCACCAGCTCAATGGACATGAATCTGAGCAAACTCTGGGAGACAATGAACAGAGGAGCTTGGGGGTTGCAGTCCATGTGGTCTCAAAGAGTCAGATACAATGTAGCAACTGAATAACAACAAGAAGAGTCTGGGCCCCACACTCTTTTCCTTCTGCCTATTACTTTAAGAAGAGCTCCCTGGTGCAGAGATTTTCTCTATAGGCTTTCACTTCTACTACATGCAAGGGTTGATTCTTTTTTCTTTGACCAAATCTTGGGGTCATGTGGGATCTTAATTCCCCAACCAAGGATCAAATCTGTGTCACCTGCATTGGAAGTCTTAACTACTGGACTGCCAGGGAAATAAATGCCAAGGGTTAATTCTGATGGAGGTTACCCTCCTCTGGCCTATTGTTGAGTAAGACAAGACCCCATAGCTTTTCTTAAATAATTGAAATGAGCATAGAGGGTTGGACCATAAAGAAAGCTGATCGCTGAAGAATTGATGCTTTTGAACTTTGGTGTTGGAGAAGACTCTTTAGAGTCCCTTGGACTGCCAGGAGATCAAACCAGTCCAACCTAAAAGAAATCAATCCTGAATATTCATTGGAAGGACTCATGCTGAAGCTGAAACTCCAATACTTTGGCCATCTGATGTGAAGAACTGACTCATTAGAAAAGACCCTGATGCTGGGAAAGATTGAAGGCAGGAGGAGAAGAGGGTGACAGAGGATGAGATGGTTGGATGGCATCACTGACTCAGTGGACATGACTTTGAGCACACTCCAGGAGTTGGTGATGGACAGGGAAGCCTGGCGTGCTACAGTCCCTGGGGTTACAAAGAGTCGGACACGACTGAGCGACTGAACTGACAGAGCCCCTTAGGTATGCTTCACGGTTATTAAACACTAGTATCTACAGAGAAATAAGGGCAAAAGTGACCAAAGAAAAAACTTAGAAGTTGCTAAGACTCCCCAAAGAAGTCGCCATTGATGTTCATTAGAGTAAAACACACCTTCTATTCTTTCCTTTGCTACAAACTCCTCTCCTTGTTGACAAGCTTCGTACAACCTTCTTTTCTTTTTTCCTTCCAGAATTAGTGGGCTTGGGTCTCCCTTTCTTATAAAATAAGGCCAACCCTATGTCTTCACTTCTCAGTTGTTTGACTCTTGAACTTAAATGAGTCATCCTTTTAATTCTGGAGGTTCTTGATTAACCTCTTGGGGGCAGCAATCCCTCAGTTCTTTAGGATATTTCCCCAGATTAGATGATGTTAAATTTCAAGTGAATCAACATTGGCTTGTTTGTTTTTCACATTTGAGTTTCTTATGATGTCACTCTATTAATTTCTGCCTCATTCCATTAACTAAAATAGCAAACCTATGAATCAAATTCAGATGTCTTTGTAACTGAACAAATTTGCATGTTCAATGAAGAAGCAGTTGATAAATTGACTTTCAGTTTCATTTAGCTCATTTTCATCCTTCTGAAAATCTATAGGGAAAAATTCACCTTTCCCTCATTAAGCGACCCAAAGAGTTGGATTATTATTCTTGAATCGCTTTATGTGTTTGTTTCCATAGCTGATTGCAACCTCCATGAGATCAAGGACTACAAATTACAGTTCCATTTATTTATTTTTTCCATTTATTTTGTAATTAGCCTGGTACTCACGAATGTATTTACGTAGGCAGTGAATAGTGAGAACGCTATTGGCTTGAATTGAATTATGTTCTTTTAATGGATATTTGTGTCCATTTTAGAAAAGCACAATGCTAGATAATTAGAACACAAAGATAAATAAGATATAACCCCCATCATTCTCAAGGACTTCACACGTCTTTACCTTTGTGTCCTAAGTCTCTATGCTTTGTTTGGAGTAGGTAACAAGAGACACGTGGTTCTCAATGGAAACGAGATGGTGATATTTCGGGGGCTTCCCAAGTGGTGCAGGGGTAAAGATCCACCTGCCAATGCAGGAGATACAAGCGTTGCAGGTTCCAGCCCTGGGTCAGGAAGGTACCCTGGAGACGCAAAATGGCAATCCTCTCCAGTGTTCTCGCCTGAAGAATTCCATGGACAGAGGAGCCTGGCATGCTGAAGTCCATGGGCTCTCAGAGCTGGACACATGACTTAGCAGCTGAGCAACAGTAACAACACTGTAGATAGTTTCATGTGAGAAGGTGATTTTAAAACACCTTAGAGCTTATGGAGACAATATCTCATTACTGTGTCACAAAGCTTTGATAGTCATTGCATGAAAGAACCTCCCTGGTTAGTCTACAAATCTGGAAAATTTCCTCTGTGCAACTGTTGACATGCTTTCATATTTGATATATATATAACATATACACACATATATACTATATATACACACACATACTAAATATACATATACACACACCCATGTATACACATATGTATACTATATATACACACACCCATGTATACACATGTGTGCTATACATAATGGGGCTTCCCCAGTGGCTCAACAGCAAAGAATCTGCTTGCAACGCAGGAGACTCAGGAGACAAGGGTTTGAACTCTGGGTTCGGAAGATCCCCTGGAGGAGGAAATGGCAACCCACTCCAGTATTTTTGCCTGGAAAATCCCACGGACAGAGGAGCCTGGCAGCTACAGTCTACGGGGTTGCAAAGAGTTGGACAGGACTGAGTATGCACAACAATTACTATTACTATATATAATATATACACTTACATATACTATATATATACACAGTGTGTGTGTATTGTACATTATAGACATATGTGTATATGTGTATACATAGCATATACACACATATATAAGATATATAATGCATATATACTTTATATACATAAACAAATAGATATCTTTATATATAAGTATTATATATAGTATCTGTACAAATGTATATTATGTATGTATGTATAGAAATGTGTATGTAATTGTCTGTGTATTCATATATAGAGTATGGGCTTCCCTGGGGGCTCAGACACTAAAGATTCTGCCTGCCCATGCAGGAGACCTGGGTTCAGTCCCTGGATTGGGAAGATTCCCTGGAGAAGGGAATGGCAACCCACTCCAGTCTTCCTGCCTGAAGAACTCCGTGGACAGAGGAGCCTTGTGGACTATATAGTCCAGGGGATCACAAAGAGTTGGACACAACTGAGCGACTTTCACTTTCGCATGCATTCATCTCTGAAATATATCCACACTTGCATATGCACGCATATAGCTCCATTAGAATGTCAACAGGACTCTCTGTTCTCCTGTTGGGAAAATGGCATTTACCCTCTCACAAAGCTCTAGTGATGACATCAGTTTTCTGCTTTGCAAATATTTCTGGAACTGTTCCTCCTATTGTTTCTGGTTCAAAATTGCCTCTACTCCAAGGCTCCCTTTGGACTCTGTCCTGAAGCTGTTATGGTCTTTGTTGTCCCGTTTATTATAAAAGGAGATGGAAGAGGTGGCTGCCTCTCACCCAGAAATAGTGCTAGAATGCCAGGCACCATTAACACAGAACGGAAGCGATGCGAAAGGAAACCACATTTCAGGATATTACTTTGCCTAAATTTGTTAGCAGCCCCCAATTATTCTCCATTTTTCCACACAGGGCTTAGTTAATCACAATAATTGAGATTTTCATTTCTAGGGCAATTTAAAGTGTTTTATGAAGGTTTCACACTGACTCATTATTATTAACCTCAGGGGGCAGAGAAATGCAGAGAAAACAGTGGGCAGAGAGAGTGAGCTCTTGAGAGGCTGAGAGGCTAAACACAGGAGAATACCTGCTACTCAAGAAACAAGGCATTTAATAGAAGCCACCTCGGGAGATTCATAAACACAGAAGCTTAATACATAACAAGCGCTGACTTGAGCTTTAAATATTAAAAGGGTAAAATTAAGACGTTTAAACAAGCCTCAGGTTTTAGGCTGTTTTTACACCACTTCAGGTGTACTTTCCCTTCTTAAAATATGAATTAGCTGTGCCAATACATGAGCGACTCCCCTTTTAAATCACTGCAGGGAAAGCCTCGAAGTTAATGATACAGTTTCTATCTTATGCCACTCATCTTCCAGGCCCCCACATCCCCACTCACTCCCCTCCACCATTTTCGGGGCCTTCAACTCTATTCTTAAAGCTCCTGGGGCATTGTTGTGAATAGTTCTAGTCAACAGCTACAATGATTGGCGATGTTCTGTCTCTGCTTCCTAATGGAGCATGAAATATTTGGAGACAAAGACTGTACCTGATTCCACTTTCATGCCCATTATCATGAACAGTTTGCGACACATGGTACTGAGGAAACAAAATCCAGGAAGGCATCACATGTTTCTTCCCAACTCAGTTTTCCTTTTAAAAATCTCCACGGTTGTCACTGAAATATCGGGCTGGGCAAATATGTTCACTTGGGTTTCCCATACTATCATATGGAAAAACCCGAACAGGCTTTTTGGCCAACCCAATATTTACATGTTAAACAGTACCAGGATTTCCGTGTCACTTCAGTGCTAGGCATGTGGCTAGCTCCTTCTTGTTGAATTTCCGTGTCTGCCAAGAGACGAGTTGATGGCACACAGTGTCTCTCAGGGAGTCTGCCACCCTGGTGGGAAGTAGGCAAGCGAGGGAAACGTGTGCATGGTTTGAGATAGAAACATATTTCTCTCAGATATTCAGACAATAGAGTCTGAGTATTTCAAGCTGTTATGAGGAGATGTTATAGGGCTTCCCAGATAGCTCAGTTGGTAAAGAATCTGCCGGCAATGCAGGGGACCTCAGTTCAATTCCTGGGTCAGGCAGATCCCCTGGGGAAGGGATAGGCTACCCACGCCAGTATTCTTGGGCTTCCCTTGTGGCTCAGCTGGTAAAGAATCTGCCTGTAGTGTGGGGGACCTGGGTTCAATCCCTGGGTTGGGAAGATCCCCTGGAGAAGGGGAAGGCTACCTACTCCAGTATTCTGGCCTAGAGGATTCCACAGTCCATGGGGTCGCGAAGAGTCGAACATGACTGAGCAACTTTCACTTCACTTCATGTAGTGATGTAAACAAAATATGATTTGTTTAGTTTAGGCTGATAGTGAAGTTGTTCAGTCATGTCAGACTCTTTGCAACCCCATGGACCAGGTTCCACCAGGTTCCTCCATCCATAGGATTTTCCAGGCAAGAATACTGGAGTGGGTTGCCGTTTCCTTCTCCAGGGTATCCCAACCCAGGGATTGAACCCGGGTCTCCCGCATTGCAGGCAGACTCTTTACCATCTTGAAAACAGCACAAATGGACCATTTAAGATAAAATCCACCTTGGGTATTGCAATGGCCAGATTTTTTTTGTTATCAGATTATTGCCAAGTCTGTTTTTTCTTTCCTATGCTGAAACAGCGGAAGGAGTTGTTTATTTGAGTCACTCAGATAATTGTCTTAGGTTTCCTTTCCTGATTGATAAGTTTCAGGGGATTAGATTCCCTTCCTATGACTAAATGATAGTCATAATGAAACCAATTTTTCAACAGAAGAACAATAAACAGAGAACCTACAATAGATATTTCAGGAGAAAAAGGAAAGTGAAAGTGTTAGTTGCTCCGTTGTGTTCAACTCTTTACGACCCCCTGGACTGTCCCCTGCCAGGCTACTGCCCATGGAATACTCCAGGCAAGAATACTAGAGTGGGTTGCCATTTTTCTTCTCCAGAGGATCCTTCTGACCCAGGGATTGAACTCTGGTCTCCTGCACTGTAGGTGGATTCTTAACTGTCTGAACCACCAGGGAAGCCCCTACAATAGATTTTTCAGGAGAAGGAGGAGTTGAACTCCTCCTGGTTATAAGGGTTGTGAGACTGGTCCCCACACTATTATCGGGAGTGTCCTAACAGCAGGGGTTCATTCAGGAATCTCTTTGGCTCTTCAAAGTGGTCTGAGGTTCAGGTTCTTATGAACCAGGCCCCAGCCTGGTGGGGCAGGGCGTAGGGTGGTGGTAGTGGGGCACTGCTGAAGGAAAAAGCTAGGGGGCTGGGGCTTGACGTACTTCCTTTCTTGGGTGATGAGTTGAGAGAGTGGCATTGATGTACACATGCTACCACGTGGGAACTAGATAGCCAGTAGGAAGCTGCTGTGTATCACAGGGAGCTCAGTGCTGTGCTCTGCGATGACCTAGCAGCGTGGCAGGGGGAGAGGGGAGGGGGGGTCCAAGAGGCAGGGGATGTATGTATACATATAGCTGATTCACGTTGCTGTACAGCAGAAACAAAGCAGTTATATTCCAACATAGAAAAAGACTGCCATGAAAATGCATTTATTTTGCAAAGCTACCATTTGATTGAATTACCCATTGCGAGCGCACATCCTAGTTAAATAGAATATAGAGTGAGCTTATTTCAAAGAAATAATTTTGCAAATTTTCACTGCTTCACCCTTGAGTCATTTTGCCATTTTTCACATAAAAACATTTATTAATTATAAGACATTTCTCCTGGGCCATTACCCTTTCAATCATTTAAAAGTATACAGGCTATAATTACATAATTATTGGCTGTTAAAATGTCAATGCTTAGTTTTTAAAATGCTAACTTAGATTTCAAAAGGAAGATATGCAACAGAAAAGTGTTTGTTGTATTTCAATTAGCACCATTACAGTAAGAGAATTTCTAGTCACGTTACATAAACATCACTTTTTTTTTTTCCTCTGTTAAGGTGGAAGAAATAAGCAACTGTCCCTTCATCAATTATTTTCATAATAACTTCAACATTATTTTGCCAACAAATGTCCGTATAGTCAAAGCTATGGTTTTTCCAGTAGTCATGTACAAATGTGAGAGTTGGACCATAAAGAAAGCTGAACATCAAAGAACTGATGCTTTCTAATTTTGGTGCTGGAGAAGACTCTTGAGAGTCCCTTGGACTGCAAGGAGATCAAACCAGTCAATCCTAAAGGAAGTCAACCCTGAATATTCAATGGAAGGACTGATGCTGATGCTGAAGCTCCAATACTTTGACCACCTGATGTGAAGAACTGACTCATTGGGAAAGACTGATGGTGGAGAAGATTGAAGGCAGGAAGAGAAGAGGGTGACAGAGGATGAGATGGTTGGATGGCATCAGTGACTCGATGGACATGAGTTTGAGCAAATTCTGGGAGATAGTGAAGGATAGGGAAGCCTGGCGTGCTGCAGTCTGTGGGGTGGCAAAGAGTCGGACACAACTTAGCGACCAACAATAAACAACAACTTATTTGTTAAACAACAGTAACAAAATACAGGAAGCAATGAAAAAGAACTTTTATTCTGAAACAGACCTGCTTTATCTCTTGAAAACATCTATGAAAAGTTCTACACCCAGGACTTCAGAATTTCTTTCTCTCAGGGAGAGCACTTTAAATTCATTATAAAATAAGGTCCTCTCCATAATTCTGAGAGGGAGAGTGTTATTCATGCCATCTCTTGATCTGGTGTGCTAACTCTAGTAGCAGTGGGCAAGGAAAACAAAGAAAGCTAGAGTGTCGTCTTTCCTGTATCATAAGAGGAATTTGAAGGTCTAATAAATTTTAAAACTTCATAAAGAGCTTGGGGAGACGTAAGAGGTATTTTCCTGTTAGCAGCATGAGTGCTTTTTGTTTAAATAATATTCAAGGGCCATGTGTTAATAATGGAAACCCCATCTGGGTGTCCAGGAAGATGTTGCATATTGAACTGCAGGCTGTGGATCCGCCCCTGATAGCTCAGTTGGTAAGGAATCCACCTGCAATGCAGGAGACCCCGGTTCGATTCCTGGGTCAGGAAGATCTGCTGGAGAAGGGATAGGCTACCCACTCCAGTATTCTTGCGCTTCCCTGGTGGCTCACCTGATAAAGAATCTGCCTGCGGGAAATACGGGAGAACTGGGTTCAATCCTTGTGTTGGGAAGACCCCCTGGAGAAGGGAAAGGCTACCGACTCCAGTATTCTGGCCTGGAGAATTCCATGGACTGTATAGTCTATGGGGTTGCAAAGTGTCAGACAGGAGGCCGAGCGACTTTCACTTTCACTGTGGATCAAGGCAATCTTTGTTTGTTTTCATTATTCATTGTTTGCTAATGAAATCTTTTAAAAAGCAAGCATCCTTTTTAGGGATATACTTTTTGACTTCACAAGTGGTTTAGACAGGGGGTTTTCAAAGGATGGTCTCTGAACCACCAGCAGCAGCATCACCTGGGAACTTGTTGTTCAGTCGCTTAGTTGTGTCTGACTTTTTGTGACTGACCCTGTAGACTGCAGCACTCCAGGCCCCCCTGTCCTTCATCTCCTGGAGTTTGCTCAAACTTGTGTCCATCGAGTCAGTGATGCCATCCAACCATCTCGTCCTCTGTCGTCCCCTTTAATCTTTTCCAGCATCAGAGTCTTTTGCAATGAGTCGGCTCTTTGCATCAGGTGGCCAAAGTACTGGAGAACTTGTTGCTGCTGCTGCTGCTGCTAAGTCGCTTCAGTCATGTCCAACTCTGTGCGAACCCATAGACAGCAGCCCACCAGGCTCCGCCGTCCCTGGGATTCTTCAGGCAAGAACACTGGAGTGGGTTGCCATTTTCTTCTCCAATGCATGAAAGTGAAAAGTAAAAGTGAAGTCGCTCAGTCGTGCCTGACTCTTAGCGACCCCATGAACTGCAGCCCACCAGGCTCCTCCGTCCATGGGATTTTCCAGGCAAGAGTACTGGAGTGGGTTGCCATTGCCTTCTCTGGGAGAACTTGTTAGAGATGCAAATATTCAGGTCTTGAATCAGACCTACTGAATCAGAAACTCAGGGGTTGGGGCAGGGCCATCTGAGGTTTAAGAAGCACTTCAGGTGCTTCTGAAGGAGTTTTAGTTAAACTAAACCAGGCATTCTCTACAAGATTGGTTTTACTCACCAACCTGTCCCGAAGACATTCAGCTATGTCTGGTGACCTGGGTTGTTGCAACTTGAGGTGATGATGAGTTGGCGATGGACAGGGAGGCCTGGCGTGCTGCAGTCCATGGGGTCGCAAAGAGTCTGACACAACTGAGCAACTGAATTGAACTGGAGGTAGGAGTGCTACTGCCATCTAGTGGTGAGAGGTCAGTGATGCGGGTTAACTTCTTACAATGTATGGGCCAGTCCTCCCTGCACCAACAAACAGCACCCCAGAACTCACCCGCCCAAAGCATCCAGAGTGTCGAGACTGAGATATTCTGCACTAAATCCTTTTGGAGGAACTTCTTGAATGTCAGTAACCTGAGTCTACAAAAAGGCAGAGTGAATTAGGGAATGAGCCAAAGTCTAGAATTCAGGTTCTGACCCTGTTAATTGAGTCCTGTAATTTCACGTTACATGTTAAAAAGCAGAGACATTACTTTGTCAACAAAGGTCCGTCTAGTTAAGGCTATGGTTTTTCCAGTGGTCATATATGGATGTGAGAGTTAGATAATAAAGAAAGCTGAGTGCAGAAGAATTGCTTTTGAACTGTGGTGTCGGAGAAGATTCTCGAGAGTCCCTTGGACTGCAGGGAGATCCAACCAGTCCATCCTAAAGAAGATCAGTCCTGAGTGTTCATTGGAAGGACTGATGTTGAAGCTGAAACTCCAATCCTTTGGCCACCTGATGCAAAGAGCTGAGTCATTTGAAAAGACCCTGATACTGGGAAAGATTGAGGGCAGGAGGAGAAGGGGACAACAGAGGATGAGATGGTTGGATGGCATCACCGATTAGATGGACATGAGTTTAGGTGGACTCCGGGAGTTGGTGATGGACAGGGAGGCCTGGCGTGCTGTGACTCATGCGGTCTCGAAGAGTCAGACTTGACTGAGCGACTGAACTGAACTGAATTTCACGTTGGTCTCTTTATCTCTCTGTGTCAGTAGTCTCACTTATAAAATGGGAATGATCCCCGCCTCTTGTGTGGATTACTACGAAGATCAAATGAGATAATGTGTATGAACCCACTTGGTAAACTGTCATGCTAATTTAAATGAACTGCAGAATTTTTCCAGTGGGAGAAAGACAGACCAGAGGTGGGCGTAGGATGCTATAAAAGGTTAAAGCATCTGATTCAGCTGTCTGAAAATAGCCAGATTCTTTAGTGTAAATGTGATTTGTGTTGGAGATTTTTTTCCCTTTGTGCTTCTTAACCCTTTCCTATAACTACTTGAGTTTAGCTTTTTTTTTTTTTTTTTTAAACTCAGTCATTGCAAGGAGATCAAACCAGTCACTCCTAAAGGAAATCAACTCTGAATATTCATTGGAAGGACTGATGCTGAAGCTGAAACTCCAATATTTTGGCCACCTGATGTGAAGAGCTGGCTCATTAGAAAAGACCCTGACACTGGGAAAGATTGAACGCAGGAGGAGAAGGGCACAACAGAGGATGAGATGGTTGGATGGCGTCACCAATTAGATGGACATGAGTTTGAGTAAGCTCTGGGAGTTGGTGCTGGACAGGGAAGGCTGGCATGCTGCAGTCCATGGGGTTGCCAAGAATCAGACTTGACTGAGTGACTGATCAACAACAACAACAACTGCATGATAAGGAAATAACTGGTTCCTGACTTCCCTCTACGGTTCAGTTCAATTTAGTTGCTCAGTCGTGTTCAATTCTTTGTGACCCCATGGACTGCAACATGACAGGCTTCCCTGTCCTTCACAATCTCCCAGAGCTTGCTCAAACTCATGTCCATCTAATCGGTGATGCCATCCAACCATCTCATTCTCTGTTGTCCCCTTCTCCTCCTGCCCTCAATCTTTCCCAGCATCAGGGTCTTTTCCAATGAGTCAGTTCTTCACATCAGGTGGCCAAAGTATTGGAGTTTCAGCTTCAGCATCAGTCCTCCCAAAGAATATTCAGGACTGATTTCCTTTAGGATGGACTGGTTGGATCTCCTTGCAGTCCAAGGGACTCTCAAGAGTCTTCTCCAACACCACAGTGCAAAAGCATTAATTCTTTGACTCTCAGCTTTCTTTATGGTCCAACTCTCACATTCATACAGGACTCCTGGAAAAAGCATATCTTTGACTAGATGGACCTTTGTCAGCAAAGTAATGTCTCTGCTTTTTAATATACTGTCTAGGTTTAGGGGTTCTCAAAGTTTTGCCTGCATTGGAATCACCAGGGGATTCTTACTTTATATTAGTAATTACACTTAAAATGAGATTTACTCTGAACAAAATTTTAAGTGTGCAATTCCATACATGGTTGACTATAGGCTGTACAATGTTGTACAACAGATTTCTAGAATTTGTATGTTTTACTGAACTGAAACATTATGTGTATTGATTAGTAATTCACATTTCTGCTCTCCCACCAACTCCAAGAAGCTACCATTCTATTCTCTGCTGTCTATGACTTTCCTTCCTTCAGATACCTCCTGTAAGTGGAATCACGCAGTATTTGTCCTTCTTCAACTGGGTTATTTCACTGAGCATCATTCCCTCAAGTTTCACTCACGGTGTTGCATGTTGCAAGATTTCCTTCTTTTTAAAAACTGGTATTCTATGGTATGTATATGCCACATTTTCTGAGCATTTAGAAACATCCTGGCTGTTATGCATAATTCTGCAATGAACATGAGAGTGCTGATAACTTTTCAAAATCCTGATTCCACTGTTTTTGGGTATATACCCAGCTGTGAGATTGCGGGATCCTTAATTTTTCGGGTGAACTCCACACTGTTTTGCATAGTGACTTCGCCATTATATATTCCCAATAGTGCCCACAGGTTCCAATTTCTCCACTTCCTCACCAGCTGTCATAGTCGTAGCCAGAAAACTCTTGTTAACCTGCAGATTGCTAGGGTTAATCTCTAAGAGTTTCTCACTTGCTGGGACTGGGAGGGGTTTTAAGATGTTACTTTTTTTCTTTTAACTAGAATCCCAGGTAATGCTGGGATAAGAGGATGAGATGGTTGAATAGCATCGCCAATTCAGTGGACATAAACTTGAGCAAACTCCAGAAGACAGTGAGGGACAGGGAGACCTGGTGTGCAGCAGTCCATGGGGTCACGAAGAGTCGGACACAGCTTAGCGACTGAACAACAGGTGATGCTGCTGGACTTGCCCGGGGGACCGCACTACGGAGAACCTACCCTATTGTGAGACACTGGTGGCAGCTGCTCATTTCTAATTGTCACTGAGGAGCTTTGACATCAAGCTTCTCTGCCAGGCCTCTCTCGACATAAGGAATAGTTTTTATTTTCTTGGCAAGTGAATCCATCTCCCTTATTAATTCCTTGCCTGAAAAGACCCATTTATTTCTCTTTCCTCGTCCCAGTGATGTTAACAGTTTCAGCCAGCTAGTTCTGATAATAGCTTTGGCTCGTTCTCAGCTAATTGAGGCCACTCTACTTTAGCAGTCATCGTTAATGACAGAGGATGCAGTCTAAAGACAGCCTGTCCTAATGTATTTTAGATAAGGGGTTGTTTTGTTATTTGGTGTTTGTCTTTAATTCGGGAATTTTGGTACTATCGAACAAGCAAAAACACAAAAACGAAGGGACAGATCTGACTTGAAATCTCTGTGTTTGAAATGCCTTTCTGCAGTGTGGCTCACACACTATTTCCTTCCAAGTGAATTGGGACATTTGCTTAAAAGGCAGTTTCGTAGGCCCCACTTCAGAAGTGTGCATGGCGCTGGAATGTAAGTTGCTGTAGACGGACCCTGAGAAGGGGCCACTCAGAGCTCTAGACAATGACAGTGACACCACAAAATGGCAGAATAGTCCCTCCGAGAATGCTGATGAACCTACGTGGACACGAGATAATGCCCTGATGGTCCATCATTTATACTGGGGTTCACTCAGTGTTGTAGGTTCCGTGGATTCAGACACATGTGAAAAGGCATGTATCCATCATGATGGGATCATACAGAACATTTTCACGGCCTTAAAAATCCTGTGTTGGTTTCATTCTTTTGTCCCTACTGTGCTGTGTAGATTATGACATAATACAAACTCATTGAATAAATACTGGGTTGGCCAAAAAGTTAGTTTGGATTTTTCCATAAGACGTTGTTCACTTCTTGGTCAACCCAATGTCTGCACTATATTGAAGTATGCTGTGAGTTCAGTTCAGCTGCTCAGTCACGTCCAACCCTTTGCGCGACCCCATGGACTGCAGCACGCCAGGCTTCCCTGTCCATCACCAGCTCCCAGAGCTTGCTCAAACTCATGTCCATTGAGTGGGCGATGCCATCCAACCATCTCATCCTCTGCCATCCCCTTCTCCTCCTGCCTTCAATCTTTCCCAGCAGCAGGGTCTTTTCCAATGAGTCAGTTCTTCGCATCAGGGGGCCAAAGGATTGGCATTTCAGCTTCAGTGTCAGTCTTTCCAATGAATATTCAGGACTGATTTCCTTTAGGATTGACTGGTTGGATCTGAATATTCAGGTATATTTTTTACATGAATGGCTTTTAAATCATTGAGTTTTTCACCCGGAAAATAGTCTTGGAGATTATTTACCTTGCTTTGTTTCTATTGTCTTTGAGGTCCAAGACAGTTGGGGTGCTTGTTTAAGGTCCCGCATCAAAATTTCTGTTCTAAGGTGTTTTTCCATCACTAAGGGCTTTAACAATTTTATTCATTTATTTTTTTGCTAATCACTTACCTCTTTTTGTTTTCTGGCCATGGCACACTGCTCACTTCCAGTCCCCAAATGAAAGAAATATTTCCACACCCTTGCTCCTTTGCTGATGCTGTTCCTGATTCCTAAGACAGCCTTCCTTCCTCCTCCTCAGTCTTCGAACCCCAGTGACTCAGTAGTGACGTGCTGACCTAAACCAGAGGATCACTTAGTTTTCCTCTGAGTTCTGGCAACATTCCAAGTATAACCGGTCAAACTGTACGCAAGCTGCTGTCTCCTCTCATCTCCTACTAACTGATGACTTAGTGATAATTCGAGGTCATGAAGGAGAAGGATGTACAAACAGTTCAGGACCCTGATGTTTATTCTGAATCCTTCTTATGTTGAATCAAAACCAAAGAATTTATCCAAAGAAAGTAGAGTCTCCCTTCGTATTGACTTGCAGTATACTCAGGCAAGGGCCCTTTCTAGTCTTCCAGGCACAATATTTTACACTGACTTCTGACCAACTAAAGCCTCCTGTTCATTTCTGATTTGGGGGCTTAGAAAGATATCTTTCTTATTTGAGTGGCAAAAGGGATGACTTACTGTTTGCTGTGAAATTTTACCTTTCACATACCGTTCCTCTTTCTGCCCACACAGCTGCCCCCACAGTATAGCAAGATCTTGTAAATTCAAGAATTACAGCACGTAAGAACTGCTCACGTATGGAGTGGTTACAAGCTACCCTCTCATCAACTAGCAGACTCTCAGGAAATATTGATTGAATAACTATGTCAAGGAATAAAGGAAAACAACCTGTAATTTCATATGGTTGTTGTTGTTAGTCTGACACTTTGTGACCCCGTGGACTATAGCCCGCCAGGCTCCTCTGTCCATGGAATTCTCCAGGCAAGAATGCTGGAGCGGGTTGCCATGCCCTCCTCCAGGGGATCTTCCCAACCCAGGGTTCAAACCCATGTATCCTGTATTGGCAGGCAGATTCTTTACCACTTCATGGTAGTGAAATGAAAACATCTTTTCCTCTAGGCAGCGAGACCCACTCAATACTGTTTTAATACCTTAGAAGAGGTAAAAGCTCACCCTTCTCAAGTATGAAAGTAACACTATTTAATTAAAATAGCAATGAAATTTCGAATGTCCTCCCAACCCTCTGTTTGGTCTCTACTCACAGCCTATATTAACCCAGGTTGCACATATTTCTTTATTCTTATACTTAAATTTCTTTATAGTACATCCAACATATACTTATTATGTTCTATATTTCCTTATTCTTACACTGAAATGATTGAAAAGAAATGGGTGTGATTTGTATTTTTGTGTGAAAAATCAGGTTTTTGTCAGCTGGAGATATCAGTCAGCTGGGGCCTAAGGTCATCTCACCTTTGGTGAATGAGCTTCTTATGACCCCTCGAGAGTCCTGAGCTATGTGATGCTTCCATTGGTCACACCTCCTTCTGGGCCTTCTATCAGTATTAATCAATAACTGTAAAGAGTAGGTCTTGGTCTATATTAATAGAAGGCATGTAGCTTTCAGGACTAGTATAAACCTTTTGACATCACTAGAATAGAGTGTATAGTCCATAAAAAAATATCTTTTGTGATACTAAAGTGTATGGAAAACTCTCAAGAAAACTTTACTGGTCATTCATTAATTTATTGATGCCAGGCAATTTTTTTCAAAAAAAAAAAAAATCTTTTTGCAAGGCTGGGGTAATGCTGTCTTCATCTTTTGACTCATCTATCCAGCCAAATATTTGTAACTTAAAAATTTCTGAGTTTGAGGAGGAAACTATAACAACAAAAATATTGGCTTCCCCAGTGGCTAAGCGGTAAAGAATCTGCCTGTGATGCAGGAGACACAGGCGATGCGGGCTCGATCCCTGGGTCAGGAAGATTCCTTGGAGAAGGGAATGGCAACCCATTCCATTAGTCCTGCCTGGAAGATGCCGTGGACAGAGGAGCCGGGGGGTGTGGGGCTACAGTCCATGGGATCACAAAAGAGTCAGTTACAACTTAGCAACTAAGCAACAACAGCAACAAAAATAGTGACTGATCGAGGCCCTACTGGCACGTGAACTCACTGTACTGAGTGTCGTACGTGGTCTTTCATGAATACATCGTGAAGAACTGTATAGTTTTAATTCTGCTTATGGCATCCGGTCCCATCACTTCATGGGAAATAGATGGGGAAACAGTGGAAACAGTGTCAGACTTTATTTTGGGGGGCTCCAAAATCACTGCAGATGGTGACTGCAGCCATGAAATTAAAAGACGCTTACTCCTTGGAAGAAAAGTTATGACCCACCTAGATAGCATATTCAAAAGCAGAGACATTACTTTGCTGACTAAGGTCCGTCTAGTCAAGGCTATGGTTTTTCCTGTGGTCATGTATGGATGTGAGAGTTGGACTGTGAAGAAGGCTGAGCGCCCAAGAATTGATGCTTTTGAACTGTGGTGTTGGAGAAGACTCTTGAGAGTCCGTTGGACTGCAAGGAGATCCAACCAGTCCATTCTGAAGGAGATCAGCCCTGGGATTTCTTTGGAAGGAATGATGCTGAGGCTGAAATTCCAGTACTTTGGCCTCCTCATGCGAAGAGTTGACTCATTGGAAAAGACTCTAATGCTGGGAGGGATTGGGGGCAGGAGGAGAAGGGGACGACAGAGGATGAGATGGCTGGATGGCATCACGGACTCGATGGACGTGAATCTGAGTGAACTCCAGGAGTTGGTGATGGACAGGGAGGCCTGGCGTGCTGCGATTCATGAGGTCACAAAGAGTCAGACACGACTGAGCAACTGAACCGAACTGAACTGAATCTACTTAAGAAATTAAAGTCATTGATCTGTATGCTGTTTGTCAATAGATCGAAAAGCAAACCAGATATTTGATGCTCATTTCAACAAAAGGATGGACACGTTACTGAGGACCTAGGATGTATGAAGCAGGAAAGAAGGATGTGTATAATGACCATAGAGGGGTTATGCAATCTGGTTATTAGTTTTACAACTCCAAAAACACGCATGTTATAGAGTGCCTTAAAGTGCTATCGGGCTTCCCTGGTGGCTCAGATGGTAAAGCATCTGCCTGCAATGCAGTTTGATCTCTGGATCAGGAAGACCCCGTACAGAAGGAAACGGCAACCCACTCCACTACTCTTGTCTGGAAAATCCCATGGTCAGAGGAGCCTGATATATTACAATCCATGGGGTCACAAAGAGTCGGACACAGCTAAGTGACTTCCCTTTCACTTTCTTTCACTTTAAAATGTGATATGTGCAGTTATTGGAAGAATTCAAAGAAAGAAATATGCATCCAGGATTAGACAACTGGATTGGCTATCCTCATTGATTTTGACAGGGAGGTGCTGAAGTCACAAAGCTGTAATGTGGCTGAGGCTTTGCTTCAGTAATCTGAGGAAAATACGAACAAGCCTCACTCTGATTTCCAGTCTGCTTCTTTGAAGCCTTACTTTTTATCCACTGGCCTACCAGGCTTGCTTTAGCATCAGACAGAAGCTGAAGACCGGAAAGAGTCCAGGTGGCAAATATTTGCTTCTAACTCACGGGGGAAAAGAAATCAACAAGAAAAGAATTTCATTTCCCTGCAGAAACACGGAGCAGCTGCTCTGTGCAGGAAGAGCAGTGGCTTCTGTAGACCATTATACACAGTGCGAGTGGTGTGCAAGCCTGAAGTTCTGGAACATTATAATCTGTGTGTCTGTGGCTCCGATCAGCCTCCTTGCTAAATGAGTCACCGAGGAGCTGTCAGGGGGAAAGACGGAAAGATGAATCAGATAAACCTGCTCTTTTCAGAACCTGTATTTCCACCCACAAGCGTGTCAGATGTGGCAGCCCTCCTTTCTGGAAGCTTCTTATTGGAAGGAATTCTTGCGATTTTGCAGCAGTTCATGGCACAAAGGTCACTGCAGGGTGTTTCTATTTATTTATTTGGCTGTGCCACGTCTTATGCGGGATCTAGTTCTCCAACCAGGGATCAAACCTGGACCCCGGCGTTGGGAGCACAGAGTCTTAGCCACTGGACCACCAGGGAAATCATTATTATTTTTCAATATAGAGCTTTTGAACAGAGTTTTGAGCCTGGACAGCCCATGTTTTCCTGGGAGATAAGATGATGTTTTTGAGAAAGTGAATGAATGAAATGAAAATACAAGTTTCCTTGCCCCTAAAATTAGACAAATGTCACAGTCAAGTAAAACTAGTGACCATCCTGAAACCATTTTTGCTAAAATAAGCTAAGTGGATTACAAACATTTTTATATTTTCTTTTCTCATGGTAATTTGATTTATTATGCCCAGTGAAAAGAAGTCTCTTCAAATCCTAATGTATTCTAAATTTGCTCATTACAAAAATGTTCTTCTCTTTGTTGACTTGTTTTTATTTCATTATTACGTTATCCATCAGAGATTAGTGAAACCCTGCTACGTGCGTGCACACCCAGTCTCTTAAGTCATGTCCGACTCTTTGTGACCCCATGGGCTGTACCCAACAGGCTTCTCTGTCCGTGGGAGTCTCCAGGCAAGAATAATGGAGTGGGTTGCCATGCCCTCCTCCAGGAGATCTTCCCGACCCAGGGATTGAACCTGAGTCTTTTCCATCTCCTGCATTTGCAGGCAAATTCTCTACCATTTGCATCACCTGGGAAGTCCTGAAACCCTGCTACTTAGATAAAAGTTTAAATCATTTTTATTTCCTGTAAGTTTAATTTTGTAACAAATTCTGATATGATGTGATTCCTTTTGCAAATAGTTTCAAACTATTCTGTGGCAGAAGATAAATATATATTGTATAATATTATGTGAAATAATATGTAATAAATATCTATATATTTAAAGATCTGAGTGCGTGTGTGTAAAGTCCCTTCAAGTCGTGTTCAACTCTGTGTGACCCCATGGACTATAGCCCACCAGGTTCCTCTGTCCATGGGATTCTTCAGGCAAGAACCTGGGAGTGGGCTGCCATGCTCTTCTCCAGGAGAATCTTCCTAACCAGGGGTCAAACCCGAGTCTTTTAAGTCTCTTAAGTTGGCAGGAAGGTTCTTTACCACACTAGTGCCACCTGGGAAGTCCAAAGGTCTGAGCAGCTCCTGGATATTCATAGATGCATGACTGAGGTCTGTGGATCACCTGCAATTTGGGGCATAATTTTGTGTGAATGTATTATTTCCTGAAAATTAGGCCCAGAGCTTTCGTCATCTCCCTGAAGGGCTCTGTGATTCAAAAAAGATTATAACTTCCTATATTAAATAAATAATATACCATAGTTTATATATTGACAGTGTTTAAATGCCTTGAGACCCACCAGACAATGCTAACAGGGATTACTGTAATTAAGAAAAATGAATTTTTCCTGGTACTGAAACAAGAGTGTCTTTCCCTGAAGTCTGCATTGCAGTAAGCACGTATACCATAAAGAAGCCTTTCTGGACATTTTCATCCTTTTCTTCCTTCGGTTATGAGACCTCTGAATGTTCTTGATGTGTGGCTGGTGTTTCATAGGTTAGGACTTTCATCTAGAACAGGCAGGGGTTGAATGCACACATTTCATATCTTTGACTCCACAATTTCCTGGCAGATTCCTTGTTATTTAAGTGTATTAAATAATACAGTCATAGATCCTTGGAAAATCTGTCAGAGATAGATGTAATTTGTCAGAGTGTAGATGTAATTTGCCTGGTTCTGTCACTTACATTGCCAGGACTGGAAGGCTGGCAATTTTTCCCCCCTTCAAAATAGGTTTTCTTAATACATAGACTACAGAAGTGATTTTTCTGAAAAAACATTTTTCCCCCCAAGAGAGTTTCTTAGTAGAGTAGACATTTGTAGAATATGCTGATTCATTCTGACATTTAAAAGGAGTCAGAGGCAAGTAAAATTTCTTTGTTTCAAAGAGTTGAGTCTCAGATGTTTAGTTGCTCAAAATTCGAGTTCCTAGTGTATCAAGCACTGTAATAGGCACTGTTCTAGTCCAGTGGAAATTAAAAGGCTTCATAGTCCAAAGCATTCATTTATACGTGAATAAACCCCACCTATTCTGATGGCTCCTGTATTAGCCAAGGGAATCAGAAACCACCAATCTGGTCTTCTTTCATCTGGGTCCCTCAGTACGATAGGTCTGAAGACTTACTCCCGGGCACTTATGGAACAAGGAGAAAGATCCTGAGCCTCTGCTGCGGTAACAGTGGAGCAGGCGCCACTCAGGCCAGCCCAGACTCCCCGATCCTTCGCTGTAGAGCAGGGTACTCTCATTTGCCGGGAAGCCTTCCCCTTTCAGGATCCAAGCCGTTCAGGTGGCTACAATGGACCCGGCCCCACATCTCCTTCACCCCAGCCCCACTGTGACGCAAGTGAAAGCAAAGTCAGAAACTAACACTTAAAATACTGTTCATCTGGAGTTGAGGGTACTGAATACTGGAGTTTCTAAGTTCAACTCAATGAAAAAAGTGTCAAAACATATCATATGTAACTAGAGATGTTAGGAGGCTTATTTTGGAAAACATTGAGGCTTATCAAGTGTGTGTGTGTGTGTGTGTGTGTGTGCGGGCGTGCCTGCTCAATTGTGTTGGCTCTTAGTGAACCCATGGACCGTAGCCCACCAGCCTCCTTTGTCCATAGGATCTCCCAGGCAAGAATCCTGGAGTGGGTTGCCATTTCCTTCTCTGGGGATCTTCCTGACCCAGGAATTGAACCTGCGTCTCTTGCATCTCTTGCACTGGCAGGCAGGTTCTTTCCCACTGTGCTAACAGGGAAGCCCACACGGCATACTCATGGCATTCAATATATTGTTATTAGAGTTTATCCCATATACCCAACAGTCACGGTTCTTTCTAGGATAAGGAAAAAACGTCTTTTTAAAGTGTGTTTATGCATCATAAATTGAAACTGAAACTGGAAAGGCAGAGCAAACTGGTACTGGACTGGTACTTAAGAGGATCATTACAAGTAAAGCATAATTTGGACACCACTAAAAACACATCTTTTTTGAGTTTCCTGGCAGTCCAGTGGTCAACTCTGCACTTCCACTGCTGGGGGCCCAGGTTCAATCCACAGGCAGGGAACGAAGATCCACGATCCACGTGGCTCGGCCACAAAACAAAACAACAACCCCTACTCCATTTTCATGGCTTTTTAAGGCTAACTTTGATGTTCTATCTTGCTTGGAGCTAATAATTAATAGTAGCATTAAAACAAAACTTATTTTGGGGGGGGTTGACTAATATAAATGTCTTTCTATAAACTTTGAAATTCAGTTAGATGCAAACGAAATGAGTTTTTATAACTACAGCTCAACCAGTAAATAAGAACATTTGCAGAAACATCATTGTAAGTATTTTTTAAAAGACAAACTATACACACTAGGAAAGTAAAATTACATAAATATATGCCCGGAAAACAAAAGAAGTAGCTCGTGGTGCTGTTCAATTCTAGTAAAAGGCTTTGAGTAAATTGCATTCTATTTGCTTTATAATGGGAACACTCAGAGCAAGTTAAACTAGTTGCGTGACTAATGACATAAACAGTTGACATTATTCTGGCTGAATTCTATCTAATCATGACTAACTCAGACATATTATCTTACTGTTTTGTTTTTTTTTTTTTTTTTTTTTTTTACCAGCAAGAAGAAATTAGTAGTAATTGTTGGGATTTATTAAAAGGACAGCTCTGTTTGATCTCTCCAAGACTGTGATTGTGGCGTGGGCTCTCTAGCTGTGGTGAGTGGCGTTAGTTGCCACAGCATAGTGGGATCTTAGTTCCCAAGCAGGGATTGAACCCCATCCCCTGTGCTGCAAAGCACTCTTAGCCTCTGGACCACCAGGGAAGTCTCCACTCCTCCTCCTCTCGCTTCACCTCCTCTTTCTTCTCTCCCCCTCCTCCTTCTCCCCCTCCATATTCTCTCCGCCTCTTCTTCCTCCTCTTTCTCATCATCAGTGTGCTAATAATCTAATTTTATCCAAGGGAGGTGGTTTCATGCAATTAAATATGTACCTGAATTCCGTCTTTTCCAAAATGCAGCACCCTTAGTTAATCCCAATACAAGGCTCAGTAGGTACTGAGCAAACACTAGTTACTGACTGGTAAGAACAGAGATAGAACCTTGGGTTTTTATTTCAATTTTTTATGGAAGCATAATTGACTTATAACGTGTTAACTTTTGGGATACAGCAAAGTGATTCGGTATATATATATATATATATATATATATATTCTTTTCCATTATGGTTTACTGTGAGATATCAAATATAGTTTCCTGTGCTATACAGTAAGACCTTGTTGCTAATCTATTTTATACATGGTGGTTTGTGGGTGTGTGAGCTAAGTCGTTTCAGTTGTGTCCAGTTCTTTGCGACCCGATGGACTGCAGCCGGCCAGGCTCCTGTGTCCATGGGACTCTCCAGGCAAGGAGACTGCAGTGGGTTGCCTTGCCCTCCTCAATTTGTATCTGCTAATCCCAAGGTCCTAATTTATCCGTCCCCCGTCCTCTTTTTCTTTGGTAACGGTAAGTCTGTTTCCTATGTCTGTGACAATTTCTATTTCGTAAATAAGTTCATTTGTATCATATTTTAGATTCCACAAATCAGTGATAGCACGTTACAGTTATATTTGTTTTTCTCTGACTTACTCCCCTTAGCATGCTAGTCTCTAGACTCATTCATGTTGCTGCAAATGACATTTCATTCTTTTTATGGCTGAGTAGTGAGGACCTTAACTTTGATGGATAATATGCCCGTTTTCCTTTTCAGCTGACATTTAACGGCACTGCTTCGGCTGAGCTACCGCAGGAATATGTCTTAGGATCAGCTGCACGGGTGAGTGACCAGTGAACAAGTGTTTGTTAGTCGCTCAGTTGTGCCCGACGCTTTGCGACCCCATGGACTGTAGCCCGACAGGCTCCGCTATCCTTGGGATTCTCCAGGCAGGGACACTGGAGTGGGTTGCCATGCCCTCCTCCAGATCTTCCCAACCCAGGGATCGAACCTGCGGCTCCCCTGTCTCTTGCATCGCAGGTGGCTTCTTTACCTGCTGAGCCATGAAAGGAGGCCAGTGAGGTTGCACTGAACTCCTCAGTTGGAAGAACTTTGTGTCTGGGGTACAACGCTCAGTAATTGCAGTCTTGCAATTCTTAATACTTTTGCTTTGAACTTGTAAAGAAGTCTGAAAGCCTTCTGGGAGCTTCAAGCCCGGTGCACACGTGGTTCTGCCTCCCTTTGCCCCCTTCCCTCTTCCCGTGATGGGTTCTTGGCTCCCTGGTGTCTGCACTGTCCCTGCCCACCCTCATCCAACGAACTGATGGTGAGGTTGGGAGGAAGGCCCTGTTTGGCCATTGTTTTCTCCCTGACTGGGGACCTGGATGTGGGCCCCTGGGTGGATGATGTCTGTCCACGCCCAGGGAGTCTTGGATGCAGAGAGCAGAAGCACCAGGGGCTCTAGCCCATACCCCTCCAGGTACTGCCCACCTCCTGATGCAGGAACCGATGGGAAGGTTGCTGTTCCTGAGGGTCGGTGGACTGCTGTGGGAGACGCAGAGGGCCTGGTGGGAGGAGGAGATCGACTCCCCCATCCAGCTGGGACTCGTCGCTTTCCTTCTGCCCTGGAGCTGATGGGCTATGTAGCGGCTTCTGGTTCCAGGGTCACTATTCGTGTGCTCCATCCTGAGGATCCTGGTTACACAGCCACATCTCTGGATGAAACCACAACCATAAACTATGATGGTGGATTAGGTGCTCAACTGTGTGAGCCCATGGACTGTGGCCCGCCGGGCTCCTCTGTGCATGGAATGCCCTAGGCAAGACTCCTGGAGTGGGTTGCCATTTCCTTCTCCAGGAGAACCGTAAACTACACTGAGAGGATTAAAACTTACGCTTTCCGACTCCAGCTAAGCATTCAGTCATACATGCTTGTTTCATAATCTCTATCATCATGGCTTTTTGTGAGATATTGAATATAGTTTCCTGTGCTATACAGGAGGACCTCACTGCTTATTTTATATATTTTAGCTTGCATCTGCTAATCCCAAAGTCCTAATTTATCCTTTGCCCACTTTATTTCTCTTTTGGCAACCTTAAATTTGTTTCCTGTGTCTGTGAATCTGTTTCTGTTTTGTAAATAAATTCATTTGTATCATGTTTTAGATTCTGTTTGGCTAAATAGTGACTCCTAATATTAAGACGCCACCCTGGAAGAGTTGTATTTTTTTTTTTCTAAGTTTGACTACTTTCATTTCATATCCACTATAAGCCCTGTTTACAGGGAGCTCAACCTTGTGCTCTGTGGCAACCTAGAGCGGTGGGATGGTGGGAGGCAGGAGAGTTTCAGGAGGGCGGGGACGGATATATACCTTTGACTGACTCACGTTGATGTATGGCAGAAACCAATACAACTTTGTAAAGCAATTATCCTCCAATTAAAAATAAAGAAATAAATCTTGTGTGACCTTCACTAACACTATTTTTGTGAGGTCCAAATACCTGAGTATCTTTATAAAGCTCGTTAGGCTGAAAAATACATGGGGCTAAGTCAAGGCTATGGTTTTTCCAGTGGTCATGTATGGATGTGAGAGCTGGACTGTGAAGAAAGCTGAGTGCCGAAGAATTGATGCTTTTGAACTGTGGTGTTGAAGAAGACTCTTGAGAGTCCGTTGGACTGCAAGGAGATCCAACCAGTCCATTCTAAAGGAGATCAGCCCTGGGTGTTCTTTGGAAGGACTGATACTAAAGCTGAAACTCCAGTACTTTGGCCACCTCATGAGAAGAGTTGACTCATTGGAAAAGACTCTGATGCTGGGAGGGATTGGGGGCAGGAGGAGAAGGGGACGACAGAGGATGAGATGGCTGGATGGCATTGCTGACTCGATGGACGTGAGTTTGGGTGAACTCCGAGAGATGGTGATGGACAGGGAGGCCTGGCGTGCTGTGATTCATGGGGTCGCAGAGAGCTGGACACGACTGAGTGACTGAACTGAACTGAAGTGACATGGATTAGACAAGAGGGGACAGAAAAAAAAGAATAAAAAAGCAAGGAAAAAAAAAGAAAAAGGAAAGAAAACAAGAAAGAGGAGAAAGAAGCGCAAAGGGATTAAACATCGAGGAATAAAGGATTGACATCAGCAAGATGGCAGTATCGGAGGTTCCGGCCATCAGACCCCTGGGGAAACAGGTGACCTGCCATGTAGCAGGGCCGCCAGGTAGGGAGAATCAGGGAGAAGCTGTCAGCGCCCGCTGCAGCACTGTGTACCATAGTCAAGACCTGGAAGGGCCGTCGGCAGGGGAGTGGACAAGGATGTGGTACCTACGCACAATGGAATGTTACTCAGCCGTTAAAAAGAATGGAATGATGCCACTGGCAGCAACACGGATGGACTTGGGACACTCTCTAATGTCACACTGGGTTAAGCAAGTCAGACAGAGAAGGAAAAGTATCTCATGACATCCCTTATATATGGAATCTAACCGCCCCCCCCCGCCCGAGGCTGTCGGGGGTGGGGAGGAAGGATGGGGGGAAGGGATAGTTTGGGAGTTTGGGAGCGACATGTACAGACAGATATCATATAAGAAACGAATCGCCAGTCTAGGTTCGATGCAGGATACAGGATGCTTGGGGCTGGCGCACTGGGATGACCCAGGGAGATGGTATGGGGAGGGAGATGGGCAGGGGGTTCAGGACTGGGAATACATGTACACCCGTGGTGGATTCATGTTGATGTATGGCAAAACCAATACAGTATTGTAAAGTAAAATAAAAAAAATAAAATAAAATGGATAACCCACAAAGATCTTCTGTATAGCACAGGGAACTCTGCTCTGTGGCAGCCTGGATGGGAGGGGAGTTTGGGGGAGATTAAACGCCTGTATATGCCTTGCTGAGTCCCTTTGCTGTTCACTTGAAACTATCACAACGTTGTTAATCAACTATCAGTTCAGTTCAGTTCAGTCACTCAGTCGTGTCCGACTCTTTGTGACCCCATGAATCACAGCACACCAGGCCTCCCTGTCCATCACCAACTCCCAGAGTTCACTCAGATTCACATCCATCGAGTCAGTGATGCCATCCAGCCATCTCATCCTCTGTCATCCCCTTCTCCTCCTGCCCCCAATCCCTCCCAGCATCAAAGTCTTTTCCAATGAGTCAGCTCTTTGCATGAGGTGGCCAAAGTACTGGAGTTTCAGCTTCAGCATCATTCCTTCCAAAGAAATCCCAGGGCTGATCTCCTTCAGAATGGACTGGTTGGATCTCCTTAGGGACTCTCATCAAGAGTCTTCTCCAACACCACAGTTCAAAAGCATCAATTCTTGGGCGCTCAGCCTTCTTCACAGTCCAACTCTCACATCCACACATGACTACTGGAAAAACCATAGCCTTGACTAGACGGACCTTAGTCAGCAAAGTAATGTCTCTGCTTTTGAATATGCTATTTAAGTTGATCATAGCTTTTCTTTCAAGGAGTAAGCATGTTTTAATTTCATGGCAGCAGTCACCATCTGCAGTGATTTTGGAGCCCAAAAAAATAAAGTCTGACACTGTTTCCCCATCTATTTCCCATGAAGTGATGGGACCAGATGCCATAATCTTTGCTTTCTGAATGTTGAACTTTAAGCCAACTTTTTCACTCTCCTCTTTCACTTTCATCAAGAGGCTTTTTAGTCCCTCTTCACTTTCTGCCATAAGAGTGGTGTCATCTGCATATCTGAGGTTATTGATATTAATCCCGGCAATCTTGATTCCAGCTTGTGTTTCTTCCAGTCCAGCGTTTCTCATGATGTACTCTGCATATAAGTTAAATAAGCAGGGTGACAATATACAGCCTTGGCTTACTCCTTTTCCTATTTGGAGCCATTCTGTTGTTCCATGTCCAGTTCTACCTATTGCTTCCTGACCTGCATACAGATTTCTCAAGAGGCAGGTCAGGTGGTCTGGTATTCCCATCTCTCTCAGAATTTTCCACAGTTTATTGTGATCCACACAGTCAAAGGCTTTGGCATAGTGAAGAAAGCAGAAATAAATGTTTTTTCTGGAACTCTCTTGCTTTTTCCAATCAACTATGCCCCGATACAAAATAAAACGTTTTTTAAAAAAGAGAAAAGAAAATGGCTGGAGGTAATTCTATTAAATATAACCAGGTCTGTTGAAAATGTACTATGTCTGGCACTGTCTAGATACATAACTTGTATGAACACATTTAATACTCATCAGAACCATGAGGGAAAAGCCATTATTATTCCAGTATTGTGGTAGGAAACTCCGAGAGGCTCAGAGAGGTTAGATGATGTATTCTAGGCTACACAGCAGTTTCATAGGTGACTCAAGCGGTAAAGAATCTGTCTGCCAACACAGGAGATGTGGGCAAGAGACTCAGACTCAATCCCTGGGTTGGGAAGATTCCTGGAGAAGGAAATGACAACCCATTCTTACCTAGACAATTCTATGGACAGAGAAACCTGGTGGGCCACAGCCCATGGGGTTGCAAAGAGCTGGACATGACTTTGAGACTGAACACACACCCACACAGAAGCTACACAGCCCAGAGATAGCAGAACAAGAATCTAATCCAGGCGCTTGGTCTAGAGACCAGGTTCATAATTAGTATTCCATAGGTGAGCTGTTTGGAGTCTGAGATTGCATTTGGGCTGCCCATGGATGAGTAGTGAAATTACAGAGATCAGCTTCAATAATAACAGCAACATTTTAGTTTTCATTTCCTTCATTGACAGAAAAATAGCTGGAAGATTCAGGGAGGAAAAAAAAAAACCATGAAATGAAAATACCAAAGAACTTTTTGATCTGATAGTATCTTACATTTGTACATAACATTTTGTACTTTGCAAAGCGTTTTCAGGGGTACTGTCTCATTGATTTTGCAAAATGACTTGGCAAGACAAGTATTATTGTCCCCACTTTACACAGATGAGAAAATGGAAGCTTGGAGAGATTAAGTGGTCTCCAAGCCCAGATAGCTTATAAAATGGAGAATCAAGTCTTCAGCCTTCTTTCCACTAAGGATTAATTACCAGGGGGGAAATTGTGAAGAATGAAATATATTCTAATCTCCGCTGAAATAGTTCATTACAGAGAGTTTTCTTCTTACTGAAATCACTTTCAAATGGCTGCTGTGTCGAGGGCACTTTATTACTGGAAATTGTAATAAGCCAAAATAATGAAAAATTGCAATGTATAAGAAGGAAGCTCGTGGATCAGAGACAGAATTTAATCCAATTTGTTAATCAGAAAAGCCATCTGGATATTGGTGTTTGTTATTTTACTTCTTTTCTGGGCAGCCTTGCTAAATTGACTTAATTTTTTAATTAAAAAAGTTTTAAAACATTTTAAAATGAATTGTTATTGGAGTATAGTTGCTTTACAATGTTATGATAGTTCCTGCGGTAGAGCAAAATGAATCAGCCATACAGATATATATATTCCCTCCCTTTTGGGTTTCCTTCCCATTCAGGTCACCACAGGACGTTAAGTAGATTTCACTGTGCTATGTGGTAGGTTCTCATTGGTTATCTATGTTATACCTAGTATCAATCGTGTGTCAATCTCAATATCCCAATTCCTTCCCTCCCCTTTTCCCCTTGGTATCCATATATACGTTCTGCTAAATTGACTTTAAACAGTGGTCTCCCAGTATGTTTTGTTCTTGAGCCAGCATTTAATAAACTGTATTTGGGATTGGACTTTGGTTTTGAATTTTAAAGAGGGAGAGAAGGGGAGGCGAAAGGGTGACTCATTTTCCAGAATTACACACGTTGAAGAGAGCAGCCTAAAGGAGTGTACCATTCCTGACATTTGCAGCGGGCGCCGAAGGAAAGGATGCTTGGTGTGTACCAGCCAGCATCACCACTCTCTCTTCCCCTGACTAGAGACGGGCTCTTTTTGATCTCCATTTCTGCAGAAGTTACACTTTTGTGGCCCTCAGACTCTCAACAAGCATGTCTAGAAACAGTATTGAGACTGAAACTTGGTATTTGTTTTCCTGAGAGCCCTACAAAATAGGACACAATTAAGCAGTGCCGCAAAACTGAAGATGACAAGGTGGTGAAGTTACTGTCATGTTTTTTCCTCCGTCCACATGAAGCTGAACTAGCATCCTTGAATCAGACGTACAGAATGGTTAAGTGCAGAGGATCTGAGAAAGCTGAGGAAGACGTTAACTAATTAAAGAACGTACTGTGCTCTGTGTGGAGCTGGGACCACAGTGGGAAAGGAGAGAGACACAGCCCTTATCCACAAGAAGTTTCCAGCTTAATGGGAAAGATTTCCAATAGTCAATCATGGATGTGAGAGTTGGACCATAAGGAAGGCTGAGTGTTGAAAAACTGATGCTTCTGAAATGTGGTGCTGGAGAAGACTCTTGAGAGTCCCTTGGACTGCAAGGAGATCCAACCAGTCCATCCTAAAGGAAATCAACCTTGAATATTCATTGGAAGGACTGATGCTGAAGCTGAAGCTTCAGTGCTTTGGCCACCTGATGGGAAGAGCTGACTCCCTGGAAAAGACCCTGATGCTGGGAAAGATTGAGGACGGGAGGAGAAGGGGATGACAAGGGATGAGATGGTTGGAAGCCTGGCATGCTGCAGTCCATGGGGTCTCAAAGAGCTGGACATGACTTAGCAACTGAACAACAATACAGTTATATAAGGAAGTGCCTGTTAAGTATACCAACCACTGGTTCTCTTGCCTTATCATTGTCCCTGTAGTTGACCCATCGAGTGACCGGAGAGCCCTCAATATATAAGGCTGGGGAACACGACTTTAAGTTAAAAGCTCGGTATTACATGTGCCTTGACATGTGGGAAAACCTTGAATGGTTTAAGTTTCCCTACTCTGCTCCTGAGGATGGGGCAAACAACTTTACTCATCAAGGGTACTAGGCACAGGGCCGTTCACCCCTGAGGAGTGGGTTTCTGACTGCCCCTGGAATTATTCAAACAGGCCAGTCACATCCTCCCACTAGGAACCACGGGTCACCCACTCTCTTGTTACTGCAAAACCTGCCTCTGCCAGCCTTTGGTTGACCGCCCTATTCCAGAGCACACCTCCCACCCACCCCACCAGCTGGCCCTGGATGGCAGGGTGTCCTTTTGTCCTGGGCTGGGCGTCCCTGTGACTCATAACCCCTGTTAGTTATGTCCAGCTGGGGTGCTGCAGGTTGGACTGAAATCTCAAGGTGGAAATCCCTCCCTCACCAATGGAGTCAAGACATGGCCATCAAAACGAAGGTACTTGGACACTGAGTTCCAACTTGGTTTCTTATTATTCATCCACTAACTGTGGGAAGTTGAGCAGTGAAATGGTTGATATGAATGTTAACTACTCTTTTTTCAAAAGATATGTTGCAATGTTAACTTTTAAACTTTCATATTGGAGTACAGTTGATTAGGGCTTCCCAGGGTGCGCTATTGATAAAGAATCCACCTGCCAATGCAGGAGACATAAGAGATGCACGTTCAATCCCTGGGTTGGGAAGATCCCTTGGAGAAGGGCATGGCAACCCACTCCAGTATGCTTGCCTGGAGAAGCGCATGGACAGAGGAGCCTGGCAGGCTACAGTCCCAAGTCCACAGGGTTGCAAAGAGTCAGACATGACTGAAGCGACTTAGTATGCACACATATTTGATTAGCAATGTCGTGTTAGCTTCAGTTATACAGAAAAGGGATTCAGTTATACATGTACCTATTGTTTTTTCAAATTCTTTTTCCATTAAGGTTAGTACAGAGTATTGAGCAGAGTTCCCTGTGCTACACAGCAAGTCCTTATTGGTTATTTGTTTAAAATACAGCAGTGTGTACATGCCGACTACTCTTTAAAGTAGTTGACAACAAACTCAGAAAGATGGACACTAAAAGCTGCTATACACCTTCCCTCAAAGCCTTATCTTCACGGACTCAGAAATAGCTCAACAGCGGTGAAACTGTTTTTGTCGATTAGTGTTATCAGTCTGAGCTATAAACTGATAGAAGAATTTGGAGACGTTAAAGAGGCAGAGATTGAAATTTCATATTGTTCGGTTCCAGTGTTTGGCTTACTTGGGAGGTTCAATTTTTCATCTGTCGATTTTCAATCATCACCTTGATTTAACAAGTCTTGCAGAAAAGTATTCATCTTTGTGTGAGAACTCTGTTGAGGGTGGTTGGCACGTGCTTGTAAAGCATATCAGCAGAAAAATGAGGTGGCTCACGCACATGACAATACTCCAGCTTGTTTTCTTGAAGCAATACTTCTCTGACTAAGGACAGACTCATCACATCACCATCTCATCTTAATTAACTCGTATTTTCATTTCAGTTAAAAGCAAACAAATCACAATCTGGCCACCATGGGAATGGATGTGTCTCAAATTAGATGCTTGCAGGGTTTGTCTGGCCACGTGCCAAGACACCCTCGACAATGGCGATGTGAAATTAACGAGGACCATCATTACTGCAGGACGCAAAGAAGAATCGGAATAAAAATACGGAATCAGATGACAAAGGAACCCAAACAGCCATACTGTGTCACTGAGTCGAGTTGGAAGTGGGGAATCATAAATTTCAACCCCACGGTTACGCTAGTGCAGTGAGCAGTGACCGAGTTTATCACAGAGATGTCACTAAGATGACCCTTGATCTGAATCTCACTTTCTGAGTCCAGGCAGTGTGAAATTCTACTCAGAGAGAGTAACTTTCTACCCTCGCCTGGCATCTTTAATTTTGGGCATATAAGATGGCTATTTTGGGGGCTTTTTTAAAACAAATTTATTAATGGCACCCCACTCCAGTACTCTTGCCTGGAAAATCCCATGGACGGAGGAGCCTGGTAGGCTGCAGTCCATGGGGTTGCTAAGAGTTGGACACAACTGAGCGACTTCACTTGCACTTTTCACTTTCATGCAATGGAGAAGGAAATGGCAACCCACTCCAGTGTTCTTGCCTGGAGAATCCCAGGGACGGGGGAGCCTGGTGGGCTTCCGTCTATGGGGTCGCACAGAGTCGGACACGACTGATGCGACTTAGCAGCAGTAGCAGCAGCATATTTCACTTACAATGTTGTGCTCATTTCTACTGCACAGCTGATTCAGTTATCTATACTTTTTTCCCCCATTTTCTTTTCCATTGTGGTCTATCACAGGATACTGAATACATTTCCCTGGGTGGCTATGCTATTAAGTGAGTAGATGGGGAGATAATTAAGGAAAGGGGATTCTCACCAAGGGTGGAAAGGGAGGGTGGGATGAACAGCGAAATTGAGACTGACGTGTATACACTATTGGTACTTTGTATGAAATAGGTAACTAATGAGAAGCTGCTGTAGAGCTCAGCGAACCCTACTCAGTGTCCTCTGGAGATGTAGATGGGAAGGGAATCCGAAAAAGAGGGGGACAAGTGTGTGTGCGTAGCTGATTCACTGCGTGGCACAATAGAAGCAAAGACTAAGTAGAATTGTGGAAAACTCAGTAGAATTTATGAAACTAAGCAGACTTGTAATGCAATTCTACTCCAAAAGAAATTAATTTAAAAAAAGAAATGAAAGGGGACTTCAAAGGGATAAACATGAGATATTGACGGCAGGGAAGCTCTAATGTCAAATTCTACTCACGTTAATAGTCTGGAGACACCTCAGGTGACCGAACGGCGAGAGAAAAGGCATTCTGAAACTTGATAGGATGTGATAGTTACAGCCAACATAGACGGAAAGTCTGCTGAGGGGCCGCAATGTACTAGATGCGTATATATATCGGGGCCACGGTGTTCGTGAACGCGACTGTACAGTGGCATTCGCCAGGCAGCTTAGCAGAGAGTACTGAGACCTGAGTGGCCCCCAGAGATTTTGATCGTATTGGTCGAGGGTGAGGTTTGAGCATCTGGGTTTTTCAAAGCTTCCCAGGTGACGCAAAATTACCAAAAAGTTTGAGAAACACTCAATTTAATTCTTCCCGCACCTTAGAAAGTAGGTATTATAATCCAAATTTATATAGTGGCACGGGCTTCCCAGGTGGCTCTAGTGGTAAAGAATCTACCTGCCAACGCAGAAGACTTGGGTTGGATCCCTGGGTCAGAAAGATCCCCTGGAGAAGGGAATAGCAACCTGCTCCACGGTTCTGGCCTGGAGAATCCCAAGGACAGAGGAACCTGGTGGGCTACAGTCCAGAGGGTCACAAAGAGATGGACACGACTTCATGACAGATAATGGCACAAGTAAGATTCAGAAATCTTATTATACAAAGTCACACAGCCAGTAAGTGTCAAAGCAAGGGCTAGAATGCTGTTCAGCTCAAATCCAGGGTTTGGGCTTTTCCACAGGCTGATATGCAGTCTGATGGCTTCTATTGAAGAGCAGGGCGGGAAGGGTAAATGAGAGTTGGAGATGGACCTTAGTTATTCATTATTCATCCTTTATACTAGAAATGGAGTGTGCATGCGAAAACTGGGACTTCAGAAGCTTAAAAAAAGGCTGCTAACATTTTACAGTCCCATTTCCCAAGTTAAACTGATTTTCTAAATTTAGAGACATTCGAGCTGAGGTTGGTTCTCAGAGCTCCTTGACTGAAAGCAAAGAAAGGTTATCTTGGAATTATGCTTCAAAGATTGAAATTGGTTCTCTTCTGTTTTATGAATGAATGGCAATAAATATATTTGGCATTTTATAATTTTTCTTACCACTCCTATTATCTTCTTTCTAGCTCACTTTTCAAATGACAGAGTGATTTATTGACTGTCTTTCCAATGTTCCATTTCAGTGAACAAATGGTGAATACAAAAA
Source organism: Capricornis sumatraensis (assembly GCF_032405125.1). Lineage (NCBI taxonomy): Eukaryota > Metazoa > Chordata > Mammalia > Artiodactyla > Bovidae > Capricornis > Capricornis sumatraensis. The sequence goes on along the minus strand of NC_091080.1, from coordinate 86,933,028 downwards.
TCTGCCGCTTGACCTCACACTGACTCAGATATTTAAAAGCTTCATTTGATTAAAAAGAATTCATGGAAATGGAGGCCAATACATGTCAGATTATAATAAAATTCAGAAAATTCCAAGACTTGTTCTTTTAAAAATCAGTGGGGTCCAAGTACATTCTCTTTTAGTGTGACCAGAGTCTGGGTTTGCTTTTTATTTGTAAATTACGTGCTTTGGGGCCATGTTTGTCTGTCTGCCATTGACTTTGGTCCTCTTCACCCAGTGAAACCAAAATGAATTAGCACAGAGCAAGAAACACTCTTAGTAAACATGAAACCAAAACGAATTAGCTCAGTGCAGGAAACACTCTCAGTAAACATATCTACTCTTCCTGCTGAAATCCAGAACAGGTCACATGTAGGGGGACTTGAATGTATAAAAACAAGCATATTTTGGGAAAAGGAGCTCCAAAGAAAAATTAAATTTCTATGTTCTTTTAGGAATTATTTAGTCATGAAATGTCTGATAATTACGTACAAACACAAAAGAGTAGAAATAGTCCAAAGAAGAAAAGGAAAGAAAATGAAGTCACTCAGTCATGTCCAACTCTTTGCGAGTCCATGGCCTGCAGCCTGCCAGGCTCCTCTGTCCAGTCCATGGGATTCTCCAGGCAAGAATATTTGAGTGATTTGCCATTTCCTTCTCCTTGGGATCTTCCTGACCCAGAGACTGAGCCTGAGTCTCCTGCACTGTAGGCAGATTCTTTACTGTCTGCACCACCAAGAAAGCCCAGAAATATCCCAAATGATCCTCAAAAGAGGACAAGCAGAAAAAATTATGAAAAATCCATATGCAGCCTGCATTGTGTTGAAGGTTTTAGGTGTGATGATGGGATTGTCTCTCACCATCTGCCTGAGTTTGCCCAAGTCCACTCATGTCCATTGTGTTGGTGATGCCATCTAACCATCTCATCCTCTGTCTCCATCTTCTCCTTGCCCTGGTGAGGGATAGGGAAGCCTGGTGTGCGGCAGTCCGTGGGGTTGTGAAGAGCTGGACAGGACTTGGTGACTGAACGGTGGTATTGTGCTTATGGGAGGGAAATTTATTGTCAGGAAATATTGGTAGTAAATATTAAATGATTTGGTATTGAAATGGTATCACATCAGTGGCATTAAAATCTTTTAGCTAAAACAAAACAACATCCCATTTCAAAACAAGACACAACAAACAAAAGAATCTCAAAGAGGATAAACTAATTATGACAAAAATTTTGAAAAATTTTTAACTCTGAGTGGTGCACCTATGGGAGTTTATTATGCTGTTCTCTCTACTTTTATGTAGGTTTGAAAATATTCAAAATAGAAATATTCAAGCACTGGTAGACTCAGCCTCCTGCCACTTGGTGAGGGATATATAACTAAGAGCTTACATTCTTGTCTGTGTTTCAGTATCCTTATGCAACAAAAAGGATTGTTATAGACACGGAAATAGGCCACTTAATATAGCATCCAGGTTTGGCTAACTCCATGTGCATGGAAATATCCCCTAGCTCAGGATAAGTAACTGTGACCTCATCCAAAAGTTGGGCTACAAACCCCATAAATGGAGAGTGTTCTAGTTCACCCTGGTCTTGGAGAACATCACTTACAACCTTCCCTACTTAAAGTCACTGTTTAACTGACATGACTCAGTTTAGATGAGCTGGGATTCTAGCAATACGAGTTCTCATTATTTTAATGCTCTGAGTAAGGTTGGAAAAAAGACTTTGGTATATCGGAAAGCTGCCCCAAAGGGCTTTTTCCAGGGGTGGTCTTTGGTAAAATTTGAAAGACAGTACTTTCTAGTTTGCCCCTGAAAACATTTCATCCCCAAGGGGATTCCTAGGGAACCCTTTCCACACTGAATCCTCGCACATACTTTCTTGTTCTGCCTCACCAGTGCAGGGCTCAGTGTGCATTTTGGGGGACCCAGTTGGGGTCGTTGGTTCGTGGAATGCCATGGTCCCAAGCCACTCAGCACTTGGTTCCATTCTTCCCTCTCCTTGCTTACCTTTATCCTATAAATTTAAGATCGACTTTTAATTGGGAGACCAGGGTGTGAAATAAGTGTGACTTGGGGAGAATGGAATTTGAGTCCTAAATTACACTGAAAGTGAAAAGTGTTAGTGGCTCAGTCATGTTCAACTCTTATGTTGAACTGTAGCCCACCAGACTCCTCTGTCCCTGGAATTCTCCAGGCAAGAATACTGGAGTGGATTGCCATTCCCTTCTCCAGGGGATCTTCACGACCTGGATATTGAACTCAAATCTTACATGTTGCAGGCAGATTCTTTACCATCTGAGCTACCACGGAAGCCAAATTAAACTGGGGGCACTGAAAAGGAGCTAAAATGTCCCAGGCAGGTGGTACCTCCTCTGACCCCCAGCAGAGACGAACACAGATCCTTCCACAGGGAAACTATCCTCAATCATGGCCTCCAGTTTCCCCACAGATTATGATCAACCAAAAACAAACAAAAAAGAACTAAAAAAAAAAAATCATTCAACCTACAAGGAGATAAATCATCATGAATGAAATTTAACAGAAAAAAACCAAAATTGAGTTAGAGCTCCAACATTTCAGATTTTGATATCATCAGATACAGAGTAACAAGTATCAGTTTAGAAGCTGTTTAACAAAGTAAAAGGGAAAATTTTTTTAAAAATCAGGAAGAGGCTCTCCCAAATGACCAGTAATAAATCAATGTGACATAACTAAGTTAATGAAAAATGACCAGTAATATATAAACATGATAATATAACACGAGAAAGTTGGATTAATCTCACAAACACAGTGTACAATGGAGCAGGCATACTGTGGACAACAGTTTGGCTATTTCTTCTAAAGCCATACATGTGCTTACAATGCAACCTAGCAATTGCACTCTTGGGCATTACTCCAGAGAAATGAAAACCTGTTCACACAAAACATTTGTTTGGATGTTTATAGTAGCTTTATTCATTATTATGAGCCCCACACTGAAAACAACTAAAATGTCCTTCAATGGGTAAATGGTTAAACATATGTATACTCATATCACAGAATACTTCTCAGCAATAAAAAGGAAGAAATTGTTGATACATTCAATAATTTGTTTGGAGCTCAAGGAAATTATGTTGCATCAAATAACCAACCCCTAAAGCTTCCATGAGGAGAAGGCGATGGCACCCCACTCCAGTACTCTTGCCTGGAGAATCCCATGGATGGAGGAGCCTGGTGGGCTGCGGACCATGGGGTCGCTAAGAGTCGGACACGACTGAGCGACTTCACTTTCACTTTTCACTTTCATGCATTGGAGAAGGTGATGGCAACCCACTCCAGTGTTCTTGCCTGGAGAATCCCAGGGACGGGGGAGCCTGGTAGGAGGCTGTCTGTGGGGTCACACGGAGTCAGACACGGCTGAAGTGACTTAGCAGCAGCAGCAGCAGCAAAGCTTCCATGGAGTATGATTGCATTCAGGTAACTTATGCACTATAATGTTATGTGATTGATTTATTTTTGTCTGCGTTGGGTCTTCATTGCTGTGAGGGGATTAGTTGTGATCAGTGGGGTCTACTCTCTAGCTGTGGTGCTCGGGGTTTTCGTTGTGGCAGCTTCTCTTGTTGTGGAGACGGGCTCTAGGCATGTGGGCTTCAGGAGTTGCAGCTGTGAGCTCAGTCGTTGCGGCTCCCAGGCTGCAGGGCACAGGCTCAGCAGTTCTGGTGTGTGGGGTAGCTGCTCTGCAGCACGTGGGATCTTCCCAGACCAGGAGGAGAAACTCATGTCTCCTGCATTGGCAGGTGGATTCTTTCCCACTGAACCACCATTAAGCCCTCAGATAACATTTCTGGCATGATAACATTAGAGAGACCAGATAAGTTGATGCCAGGAGTTAGAGAGGGATTGGAGATTCGGGAGAAACTGACGCTGTTGCAGTCGTAAAACGATAGAGGAGGGGTTCTTGAATGGATGGAATTGTGCTGTGTCTTGACTATGAGGGTGACCCATACGGACCATGTAAACATTACAAACCAATAAGATGTCAGCTCAGCAGAAAAATTAGCAACCCACATTGACAGACAAGAAAATACAGAAAAGAAAATACAAAAGTTTGGTGTTTCTTAAAAAACTGTACATACTCTTAGCATACGACTCATCACTCACTCTTCTTGGTATTTACCCAAAAGATTTGAAAACTTATATCCACACAAAAACCTATTTACAGTAGCTTTGTTCATAATCTCCCAAACTTGGAAGTAACCAAGCATCCCTCAATAGGTGAATGGATAAATAGCTGTGGTACAACCAGACAACGGAATATTATTCAACGTTAAAAAGAAATGAGCTACCAAATTATGAAAAGACATGGAGGAAACAAGCATAAATTCATATTACTAAGTGAAAGGAACCAGTTTGAAATAGTCCCTATGCTATGATTCCAATCATAGGGCAGTTTTGGAAAAGGCAAACCAACGGAAACAGTTCTGGCCATCTGATACGAAGAGCCAGAAGTTATTTTAGAGTTAGAAAAGACCCTGATGCTGGGAAAGATTGGAGGCAGGAGGAGAAGAGGGTGACAGAGGATGAGATGGTTGGATGGCATCACTGACTCAATGAGTTTGAGTAAACTCCAGGAGTTGGTGATGGACAGGGAAGCCTGGGGTGCTGCAGTCCATGGGGTCGCAAAGGGTCATGAGTGAGTGACTGAACAACAACAACGATGGAAACAGTGAAAATATCAGTAATTTCCAGGTTGATGGGAGGGATAAACAGGGGTGTCAAGAAGGATTTTTTAGGCCAATGAAGCTATTCTGTGTGATACTATAGTGGTGGGTACATATCATTACATTTGTCAAAACTCATAGACTGTACACCACCAAGAACGGACCTTAATGTGAACAGTGGACTTAGGGCAATAATGACGTGCAGTCATTACGTCAGTGCAGGTTTATGGATTATAACAAATGTCAAGGTGTCAGTAGGGAAGGCTGTGCATGCGTGCAGGAACAAGGAACCTTGTACTCTTCACTCCATTTTGCTGATAACCTAAAACTGCTCTAACAAGTAAGTTAGTAATAACTATCACTGTTAATTTCCTGATTGAACTGTGGTTATGTAACAGAATGTCCTTATTTATAGGGAATAAACCCTAATATATACAGCAGTCATAGGACATCGGGTCAACAACCCCCTCCCAAATACTACAGGAAAAAATATTGTACTTTTTCTTTGAGAATGTTTCAAAATTCAAAAATAAATTAATGAAGCTGATCCTTATCAATGTTCTTAATGGGAAATTTCAGGGTTTTTTTTTTTGGTCTACTCTTCTTGTTTTCCTAAGTTAAAAGTATGTAGGCTTCTAGCCATTCTTAAAAAAAAAAAAAAGAAAATCTCCCAGGGGCCCTGGGGGAGCAATTATTTTCAATCTGTTGTTCATTCCCTCGGGCCACGTTTTCTTCAGGGCTGACTCAGGCTGCTGACCCAATGAGTAAGAGTCTCCCCCAGGAGACAATTTATACAAGGCCATCTGTCCAGGTGCACATTTTTTTCTTTAAGGTTTCCATTTCTGTATTCTGGAATACAGGGCTGTCAGACAGAGACATGGGGGCATTTTGGGCCAAGCAGGTGTCGTGACAGAGGGTCTCATACACCATGATTCCCCAACAACACAATTTCAACCGTTCCCTCCCACTTTCCTGCTTGTGAGACTTCCCTGTCTGTACCACGTTTGGCCCTCCACCAGCCCAATTCAGACAACCCCACCCTCCTAAAGCGTGAGACTCCTGTGTTCTCACCATTGCTCTTAGCTGTAAGGTTTGAAAGGTCTCTGAAGGGAATTGTAGGGGGGATTGACTAAGCTCTCCTCTGTTAGTCTTCTGATGGCGCCCATTGAAATGAGAAATGATTGGTTCAGGGAATCCCAATGCCTATTCTTACAAATTTTTTCTTTGTTGTTGTTTAGTCAGTGAGCTCCTCTGTCCATGAAATTTCCCAGGCAAGCATGCTGCGGTGGGTGGCCATTGCCTCCTCCAGGGGGATCTTCCCGATCCAGGCATCAAACCCTCATCTCCTGCAGTGGAAGGTAGGTTCTTTACCACTGAGCCATCTGTAACGCCAAAGGTATGAGTAGGGAAGGATATTGTGTTGTGAAACAGGTGGGAGGACCCCAGCTGGATTTAACTTCCCGTGGGAGGTGTTAAGTTGTCCTTTGGCCTGGTCTGTTGAAAAACAATCCGCACAGTAGAATTAATTGAATAATACCAGCCACTTCTTCCTGTGTTTCAAACACACCTGCTTTCTCAGCTAATAATCTTTGGTTACTGTCCTTAGAACCCTCACTAGAACTTCCCAACCTGGGCAGCTCCTGAAAGTTTCTCCACTTGGTTCCCCAAGTGAATTTAGTCCCTACTCAACGTTTCTTTCGGAGAAGGCAATGGCACCCCACTCCAGTACTCTTGCCTGCAAAATCCCATGGACAGAGGAGTCTGGTGGGCTGTAGTCCATGAGGTTGCTAAGAGCTGGACACGACTGAGCGACTTCCCTTTCACTTTTCACTTTCATGCATTGGAGAAGGAAATGGCAACCCACTACTCCAGTGTTCTTGCCTGGAGAATCCCAGCGACAGGGGAGCCTGGTAGGAGGCTGTCTGTGGGGTCACATGGAGTCGGACACGACTGAAGCGACTTAGCAGCAGCAGCAGCAGCAGCAATGTTTCTTTAATGTCAACTTCTCCGTGGCTCAATAAGACCCAACTTCTTTTACCAAGCATATTACTTAGTCTCTTTAGTAGTTCAAATCTTTCAAATTGTTCCCTGGTAATGAAATAGGAATGTGTTTTTGCTTGGGAGAATGTGAAGATTTATAGTCATTTGAAATATTGGGTGAGTCTTATTTTCATTCAATGCAGTATTCATCACTCTTGGTCATTAGAACATAATATTTCTCTCAAAGAAAGTCAATACTTGTATATGCCTGTGAGCATGAGGTGCTATTAGACTCTAAGCTGATTCAAGCAGACAACAGAGTGACTAAGCAAGGGGATTTTGCCTCTTATTTGAAAATCTCCTACTTGCAGAAATTTGTGACTTATGAGTCAAGCTGAAAAGACTTATTAATCTCTCTGGTAGTGAGGTAATTGTGGTAAAGAGTACCTTGGTTAGAACTTTGCAGAGGGGTATTCAGATTCAACTGTAGGGAAAAATCAAAAGGAAACAAAACAAACCATTAAACTCTTTCAGATATACGTAATGAAATCCACTTTGTTAAGAACGAGAAGCATCAAAGCATCTGCCCCCCACCCCCCACCCTGGTCTCCACCACCCCTTCTGTTCTTTTGATGCTGGTGAGCTTCTCACCAAATACATTGCCCAGGCAATGCCATTCCTCATCTGTTGAATGTCTGTTGCACACCAGGCCCATGCCAGGTATTCTGCTGAATGAAAACATGAAGAAAACAATTTCTTTTTTAAAAAAAAAAAAACTTATTTATTTATTTTTTAATACCAAAACCATTTTGTATTGGGCTATAGCCAATTAACAATGTTGTGCTGGTTTCAGGCAAATGGTGAAGGGACTCAGCCAGACATATACATGTATCCATCATCCCCTAACCTCCCCGCTACCATCCAGGTTGGCACATAACACTGAGCAGAGTTCCATGTGCTATACAATAGATTTTTGTTGGTTATCCATTTAAAATATAGCAGTGTGGACAAGACCTGCCCAAAGTCCTTACCATCCTTTCACCATGGCAACCATGGGTTTGGAAAACAGTTTCTTGAGATGGGGAGTTTATGATCTCCTGAGCGAGTCAAACCTGTACAAAGAGGGTAAGATGGACCACGTAAGTGTGTCTGCTTCTGCTTCAAGGAAAAGGCCCGTCATGGGGTCTCACCTGGTTGAGGGGTCTGGGCCTACTGGGGCTGCTGAAAGTGGAGCAGGAGCGGGGCTGAGGGCTGGTGAACACAGCTGCAGCCGGAGATGGGAGCAGGCCCCCACCCGGGAGGTAAAATCAGAGGCTAACTGGCAAATGCTGGAATATGATACGAGGTAGCAGTGGGTCAGAGAGAAGCAGAAATCAGTATGGAGGGCATGGTTAGGCTTTGGTAGAGAGGTTTCCATTTTTTATTCACTTGATTTTGTTTTACTTTTTTTTAAGATTTTTTTTTATGTGGATCATTTTTCCCCCCTCAGTGTTCCACTGTAGTTATATGTACAGATGAGATAGGATGCTGCTTCCTTCAAGACCTTCACTGAAGGCAAATGGGAATTTTATTGTGGATTAAGGGTTCCCTGGTGGCTCAGATGGTAAAGAATTTGCCTGCAATGCAGGAGACCTGGATTTGATCCTTGGGTTGGGAAGATCCCCGGGAGAAGGGAATGGCAACCCACTCCACTATTCTTGCTTGGGAAGTCCCATAGACAGAGGAGCCCGGCGGGCTACTGCCGATGGGGTTGTGAAGAGTCAGAGATGACTGAGCAACTAACATTTTCACTTTCAAGGATGTTAAGGCATTCATTACTGTTGTTTCTTACAGATGATGCTATTCAAAACCTTTCCAAACCCATCAACTCATGTAACAACACTTTGGGATAGCTTGGCTCGAGTACCCACCTCACTTTACTCATTAAAAAAAAAAAAGGACAGAAAGAGATTAAGAAGACACAGCAAGTCATCAGACCCATGGCAAAAACAGACCTTCTGTAGACCATTTTGACAATACTGCTTCTGGTTTATGTTTCGGTGTTTTGGCCTTGAGACATGCGGGATCTTAGCTTCTCCATCAGGGATCGAACCTGCACGCTCGGCACTGGAAGATGAAGTCTTAACCACTGGACTGCCTGGGAAGTCTGTGTTGTACTTTTTAATTGAAACAGAACATACATAGGTAAGGGTACACACACAGATCCTGAAGTATACTTCGGTGAGTTACCATGTCACCGTGAGCAAGCTCAGACAGTGGAACATTCCCAGCACTTTGTAAACACCATCTCTGTCTGTCACCTGGGTCTGCAGGGGCTCGTGGGGCTGAGCCAGGGGAGAAAGGGGTTCAGACAGTGGGAAGTCCCGAGGCAGAGAGATTGTGCAGCTTGGTAAGCAATCCACTATCTCGAGGGAAATTTGAAGTTCACACTCATAAGCTACACGAAACTTGCAGCAGTTTCCCCCAATATTCTTTTCCACCCTCTGCAGCCTGTTCCCTGTCTTGGGATGTCCTTCCAAGGGTCACCTCATGGACGAAAGCTCAGGTCATGTCCTTGGAGCCCTGGGTGTGTCCATGGGATCAGCTGGCCCATTCCACGGGAGCCGGTGGTTTGGTGATTTTCAGTGTATAAAATCACACTTATTGGTTACTTTGACCTTGGTTACTTTTATATCTAGGTATCTTATTTCTTTGGATACTACTGCTACTGGAATTGCTTTCTTCACTCATTCATTGCAGCTGATCCTCTTGGCTTTCGAGTCTCTTGAGGGTTCTGCTCAACTTTGAGACTCTCATCTGGAACCTCCAGTACTGTCAGATGCTCTTTAGGAGAACTGGTCCAAACACCGGTCTGAACACTTTGGACTTTCCTCATCTCCTAAATATTGGCCTCACAATTATACCCTTAGGTGATAGAAAACTTGTTGTTAAGTTTTAATAGGATGCAGGCCCCATAGTGTTTGGTTAAGTCAAGTGGAGTACAACATACAAGGTCAGTCAGAAACAATATGTTAGAGCCCACAAGTGAGAAAGCTGAAGCAGATGGATTTGCAATCAACCTTGACTTTCTCTCTCTTTCTTATGTCTCTACATGGCATGGCTCATATTTCATTGAATTAGACCTGTATATTGTCACCCTGCTTATTTAACTTATATGCAGAGTATATCATGTGAAATGCTGGGCTGGATGAAGCACAAGCTGGAATCAAGATCACCAGGAGAAATACCAGTAACCTCAGACATGCAGATGACACCACCCTTATGGCAGAAAGTGAAGAAGAACTAAAGAACCTCTTGATGAAATTGAAAGAGGAGAGTGAAAAAGTTGGCTTAAAGCTCAACGTTCAGAAAACGAAGATCACGGCATCTGGTCCCATCACTTCATGGCAAATAGATGGAGAAACAGTGGAAACAGTGACAGACTTCATTTTCTTGGGCTCCAAAATCACTGCAAATGGTGATGGCAGGCATGAAATTAAAAGATGCTCACTCCTTGGAAGATAAGCTATGACCAACCTAGACAGCTTATTAAAAAGCAGAGACATTACTTTGCCAACAAAGTTCCATCTAATCAAAGCTATGGTTTTTCCAGTAATCATGTATGGATGTTAGAGTTGAACTATAAAGAAAGCCGAGTGCCAAAGAATTTACAGTTTTGAACTGTGGTGTTTGAGAGTACTCTTTCAGAGTCTCTTGGACTGCAAGGAGATCCAACTAGTCCATCCTAAAGGAAATCAGTCCTGAATATTCTTTGGAAGGACTGTTGCTAAAGCTGAAACTCCAATACTTTGGCCACCTAATGTGAAGAACTGACTTATTGGAAAAGACCCTGATGCTGGGAGGGATTGGGGGCAGGAGGAGAAGGGGACGACAGAGGATGAGATGGCCGGATGGCATCACCGACTTGATGGACATGAGTCTGAGTGAACTCCGGGAGTTGGTGATGGACAGGGAGGCCTGGCGTGCCTGATTCATGAGGTCACAAAGAGTCAGACATGACTGATCGACTGAACTGAACTGAATGTTTAATTAAAAATACTAAATTTGATAGCATTTGAAAATAATTTCTAAGTGGAACACTTTCCTCTTGAACAAAGATGAATGTAAACAAGTCTCAATTTAACCCTATATAGTGGAATGAATGTCAAATTAGGAACAGTCATCAGACATCTAAATGCTCTATAAACAGCAACAGAATTTTTAAAAAGGTAATGGAAGAAAAACTAAAGAGAAATATTAACAGTTGAACGTATAAATGTGGATTTAGGTCTTAATTATTATTAAGATTTTTGAAATGTTCTGCAGATAAGCTGTGCATTGATGCATTAGAAATTAAGAAATAAGTAGGCCAACTGGGGACCACCCTAAACAATAAGAGGTAGGGATATGTTTAAAAACATTCTAAGAACTTCCTGGAGAGTCAGTCCAGGGGCTCAGACACCACCTTCCAATGCAGGAGCATAAGTTCCACCCTCGGTCTAGGAACTAAGATCCCACATGCTGTGTGGTATGGCAAAAAAAAATTTTTTTTCTTTTAAACCAAAAAATTCTATTATGAGGCTGCATTGATAGAGTCGATGGTTCAAAAAGTGATGATTTATTTACATCCTGCTTCTGTGAATTTCCCCTTCCCTAGACTTTGCCAGCTGTTACAGACAAGTCTGTCATTTACTGTGAGAGGAAAAGAGAGACTAGATGGATTTGCTTGTATCCATCACACTGGTGAAAAACAACTTTTGCTGTCTTAATAGTGAGTTATTATCCATGCTTTCTTACATGAAGGATAACGCTTCAATTTTTTCATTAGTTCGACTACAAACCTCTTGAATAACCATTGATATGATTAAGTGATTTCCTGACAATTTGGGCCAACAAAATAATGAGAGCATATGCCTCTGAATTATTTGTTGATTAAAAATCTGACATAATTTATTGGAAACAAAATGAGAAAGTCTTTAAAAAAAACTTTATCATTGAAGTTTTAAAACCATTTTAAAACACCAGGGCAGCATTTTCCAAATTTATTTGAGATTTTGGTTGTTCTCCTGAGAAAATAATGGTCAAATTTGGCCAGAGACATGGTCATAACTACATCAAATCAATTTCAGAAACCTGGGGAAATGCAACCATGGTAATCTGATTTCTTTAGTTGAGAATAGTTCGAAATCTGTAATGTGATAATGCCTGCTGTGACTCTCCAGAGGGATGAAAACTGGGCTAGAGTTATCGCGTATCAATTCTCAGGATCACAGAGAATATTTCTCAACCTCTTTTCTGTGGAACATTTAGGAGGAGAGAAAATTGTTAGTAATTGCATGCTAATGGAATCACTTCAAAAATTTTGTCTTCCATGTTCTGGCAACAGATATTTTCATTCAGCTTACTTTTATTTGTACGACTCAGTGGCTTCTTGAAAACTTACATCTCAGGATCAGTACAGTAAGAATTTGGCATCAATGGATGATGAAATAATATCCTGATTCATCCAGGCTGCTATAAAAAGTCACCACAGACTGGGTGACTTATATAACAGAAATTGGTTTCTCATTGTTCTAGAGGCTGGGAAGGCCAAGTGCAAGGTGCTGGCTGATTCCTTTCCTAATAACTCTCTTCCTGGCTTGTGAATTTTGGGTGGGCACAATTCAGTCCCTAATAAATGATATGCCAAAAAGAAAGTCTTTATAGTTAGTATATTAGTTATGACTTCTGCTGGCAAGTGCCCCAAATCAACTTGAACTATAGTAAGGAAGAAAGACGGGGTTTGTTACAATAGTAACAAAGGTATCATCTAGACCCCAAGGGTAAGAATGCAGCTGGGCATTAGTAAGATCTAGAATAATGCTGTCCAACAGAAAAATCACATGAACCACAAGTGTAGAACTCATAATTTTCATCTAACAGCCGCATTAAAAAAAATGGATGAATTTAATTTTAGTAATATATTTTACTTTACCAAATCTATGAAAAATGTTTTAGGTTTATAATCGGCACAGGAATATGAAGATATTTTGCATTCTTTTTTTGGGGGGGTACTAAAGCTTTGAAATCTAGAGTGTATTTTATACTGTTAGTACATCTTAATTCAAAGTAGTCATATTTCAAGTGCTCAAAAGCCCTATATGGCTGGTGGCTACCATATTGGACCATGTAAGTCCAGAGCAAAGAATGACAAGGGTTTAGGGAACCCACAGAGTTCTTTCTCAGTATTCAAATTTCAGAGCAATTTATTTTGGTGGAACCATTTTAAAATTTTGTTTAAAATCTGTTGAAGAGACGAGTGTCACACAAAATTTAAAAATAAACTCATCTATGTGTTATTTTCAGGAGTTGTATTTCTGAAAATTTGGAAAGTAAAAACAAAAAAAGATGCATCAGGCAAACATTAGACAGAAACAGACTCGAACATCAAATGAAACAGATTTTAAATGTGGTGGATTCGTGTCAATGTATGGCAAAACCAATACAGTATTGTAAAGTAAAATAAAGTAAAAATAAAAATTAAAAAAAAAAGAAATAAAGAGGTGCCCAGTATAATGATACCATTTTCAGTTCACCAAGAAGATATAGCCATCCCAAACTACAGCCATAATACAGCCTCAACGTACATCGAGTGAAAACGAGGCGGACCAAGAAATTCACAAGACAATTGCTTTTGATAGACTATTTTAAATGCTTCTCATAGTTATTGATAGTGGGATATAGAATATTAAAAAAATGCAATCAATGAACAATCTTATCCAATGGACCTATGTAGAACTCTGTGCTGAACAACTAGAGAACACATATTTTTTTCAAACACACACAGCACGTTTATAAAAAGGAACTTCGTGCCGCACTGTACACAAGGTATCAATACAGCTTAAGAAGAATTATTATACAGAATACGTCCTCTTACTCCAGTGCAATTCAATAAAAAATAAGAAATAAAAATAACTGAAAAGCACTGTGTAGCTGAAAATATAAATGTGCCTGTTAAATAACACATTCCCCCAAAAGACACGTTGATGGAAATGTGAAATCACTTATAAGTGATAATGGCTATATTACACATAAAAAGTCGTGTGATACAATTGACACCATCAGTTCAGTTCAGTTGCTCAGTCGTGTCCGACTCTTTGCGACCCCATGAATCACAGCACGCCAGGCCTCCCTGTCCATCACCAACTCCTGGAGTTCACTCAGAGTTGCATCCATCGTGTCAGTGATGCCATCCAGCCATCTCATCCTCTATCGTGCCCTTCTCCTCCTGCCCTCAATCCCTCTCAGCATCAGAGTCTTTTCCAATGAGTCAACTCTTCGCATGAGGTGGCCAAAGTACTGGAGGTTCAGCTTTAGCATCATTCCTTCCAAAGAAATCCCAGGGTTGATCTCCTTCAGAATGGACTGGTTGGATCTCCTTGCAGTCCAAGGGACTCTCAAGAGTCTTCTCCAACACCACAGTTCAAAAGCATCAATTCTATGGTGCTCAGCCTTCTTCACAGTCCAACTCTCACATCCATACATGACTACTGGAAAAACTATAGCCTTGACTAGACAGACCTTAGTCAGCAAAGTAATGTCTCTGCTTTTGAATATGCTATCTAGGTTGGTCATAACTTTCCTTCCAAGGAGTAACCGTCTTTTAATTTCATGGCTGCAGTCACCATCTGCAGTGATTTTGGAGCCCATAATAGGAAATTCATATCCTTAAATTTTAACACACATAAGGAAGAAAAGATGAACATCAATAAGGTCCAATTTATCAAGTAACAAAAGAGCACCAGAAAAGAATTTAATTACGGTTTCTATTTCCTTTTCCTTTTCACATCAGTTTGCCACTTAGCATCGTTGATTCTACTTTCCAAACACGTTTAAATCCATCTTTTCCCCACACCGTTGTATAGGTTTAACTTTCTCATTTCTTTCTCATTTCACTAACTTCCTAACAATGTTCTCTGTCAGTCCTCTTCTCTCTATTCCATTTATTTTCTTGGTTGAATTTACTCCTAAGTATTTTATTTTTTTCTGATGCTATTATAGATTAGATTTTTGTCTTGATTTCTTTTTCAGATACTTCGTCGTTCATATAAAGAAACACAACTGATTTTTGTATGTGGATTTTGTATCCTGACACTACTGAATTCGTCTAGCAGTTCTAACATTCGGGGGGTATATACCCAGAGATAAGATTGCTCAATTGCTCAATCATATGGTAGTTCTGTTACCATTTTGAGGAATAGCCATATTGTTTTCCATAGTGTCTGCACGATTTTATATTCCCACCTATAATGGGTTCCAATCTCTCCCCATTCTTGACAACATTTGTTATTTCCTTTTTTTTTTTTTTGTTAGTAATAGCCATCCTAATGGATGGGAGGTGATAAATTAGGTAAATTTTTAAACACCTAAAGTTCAACAGACCTCAGCCAATATTAACTTCCACTGAGTTTTAAATTAATATCTTCTTTTTTCACTCAATATTTTATTTATTTATTTTTAATTGGAGGATACTTGCTTTACAACATTGTGTTGGTCCTTGCCATACATCAGCATGAATCAGCCACAGGTCTATCTACGTCCTGTGTGGCTCAGCTGGTAAAGAACCCCCCTGCTATGAGGGAGAGCAGGGTTCAAAGCCTGGGTTGGGGAGATCCCCTGGAGAAGAGAAAGGCTACCCACTCCAGTATTCTGGCCTGGAGAATTCCGTTGACTGTATAGTCCACCGGGTTGCAAAGAGTCGGACACAACCGAGCACCTTCCACTTCACTCACTCTTGAATCTCCCTTCCACCCCCCACCCCATCCTACCCTTTCAGGTATCACAGAGCACCGGATTTTAGTCCCAGCATTATGCAGAATTTCCACTGTCTATCCAATTTTACATATGGTAATGTGTATGTTTCAATGAACCTAGTGGACGCAGTGGACGCAGACATAGGGAGCAGATTTGTGGGCATAGGTGGGGAAGGAGAGGGTGGGACGAGCTGAGAGAGTAGCATTGAGTAAAATCTAATATCTTCTTAAAGCATCACATAGGGAGAAGACCAGTCTTAAGGGCCACCAGTCTACTCAGGCTGGGATGCAGGGACCACATCCAAGCCTTTGCCTAGTGCAGTGCCTAGCACAGGTCTTGACATGAAAGAGAACTCCAGGCACATTTGTTGAATGAGTGAACGGTATGTTTCTATGACAATGAGCTTAGAAAAGAATGACGTGCTGCTTATTATCACTGGCAATACCAGTGTCAAATGTATGACCACTGGCAAGCCTGGGGCTCACGGGACCCTGTTTCTCTTAAGCAGCACATTGGAGGTAGATGACGGCTCTCCTTGTTGGTTGCCATCACTTGGTCTTGAGTGTCAGTGAATAACAAAGAGTTGACCTTCCATGTGTTCCCTGAAAGCCCAACTCTTTTACATTCTAGAGTAAAGTAGAGTGAAGAACGTTTGGGGGACATGGCTCTTCACCTACTGGGTATATGGTCTTTAAGAATAATCTCTTCCCTCCAATGCCCTCATGTGTAAAATGGAATCATGATACCTGCACCAGGAATTTAAATGAGATAATGTATGAAATGGTGCAATGCATATGTATGTAGGCATTATTGCATTGAGTTGGCCCAAAAAATTATTTTGGGGTTAGGTATTATGGAAAAATCTAAATGTACTTTTTGGCCAATCCAAAAAATCTATTTTAATTAATTACAGTTAATTAATTAATTTAATTTAATACAGTTTTCTTTTATGTGTGATTGTTTCTAATTGATCGGAAGGTCCTTGCGTTAAATTCTATGAATAAATTATAGAAAAACTCCTAAGATTTCTTTGGAGACTCATGTGATATTTTCTTTCAATTGTCTCATTAGAATTACTTTGATCAGAGGATACAAATCTAACACTAATGTGCTAGTTCTTCTTGGTTGACACTTCACCAACTGGAGTTGGTGGGCTGAGAATACTAGGGTTCAGGTGAAGAGTTGAGTTAAGCAGTAAATGTCTGATCTCCTCATTTTAAATGTCCTTGGTCACTACAGTGGACTTGCCATGTGCTTCCTCCAGCTTTAATCAGCATTTTTATGTTAGCTAACAAAGTTATCAGTGGGCATTCCTTTGAAAGCTCTAGAAGCAGTGAGAAGAAATCAAATTTTGCTGGTGGGCACTTCAAAATTCAAAGATAGTTCTTTGCTCACTATGTAGCTCATGATTTAAAACCCGAATCTCCTCAACTGTGGTATATTCAATACGTTTTCCACAAGATTAGACACAGGTTAGGTAAGTGTTATAAAACTGTGTAACAGGTTAACAAAAGTAAGTACATGTTTTGTTTTTTTTTTTCCCACCTAGAATGGCACCGTCCAATAGAGATTTCTGCATTTAAAGAAATGTTCTATAATTCTGCCCTGAGAGAATCAATGGGGCTTTCCAGGTGGCTCAGCAGTAAAGAATCCATCTGCCAATGCAGGAGATGCAAGAAACGTGGATACAGTCCCTGGGTTGGGAAGACCCTCTGGAGCAGGAAATGACACCACTCCAGTATTCTTGCCTGGGAAATCCCATGGACAGAGGAGCCTGGCTACAGTCCACTGGGTAGCAAAGAGTCAGACGTGACTTAGCAACTCAGCACCCACAATAGAGTAGACACCGGCTGCACATGGCTATTGAGCAGCTGAAATGTGGCTGGTGTCAAATTTTTAATTTTATTTAATTTTAATTAATTAAAATTGAAAACTTAAGTAGCCACACGTGGCTAGTGTCTACCACATGGACAAATGAACAGTACAGAGTATCACATCTTTAGGAAAATGAGAGATATGAGATATACTCGAAAATGGGTCTCAACTGGGTAAACGTACCTGCGACCCCTCACTCTGTCTTGTTTTGTGTCGGTTTTAGTTTCTCTGTAGTGAAGGAAAAATGTTATTCTAAACCAAAATTGACTGCTTTTATAATGGCTGTTGCGGAAGAATGATGCATTTTAGAGGGAAAATTCGCTTCCCCGTTGCTCTTCACCTTTCGTAAAGATGGGAGAAAAAGAGACACAAGAGAAGACTAAAATTTCAAAGATTTGGTCAGTTCCCCTGTATTGCTACTGGATGTGACCCAGGTTATAAAGCTGTTCCTTTGAACCAAAACATCAAGATTTGCGTGCATGCTTAGTTGCTACAGTCGTATCTGACTCTCTGCGACCCTGTGGACCATGGCCTGCCAGGCTCCTGTGTCCATGGGATTCCCCAGGCAAGAATACTGGAGTGGGTGACATTTTCTTTTCCAGGGGATCTTCTCGACCCAGGGACCAAATCCCTCCTGCTTGGCAGGAGGATTCTTTACCAACTAAGTCACCTGGAAAGCCCCAAGTAACCACCACATATCAAAATTGCATAAGGAATGAAGATATTAAATATGCTGTATTAACTTATTGCTGTTCCACCTTTTGAGAGTGATGGAATTGTGGGTTTAGTTCATGGTGAAGGAGTTCCTATTAACCACATGTGCTATTTCAACTAAGCTTTTCAAAAGCCTTGGATTTATTGTTGTATCACCAACAGTTCTGATTTACATTTACAGTGATCTCCTGAGTGCACTTCAGTAGCCAAGTTTATACTTCGGGCAAAAAGCAAAATCTCTTTTGATGTAGAAATGTATGCAATTAGGAATACAAACCAAGATAAAACCTCTGAGCCCTCCAGGTGACTGGTGGTGTGTGAGAGGAGCTATGATACATTTGAAAAGAACCTAGAAGAGTCTTTCCTGGAAAACATCAAAAGATAAACAAACAAACAAACCCACAGTCTTTCCTGGAAGTGAGAGGATAGAATTAGAAACGTAGGGTTTCTCTTGGCCCTGAAATTCTTTGATTTCTGCAACTTTTGTACCTCCTTTATTATTATTATTATTTTAAATGTATCCTCCTTTGCATCTAGCCAGTGGAGTTCCATTCCCCTTGCCCTCCCCTTTCTGCCATGAAATTCTGAGAGTTACAGACTGTTTCACCACTTTTGTTCACTCTGAAAACACAGGTTGTCATACATGAAGTGTCAGTGTGCAGGCAACGTTTTCTTTGCCGAGCTCCTCACAATGTGTGCTTCAAACACGCACACTCAAGGGCTCTTGGCTGTGGCCATCTGTCAGGTCTGAAGACTGGATTTCATCGTGCTGGTGCCTGGACTCAGGCACATTCTGTCCTGTCTTTTGCAAGTCCTCCCACAGCAGAGAATCTTCCTCTCGGAATTTAGAAAGAAGTCCAAGTTTTGGGTCCTTTTGTTCCACCTCCTGCTGTCTGCTGGGCTGGGCAGAGGAGGGCATGGATCCTTCCATGAGTACACTCTTCTGCATCCTGTACCTTGGAGATCTTTTCAGAGAATGAATGGGCCGAGTTCAAGATGGCATTTGACTGGAGGAAGAACTGGACCTTTCTGTCCTAGGTGAACTACTCTCTCATTTGAAGTTCCTGAATGAACCATATGCAGAGAATCTTCCAGGACAACAGGGACTCATTTTACTCAGAGATGGAGCTCTGAATCCCTATGTACAAACCCTTCAGGGTTGCCTGGAGGGGGCGACAACCTTTTTCGTTTGGGCTACTCATGCAAGCAAAAGGTGTTAGTCGCTCAGTCCTGTCAGACTCTTTGTAGCCCGCCAGGCTCCTCTGTCCATGGGATTCTCCAGGCAGGAATACAGCAGTGGTTACTCTCCTGATACATCTCACCCTCTCCTCCCCTCTCCCCATGCCCGTAAGTCTGTTCTCTATGTCTGTTTCTCCGTTGCTGCCTTGCAAATAAATTCTTCAGTACCATCTTATATGTAAAATGGAAAGCCAATGGGAATTGACTGTAGGTCTCAGGGAACTCAAACAGGAACTCAAACCTAGAGAGGTGGGGAGGGAGATGGAAGGGAGGTTCAAAAGGGAGGGGACCTATGCACACTATGGCTGATTCATGCTGATGTTTGGCAGAAAACAACAGAATTCTGTAAAGCAATTATCCTTCAATTAAAAAAACAAATTAATTTTAAAAAAAAGAAAAGAATCCTGGCGTGGGCTGCCACTTCCTCCTCCAGGGGATCACTAGTCATTAATGTCAGAGAGGAAACCAGAAATCTCATGTCCTCTGCTGTCCCCATAGCCCTGCTGCCACACGGTGTCACTGTTGAAACACAGGCCGACCAGCTGCCCCAGAGCTGTCTCCTTTGTCCCCAGAACTGGGCCAGGGCCCCCCAACCTCGGTGTCCTCTCCCTAAATGGTCTGGAGGCCTGGAAGTCTAATGTCATCCCTGGTTGCTGTCTGGCGCTGCTCCCCAACTCAGACACTTCTTTCCACAGGGTGAGGTCACCATCATTGATTCCATGTTCCTACATGACACGCAGGTGCTTGAGCTACCTGTCTCAGGTGTGCAAAGTGAGCCCACAGACTCTCGGATCCTTCCCGACCAGTGATCTAGGTTCAGCTTCACTCATGGCTCACACAGCTTCTTGAGTTTAGACATGTAGTGGAGGTGAGCTGAATAAAATAGGTCTACCCATTTTCGTCCTCTCCCATCAGCCAAGAAAAAAAAAAAAAAAAAACTCCTGTTTCGATTTTGGGTGTGTGTAGGGGAGCCTGTTTACTCAACTAGAAGGAGGGAGGGTGGAGATTGTTCTTTCTACCCTGTACACTCAGTTCAGTTCAGTTAAGTCGCTCAGTCATGTCCGACTCTTTGCCACCCCATGGATTGCAGCATGCCAGGCCTCTCTGTCCATCACCAACTCCTGGAGTTTACCCAAACTCTATGTGCTCAGAGGAGAAGGAAATGGAAAGCCACTCCAGTTTCTTGCCTGGAGAATTCCATGGACAGAGGAGCCTGGCAGGCTACAGTCTCTGGGGTCGCAAGAGTCAGGCATGACTGAGTGACTAAGCACATACTCTCAGAAGGGGCAAAAATGCTTTTACCTTCAAGCTTTTCTCTTAGAGAAAGGAAAAAGATTGCCTTTCTATCTCAAAAGTCCAGGCCTTCTTTTGAGTAATCACTTTTCTTTCAGAGAGAAGGAGCTGATATTTCAGAGGTGAAAAAGAAAAGCAGCTTGACTCTGTGGGTATCCCCAAATTCAGGGGGAAAGGGGAAGGTGGGCGTGGCTTTATTGTGGGCGGGACACACGTGTTCTGACACATCGCTCTGTGGTCCAGGCTCAGGGAAATGCTGGTGAACAAACCTGAACACTAAGCCTGGGTCCTGCCACTGGGCCACCCGGGTCCTGACACCTCAACCACAGCTTTCAAAGGATCTGATGGGCCTGAGCCTGTAGCTGGTGACAGCTCGGGTTTTGCTGACATGGGGGAGGGCCAGTTAGAAGTCTGAAATGAGAAGGAAACATCCATTTCCTTTTTGAGGAGTGGACATTTGGGGAGAATTCTTTGGGACAAAAACGGACATTTGGGACAAAAACTCTTTGGGACAAAAATGGACTAAAGGAAATCAACCCTGAATATTCAGTGGAAGGACTGATGCTGAGGCTGAAGCTCTAATACTTTGGCCACCTGATGGGAAGAACTGACTCAGTGGAGAAGACCTTGATGCTTGGAAAGATCAAGGGAAGGATGAGAAGGGGATGACAGAGGATGAGATGGTTGGATGGCATCATCCACTCAGTGGACATGAGTTTGAGCAAACTCTGAGAGACGATGAAGGACAGGGAAGCTTGGCATACTGCAGTCCATGGGATCGCAAAGAGTCAGACACAACTGAGAGACTGAACAACAACTTTGGGAGCACGCAGGGTATTCCGTTTCTTTGACTATCCAAGAGAGAGGGGGGAGAACCCTCAAGGGTTAAGATTGACTTCATGTCAATCCACATTTGGATGCCAAGCCAGATTAAATTGAGTTGGGAGATATTCAAGCAATGTGAGATTGCATCCGTGCACAGAGCAGTTGCAAATCACCCACATGCATACAACCCCCTATCTAGGTTCAAGCCTTCCCCCTGCCTGATGGGGTTCACCATCTCGGGGAACCAGAGTCCCATCCTTTCAATCTCAGCATGTCTGAGTCTCAAGGATGGAAGAAACCTCTTCCTCTCTCAGATCAGCTTCACTTTCTGTCTTCTGAGTGGGAGATATTTTCTTCAGAAGAAACAGAGACCTGGTAATGTACATTAAGCGAGTTCTATCAAAGTTTTACTATGTATATCTCTTGTACACAGGTCATGCTGTGTGGGTACGTGACCATTCCAATGGAGCAGCAGCCCAGCAATAAGCCTCTACTCAATACGTTTCCCTTGAGCCACAGGCAGGCTATTAATAGCATCTGTCCCAGAAATCATTTGGAAATAGTCACTGGTCGGGGCCCAAGAGGGGGTGCCAGGCAGTTTTCTGAGCTCTCAGTTGGTGACCTTTCCAACCCCACGCTTCCTTCCCAAACTAGTATTTCTTTCCCCTTTCCTCTGGCCATCTGAGAGTGTTTCTCTTTACCCTTCATGGACCTAATTCCTGCAGTAGACTGGCTGAGAAAACGTTCCTGGTTCCTTCCCTATTTACGTCACACTCACTCTGTAACAGACTCAAATGCTGTCATTGACCTTGTCCTGTATGTTACGGATAGATTCCCTGCTCAGTCCACATTCCCTTTGACTTGAACTCTCTTTCCCTCGGAACCGAGGTTTGGGTTTGGGATCGGTCTGGATTTATTGGACTTTGGACGTGGTTTCTGACGTCCAGATCCTTCAGGCAAACACCACGGCTTCCCCTATTTCATTGTATTCATCCTTCTGATCTTTTGATGGTGACCTTCCTGCCTCTGTTCCCAATGTGTGACATGGTGACCGCCTTCGTGGGGGCCAGTGTAACCACTCCCCTCGCTGGTTGCTAAAGACTCGGCACGTTTAGGGTGCTGTATGAGAGGAACCATCGTACAATGTTTAGACCCCAAGCAGTAAAGGGCTCCTCTCATCATAGGAGCTCTAAGATCTTTAACACCCTCACAGCATGGAGAATGTCTCTGCTGGACCAAAAGAGGGCAGAAAAGAGACCCCTGTTTTAAACCTTGAGTGTTCAGATACATGGGATATGTGCAGTCCTGTCACAGGTGACACTCATGGAGGCAAAAAACCCCAACAAAACAGATATCTTGGGGCAGGCCAACCTGGGAACAAGGAATGCACCAAGGAGGACACAGACTCGTTCAGCCCAGAGCTTGCTACCTCCATGTGTCATTATTAATTCAGAGTGAGTAATTAATATGCAGAGTACATGACATGCCATTCTCGACAGATCCTTGTGGCTTCTTAGCGAAATTCCTCCCTCCCATCAAAATGAGGGAGACCAGTCCCATCACCCCACCGTCAGGAGCTAGCTGCCTGTGAGACTTCCTCTCCTGGATTACGCCCTCTCTCTTTCTGAGTCTTCAACCTTTGCTCTATCTTAATCCCTTTCCCATCAGCCTTGAAACACATCCCAGTCCCTTCCATCTTAAAAAAGCTTTCTATGACTCGCCCCCTAATCTCTGCATTCGGAGAACAGTGCCCCTTATCTGTAGCTAGACACTGACCACTGCCTGCAGGAAAGGCTTTGCCCTGTCTCCTGCTTAAAACAACAACAACAAACCCTGCTATGACCTGAGTTGCTAATTGCAGTCAGTGAGGTGTGCATGCGTGCACAGTGGTGTCCAGTCCTTTGTGACCCCAGGGACTGTAGCCCACCAGGCTCCTCTGTTCATGGGATTCTCAAGGTGAGAATGCTGGAGGGGGTTGCCATTTCCTTCTGCAGGGGATCGTCTGGCCCAGGGATCTTCACCTGTGTCTCCTGCACTGGCAGGTGGATTCCTTACCACTGAGCCACCAAGGAAGCCCCCCTCATAACCTCATCTAAACCTGTCTGTTTCCCAAAGGCTATGCCTCCACGTACCATCAGATTGGGGGTTAGGACTTCAACCTGAATTTTGGAAGGACACAAACATTTAACCCATAACATTCTGCTCCTGGCCCCCAAAATTCACATTCTCCTCTCATGTGAAATATATGAATTCCTTCCCAATAGCTCCAAAGTCTTAATCCTTTCCAGCACTAATTCTAAAATCTAAAGCCCCAAGTCTAAATATGATCTCAGTCAGAAATGGGTGAGACTTGAAGAACGATTCATTCAGAGGAAAATTCCTCTCCAGCTGTGAACCTGTGAACCCAGGTAATTCATGTACTTCCTGGTGGGACAGGCATGGGACGGACGTTCCCAATCCAAACAGGAGAAATAAGGATGAGAAAAAAGGTGATGTGTCCCCAGCAAATACCATTTGCCAAATACCGTTAGCTCTTAAGGCTCAAGAAGAATCCTCTCTGGTTCAGTGTTCTGTTTTTCAGGCCCCCTGAGGCGGAGGTCCTGCCTCTGCTGCTCCGCAGGGTGAGCGTCATGTTCCCAAGGCCCCAGGTGACCGCCATCTTGGCTGTTGAAACCGAGATGATGGCCTCACTCTTTGAAGCAGAAGAGACAGCCCTGCTGACCTCTGAACTGCCTTCTGGGTCATTATTGCCTTGTCTTGAAGAACAGGGTACACCTGCACCTCAACAGATCGATACAAGATGAAAGAAGTGTGACGTCTTCCTTTCTTTGTCCCATCTTCCCCTCCATCCTCAAATGCTCTGGGTATTTTTATTTTTATTTTTGCCATTCTTCCCACTTGTGGCCTCTAACAGATGTCTGGCAGGTTTTTGAGGACATTGTTCCCAATTGGAGGCATTGTTTTTCTCTCTCTCACACACCACAAGGTTCCAAGACACTTGGTGGGGTAGGCGTCCTCCTTAATTCTCATCACCCCTTCTGGATTATCAGTCTTTTTCGGTCTTTTCCTTCCTCCCTCCCAGCCTCCCTCTTTCCTCCCCTTCTCTTCCCTCTCCTTCCTTCCTTCATTTTAAACTTCATGCTCACACCATTGGATCCTATCGTGGTATCAGAGATTCAGCAAGGAAACAGATGGCACCTCAGAGTAGGAAAATTCAAATAGGATCTTTAAAAAGGGAGCCTCTACAAAGATACAAATAGGGTGTAGAGAAACCACATGGCACAGTGCAGGAATGGGGCGGACACCGGGAGCTAGTAACCTTGGTTGCCTCAAGGGAGGCAGGAGGGAATTGTTAGCAAAACCCAGGACAAGAGACTCACCTAGGGTTTGCTGCCTTGAGCTACCTTCAGCTGAGTGACCTTGAGTGACCTTCAGCTGAGGGGCACAGTCAGCCTGGTGCCCCCTGGGGGAGAAGTACTCAGGCCTCCCTGCCACCAGTCTCCTGAGAGGGCTCTCCAGTGGTGGAACCAGAAACCAGAGGGCAAGGGGGTCCTGCGAGGTCTTCCACACTGGAGTCTCAGGGTCACAAAGATGGCAGCCGCGCAGTCACTCTTCTCTCTCCCTCACTGCTTCATCCACTCCATCCACAGCCTCTGTGCTTCATTCCCCAAATCCTTCTGGCTCCAGCCTTCCCCTTCTCCCTGACTCACACCATCCTTCCCAGGGATTTCACCATTCCGGGGCATGTCCCATCTGGGATGCCAGCCTCTCGGTCCCTTGGCCCCTATTTCCACAACCATCCTCTCCTCCGCCCCCCACCCCCTCAGCCTTCCACTCTCACAGTCCAACCTGAAACTTGTCGTGTGGATCAACTGTACCACCTTTGAAATCTTCAATTTACCCCGGTTCTTTGACCACCCCCTTTCCTCTCATCAGTGACTTCTCTCCAGTTAACCTACCCCAGCACTTTCTCACCATCTCACACCCTGGCCCCCCAGACATACACACCTGTCCTCACTTTCTTCCTCGGGCAATGCAGAGTCCTTCTCATTTTTTCATCATTGTCACTCTCCTGCCAGCTCCTTTACCTTCTCTTTTCTTCTGTCGGTTTTGCCCGGTCAAACCCTGGTCTGTGATGACTCAACCACCCGACCATGACTTCTGTGCTTACACACAGACAGATGAATGTTTCAGGAGGAGAGAAATGCAGACAGGCAACCTAACTTTCCTTTAAATAAATCGTCTCAAACTCCAAGAGGGCACCCAGCCCTGCCTGACAACTCGATTGGATTTGTCTTATAAGTTTCTCACTCTCTATTTTTTGTCCCATTTCCGTTCTCCACAAACTACTCCATCCATCCCCCTACTTTCATCCCTACTCCTAACTCTGAGTCCTCTTTCACTTAAACATTGAAGTCATCAGCTAAGAATTTCATCTGTTCACGTCCAAGTCTAGAAACCTACCAGCATCAAAACCCACGTATTCCTTCCCTCCAGAGGGAGGGAGAACGTTTTCTAAAAATTCAATGTGTCCCAAACTTCATTTAGGTTCTGCATCATCTCTCTTTTTTTAAAAATTAATTTTATTGGTGTACAGTTGCTTTACAATGTTGCATTAGTTTCTGCCGTAGAGCGAAGTGAATCAGTCATACAGATATATCCCCTCATTTTTTGGATTTCCTCCCCAGTTAGGTCACCACAGAGCACTCAATAGGATTCTCTGAGCATTCTCCTTAGTTGTCTGTTTTACGTGCATGGTAAGTCGTGTCCAACTCTTTGTGACCCTATGGACTGCAGACCACCAGGCTCCTTTGTCTGTGGGATTCTCCAGGCAAGAATACTGGAGTGGATCTCCATGCCCTCCTCCAGGGGATTTTCCAGACCCAGGGACTGAACCCGCCTTGCTTCCGTCTCCTGTGTTGGCAGGCAGGTTCTTCATCCCTAGTGCCACCTGGGAAGCGTAGTGTGTGTGTGTTAATCTTAATCTCCCGATGTATCCCACCACCCTCCTTTCTCCCCTTAGTGTCCATATGTTTGTTCACTGTCTGTGTCTCTACGTCTGTTTTGCAAATAAGCCCATCTATACCATTTTTCTAGATGTCACACTAATATACGGTTAATTATGGTTAATATACAGTTAACTCTTTTAGCTTTCTCACACTCTGTGCTGAAATCTCCACGCTCAGACTGTGCCCTCTCTCTTTTTCATCTGGACCTTTCCCCCAGGAACATGACCACTCGGCAGCGCCTCCCATGAGAGGGGACTGGAGTCACTCTTCTCCCTCCCTTCCTTCCACTGTCACTTACTTTCTCTATGCGCTTCTTTTGTCCTGTCTTGTTACACTCCGCCCGGTGACTTCCTTCTCCCTACTGGGCAGCTTTTCTTCCAGCTCCTCTCCTGCAACCTCCTCCAGCAAGCGAGTGCCTTAAAGGGCAGGAGAGCCGTTGCTTGTGGAGGGAGACAGCTGGGGCTGGGACTGGACATACTGGGAGCCACTCTGGGGCTGGTTTGCTTCTTTTCCTGGATCTGTGAGGTGGATGCAATATTGTGTACCTCATAATAATTCACAAAGCTGCATCAATCAAGTAGCATTAAAAACATATACAAAGTTGCTCATAATTTCCTCTTTCTCCCTTTTAAACACCTGCACCATCCATAGTGATAGCCCGTTTCTTCATGCCTAACAGACTGGTTCCAAATAGGAAAAGGAGTACATCAAGGCTGTATATTGTCACCGTGCTTATTTAACTTCTATGCAGAGTACATCATGAGAAATGCTGGACTGGAAGAAACAGAAGCTGGAATCAAGATTACTGGGAGAAATATCAATAACCTCAGATATGCAGATGACACCACCCTTATGGCAGAAAGTGAAGAACTAAAAAGCCTCTTGATGAAAGTGAAAGAGCAGAGTGAAAAAGTTGACTTAAAGCTCAACATTCAGGAAACAAAGATCATGGCATCCGGTCCCATCACTTCATGGGAAAGAGATGGGGAAACAGTGGAAACAGTGTCAGACTTTATTTTTGGGGGGGCTCCAAAATCACTGCAGATGGTGACTGCAGCCATGAAATTAAAAGACGCTTACTCCTTGGAAGAAAAGTTATGACCAACCTAGATAGCATATTCAAAAGCAGAGACATTACTTTGCCGACTAAGGTCCGTCTAGTCAAGGCTATGGTTTTTCCAGTAGTCATGTATGGATGTGAGAGTTGGACTGTGAAGAAGGCTGAACGCCGAAGAATTGATGCTTTTGAACTGTGGTGTTGGAGAAGACTCTTGAGAGTCCGTTGGACTGCAAGGAGATCCAACCAGTCCATTCTGAAGGAGATCAGCCCTGGGATTTCTTTGGAAGGAATGATGCTAAAGCTGAAGCTCCAGTACTTTGGCCACCTCATGTGAAGAGTTGACTAATTGGAAAAGACTCTGATGCTGGGAGGGACTGGGGGCAGGAGGAGAAGGGGACGACAGAGGATGAGATGGCTGGATGGCATCACTGACTCGATGGACGTGAGTCTGAGTGAACTCCGGGAGTTGGTGATGGACAGGGAGGCCTGGCGTGCTGCGATTCATGGGGTCACAAAGAGTCGGAGAGGACTGAGCGACTGAACTGAACTGAACGTGTGTGAGTGTGTGTGAGTGTGTGTGTGAGAGAGTGTTAGTGTGTGTGAGTGTGTGTGTGTGTGTGTGAGTGTGTGTGAGTGTGTGTGTGTGTGAGTGAGTGTGTGTGTGTGTGTGTGTGTGTGTGTGTGCGCTTTCCTCATATATTTTTTTGGGGGAGGCAACTGCTATCAGTTTTGCAAGTTTTTCAAGGCTTTGTTGATCTTATTTTAATATTCATTTTTCCGATTTCATTTCTTTTTTTCCTTCCCATTATTTGGGCAATTTACTCTTCTTTCACTAAATTTTTGTGGTTGACTCTTTGCTCAATAAAATTTCAGCCTTCCTTCTTTTCCAAGATAAATGTTATATCTAGTCTTCAGTTACTATTAGCTGAAGTAAATTTTATTCCTTATATTTCTACTTTCTCATGGAGACACTCACTATGTTTTCCAGGTACTGACCACATTTGTTTTCTTGATGGTCTGATTCTTATTTACTGTGATAAAATATTTCTAATTCATGTTTTCCTTTTTCCCAAGCTCCCCGAAAACTCAAATTTGAAACATAGGCACATTGATCAGATTGATCCTTGGTTGATTTTATACTTATTTTATAGTTCTATATTCTCGCAAGTATCTTGTAATAGGTTGATTTTGTCCCATACAATGGAGAAAGAGACACAAATAACTCTCAAAAAACACAGGGCACACACAGAAATGGAGAGTCTATTTTATCACGGGGAGCAGGCTTCCAGATCACACAAATTAGTGGGGCATGTAAAATACAGCTCAGAAAATTTCACTGGTCCTTGATCACGTTACACACATTACTCAGTATCTTGTTTATTTGAATAACTCCCCAACTGCACCTGTTTCCTCATCATTTTTTAAGAGAAAATAAGAAAGTTTCTGATGATGCTTTCTTCATCTTTGTATTACCTAAAGAAATGACTCAGTAGTTTAAACAATTATTGCCCAACACTTCTACAATTCATTGTCTTATTTTATCCCTAAAGTTAGTTCAGTGCCAGCCTCTGTGTCCTCAGCTCTTTCCTTGGTTCCAATTACTTTGTAAATGTCTAATTGCCTCTGTTGTTCAATTGCACTGACTCTTTATGACCCTGCGGACTGTAGCCCCGCCAGGCTCCTCTGTCCATGGGATTTCCCAGGCAAGAATACTGGAGTGGGGTGCCATTTCCTTCTCCACTAATTGCTTCTATTACATCCTTAATGTAATATACAGTGGTGTCTCCTTCTTGAATCAAACACTAACTGTGGCAATCTTTGTCTCCCGAGAGTTCAAACATACTGTTTACTTTTATGTTTATTTAAAAGCCATAATGGAAGTCTCTTGTCTTGTCTGCCACGATCAGCACCATCCTGTTTTATCCACATTGTCTGAGTGGAGTGCTACCATGTTATTATACTCTCTGCATCCACAATCACTTTCAGTTTGCTCAGAGGTGATCAACTGACTCAAGCTGCATTGATCAGAACATTTCCCTGGAATTTCTAAACATGGGTCTGGAGGACAAATTTCAAACCTTCACTGCTCCAGAAACCTTGGGACTTCAGAATCATTTTTTTCCCCTGAACTGGTAGAGGAAGCCCCTCTGATAGAATGAATCTGACCTACTGAGAGAACAGAGACAACAGATGGAAAACTCATTTTCCTCTCAGCCTTGAGAATCAGTGAAATTTTTACTCTTCTTGAACTTAATGGTATCAATAGTTAATGTTGTGTTTCTGTCCCTTGCAACCAAAAAAGTCTTTAGAAAAATACTTCGGACCATGTTAAACTGCTCAGTTGTGATGGCTAGTCTGTAATCAGCCAATATTGATGCTAGGGTGTTAGGGAAAGTTTATAAAGTCATAGAGATTGCCAAAAAATGGCCAGTAGAGAAGTAAGAACTATTATTTTCCATAATAATCAGAAAAAAAAAGATTCAAACTCCTTAGTGCTTCCTCCATGTAATCTTTGTTGATAAACACTTATGATTAAAGTCGGTAATATTTAGATAGTTAATATATAAAAAAAGGTGAAAGCACTGATCAGTCATGTCCAGCTCTTTGAGACCCCATGGACTTGTAGCCCACCAGGCTCCCCTGTTTATGGGATTCTCCAGGCAGGAATACTGGAGTGAGTTGTCATTCTGGTCTCCAGGGAATCTTCCCAGCCCAGAAAAGGAAGCTGTGTCTCCTGCACTACAGGCGGATTCTTTACCGTCTGAAGTAAATTCACATTGTAAGTTACTCTTTCTACTCCAATCACATGACAATGATGAATATGCTACAAAAACCAGAAGCCAAAGTTACATATCTGGGGTCAAAAATCAAGATTGCTATTTTCAAGAACCAGAACTAGAATAAAAATTTGAGGGTTTGGTTCTTGAGGGGTAATGGGATCTGGAGGCCAGGAGCTGGAATGGAACTCCCTTCTTGTAAAGGACTCAAACATCATTGTTCTTGCTATTCCCCAGGGACGTGGGGGTTACGAGCTTAGAAAAACAGATGATAAAGTTCAGGTGGCATGGTCAAGCACTCCCTTGGGAGCTGGATGCAGTGTCCTGAATACCGCTGGAGCTTGTGAACACCAGCAATGCCATCAATCCTGGTATGAACTGTGATCCTGAGAAGCGCAGGATGGAGGCACCATTAGTGCAGAGTGAAGGGGAACAGGAAGGAGGAGAGCAAAAATACAGACAGAAATCTTCCTGCTCACCACCTGAAAGCCAAAACGCCAACATGCATTTGAATCATGTGCTAAGGGATGCCACTAAGAATACGAACCATTGGAATGCAAATTCGATCCATATTACATCTACTTTCTAGAACCATCTGACAGAGACTTTAATGCATGCTTAAGATGCTTGAGCAGAGAAATAAAAACACAACACATGTCAACCATGAGCCAGAAATCATGAACCCAAGACACAAAGGAACAGGAATCGATATTTCTGTGTTAGAATTTTTAGGGAAAGAGAATGGAGAGGATGGCAAGGAATAAATATCTGAAGAGGTGATAACTGAGAATTTTGGACTTGAACAGTCTCCACCATATAGAATGCAGGCTCAGGAAAAATAAATCCACTCATAAGCACACCATGGGAAAACTGCAGATCACCAAAGAGAAAGAGGAAAATCTCAAGTAATTACCCAAGAATAAAAATTTACCATGTGTCAGGCCCTATGGAAGGCTCAACACACCATATTCTGAAAATACAACACTTCTAAATGAGAATAATTATAAAAAGAAAAGAATACAAGAATAAAAGACGAGCAATTTAAAAGATAGAAATTACTGCAGATGTATAATTAAAAGGCAGAACTTGTAAGTTACTGTGAAGAATAGCTTAAAACGAAAATACACATTATGATTTCACAAATCAGTCCAATTTTAACTACACAAGTATAGTATTGGGGAGTGAGAAGGGTTAAGGAAGTCTTCTGTTCATGGCTTGCTGGTTAACCTGCTCACTTTCCATAATTCCAGTGTGGATGGGGATGGCGGAGAGAAGGTAAGAGGAGGTGTTGGCCTTGGAAAAGTGATATAATAGCAAAATCTCATAGGATTTTACTCAGCCCAGTTTTATAGAAGTGGTCCAAACCTGGACCACGTGTTCAGGTCCCTAAAGCCAGTGGTTTTAAAGAAACACCCGCAAAAGCTCCCTTTGCAGGTAGCACCATATTTCTCTATTCTTTTTTAAACATGACAAAAATGAATGGTCAATTTAGGAAAAGTTAAGCTCACAGAGTTGCGTCTATGTGTGTGTTCATGCAAGTTTCATATTAGAGAGAGAGAGGGATAGGAGAGGGCAGAGAGAGACGGAGAGAGAAAATTAATGCCGATGGTCTGAACTTTCAAATATTCAATGGCTGGTCTCACAGAAACAAAGCTGAAATTCTCTAGAGACTTAGACTTTTGAACACTCCTAGAACCTGGCCAAATTTCTCATGAATTGGCTGGCTAAATGCCAGAGTTAAAAATCAGTAAGCATGCATGATATAGATTTGCAAATATTTTTTAAATAAATAGAACTAGTAATCCTCAAATACATTAGATTCAGGCCAGCAGTCCACTCTGCTTTTGGTTGAATACCTTTCTGACTTTTGTATGTTTGAGATAAATATTCATCAGCTGCAGAAATTGATATTTAATACGTTGGAGAAATGTGGTAGGGCTTCCCAGGTGGCATGGTGGTAAAGAATTTGCTTGCCAATGCAGGAGACACAGGGGATGCGAATTCCATCCATGGGTTGGGAAGATTCCCATGGAGAAGGAAATGCAACCCTCTCCAGTATTCTTGCCTGAAAAATCCCACAGACAGAGGAGCCTGATGGGCTATAGTTCATGGGGTCACAAAACAGCTGGACCTGATGGAACCACTATCAGAGCAGGAGCAGAGAAGTGGTGAGAATGGACTCTGGTACAAAGATATTTGTTCAGTGCTCAGGTTTCAAGGAATGACAAATAATTTGTTTAGAATATCACCAGGCACATTATTCTCTGGGCACACCAATTAGAAAAAGGTAGAAAATAAGGCATAGTTTATCTGAATTTCATACTTTGGATTGAATTCAAAAGTTACTATTTCTTCTGAATCTAAGTATGTCTTCTTTGATCAGTTTTGTGTGTCTATACCCTCCCTTCTCTAGAGGTGGGTCCCCCTGGTGTCATGGGTACTTAACAAGTGTCTCCTTGGTCTGGTGGATACGTTTGCAAGGAAGGCCAGGCTTTCTGAGATCTGTGCAAGTCAGAAAAAAAAAAAAAGTCCCTTCTGTATGGACCAATCAGAAAAAAGGCACCCTTTAGGTTGACCAGTCAGAAAAAGCATACCCTCTGGTCTGACCAATTAGAAAAAGGCATCACCTTTGGAGGACAAATGAGAAAAAGGCAGCCTCTCAGAGTGAACCAATCAGAAGATGTCCTTTGCTGATGCCTTGAGTCCTGGCTTGACAAATGGAACCCAGCTTGCCTTTTAGTCCTGACTCACAACTGCCTTGGTTAGCTGCCTTTGAGTTTCCAGTGTTCAAAAATTAAATGACAATGTTTTGCTGCAAGCAGTGGTCTTTTCCCCTGTGTTGTAGGAAATGAAATGAAAACATGATAGGATTTTTTTGTTGTTGTTTTTTCTCCCAGATTTGACTTGAGATTTTGCTTCTTGACTTGAGATTTTGAACATTGTTACTAATGTTCACACTGTTATAAAGACGTTATGACTATTATCAGAAAAACATATTTAGTAACTTGAAGTTTAGTATAACACTATTTCATATGGCTCTGCATTCAATATCATACTTCCTGCCTTCTATTACCTAAGCATATTTGAAAATCTTACTTAAAAGTGTTGCCTTAATGGAATAATATCAGATTCAATTTACTAATGGAAATTTACACACATCCAAACACTTGGGAATGCCTATTTAAAATGTAAATTAATTTAAAAAGTTAAAAACAAATGAACAAGAATATGCTAATATGTAGCAGAGCTTGAGAAATATCTGCTAAGAGAAAGTGGTGATATTGAAGTTGCAATATGATTTGTGTATATTTTTATTCTGATTTTATCCTAATTGTAAATTCCTTAAATATAATCTGAAATACTGGCCATGATGTGCTTGACTAATTACTTACATACTGTTCATTACAATGTTTATTTAAAAAAAACAAAGTCAATGTTAAGTAGTAATTATCTTGAGCCTTAATACATGTGTGTGCATTCTATTATTTATCTCATTCAAACAAGTAATAAAGTAAAATGCATTGTTGTCCAGAGACTGACAATACCTTAAATCAAGTCAGTGTTCAAACACAGTATTTTAAACATTTTTCACACCTTCTTGGGCAGGAATTCAATTATGTGCACTTAAATTTACAATATTGTAAATGTTCATGAGGCTGTTGGTTGACATGAACAAAGAAATGGGACTTTTCCCCCCATAATCTTCAGAATCTAAGTTTACGTGGAAATTCAGGACACAAACTATTAGCTAGACACACATTAAAGATTATTAGGGTACCATATTAAGTGAGTTAAATAGCCTTAAGTTTTAACTTATGGAAATTTATGATCAAATAGACTTGTGCCATTTATTTTTTGGAATGTAAATTCTCTCTGAGTTGGCATTTTTCTTCATTGACTTTGTAACCAAAATGTTAGAATATATGACAAATTTTTTTTTTTTGGAATTGCATGAATGACACATGTTAATTTAATGACAGGAAATTTTTGTTTGTGGGCAAAATAATTCCATACACATAAGAAAATTCACATTTTCTTATATGAGCATTGGATTTAATTTTTTAAACCACTTTTTTGAGGAAATATGAGAGATAAGCCCAACCAAGTCATTTTCAAATATTCAATTCAGAGTAAAATGTGCTACAGAGTCAACTTGATTTTCTCTAAAAAGTAGCCTGTTGGGTTGGGTGCTCAGCAAACATTTATGGGAGGAAATATGTTTACATGTTTAAGAGTGTGTAATAAAACACATATATATTGGGTTGAAGGTTGTATTATAACACTGGATTTGGGGGTATTATTGTTTACCATCACAAGGTCTAAGGGAATTCTTTATCAATAAAGTACCAAGTTTCTGGAATCTATGGGCTTCCCTGGTGGCTCAGCGGTGAAGAATCTGTCTGCCAATGCAGGAGACTAGGGTTCAGTCCCTGGGTCAGGAAGATTCCTCTGGAGAAGGGAATGGCAACCCGCTCCAGTATTTTTGCTTGGGAAATCCCATGGACAGAAGAGCCTAGAGGTCTACAGTTCAACATAATTTAGCAAGGAAAACTAAGCAAGAATAGCAACAACTGGAATCTAGGCAGAGAGAACAATGTGTCCATCTGAAGTCAATCAGGAAAACTGAAGCCATCTGATGTATTCCACTTACAAAGTGTTTTCATGTGGGAACTGGGAACTTTAATGGAAAAGCTGAGAATGAGGCACTTTCCTCTTCTCTTCAGGCTCATATTGAATACTGTTAACCTTGTTCTGCAATTATTCTCACTTTATAAAGTGAACTATGGTAGAGGGCAAATAATATTCTAAATTTTGAAATATTACAGATCTCTGCCCAAATTGAGAAAATTTAGAGGATAAATTTCTCCTACCAGTGTAAAATGATATCTTCAAAGTGGTCTTATTCAATGGTGATAGCAAGTAAGGGCCAGCTTCCAGGTGCAGGAAAGGTAGTTCCCCCTTGCTTGCATGCTAAGTCACTCCAGTCATGTCAGACTCTTTGCAGTCCTCAGTTCAGTCAGTCAGTTCAGTCGCTCAGTTGTGTCCGACTCTTTGTGACCCCATGAATCGCAGCATGCCAGGCCTCCCTGTCCATCACCAACTCCTGGAGTTCACTCAGACTCACGTCCATCGAGTCAGTGATGCCATCCAGCCATCTCATCCTCTGTCGTCCCCTTCTCCTCCTGCCCCCAATCCCTCCCAGCATCAGAGTCTTTTCCAATGAGTCAACTCTTCGCATGAGGTGGCCAAAGTACTGGAGGTTCAGCTTTAGCATCATTCCTTCCAAAGAACACCCAGGGCTGATCTCCTTCAGAATGGACTGGTTGGATCTCCTCGCAGTCCAAGGGACTCTCAAGAGTCTTCTCCAACACCACACTTCAAAAGCATCAATTCTTCGGTGCTCAGCCTTCTTCACAGTCCAACTCTCACATCCATACATGACAACTGGAAAAACCATAGCCTTGACTAGACGGACATTTGTGGGCAAAGTAATGTCTCTGCTTTTGAATATGCTATCTAGGTTGGTCATCACTTTTCTTCCAAGGAATAAGCGTCTTTTAATTTCATGGCTGCAGTCACCATTTGCAGTGATTTTGGAGCCCTCCCTCCAAAATAAAGTCTGACACTGTTTCCACTGTTTCCCCATCTCTTTCCCATGAAGTGATGGGACCAGATGTCATGATCTTTGTTTCCTGAATGTTGAGCTTTAAGTCAACTTCTTCACTCTCCTCTTTCACTTTCATCAAGAGGCTTTTTAGTTCCTCTTCAGTTTCTGCCATAAGGGTGGTGTCATCTGCATATCTGAGGTTATTGATATTTCTCCCAGTAATCTTGATTCCAGCTTGTGTTTCTTCCAGTCCAGCGTTTCTCATGATGTACTCTGCATATAAGTTAAATAAGCAGGGTGACAATATACAGCCTTGACGTACTCCTTTTCCTATTTGGAACCAGTCTGTTGTTCCATGTCCAGTTCTAACTGTCGCTTCCTGACCTCCATATAGGTTTTTCAAGAGACAATCCTCAGAACACCTCAAATCATGGATGACAATATCTTTCAACTGAGGCCATACTTTCACAGAATAAGGGGCAACAAAATTTGGGGTTAATGGGAGAAAGTAGAGTGCTGTTTGAAATAGTTGTATAGTTACCATTGGTTTTATATAGTTTTGGTAATGATATTTAATTCACATTGAATTTAAATCACACTGTTGTTGTCCAGTGGCTAAGTCTTGTCTGTCTTTCTGACCCCATGGTCTGCAGCACACCAGGCTTCCCTGTCCTTCACTATCTCCTGGAGTTTGCTCAAACTCATGTCCATTGAATCATCCAACCATCCAATCATCCAATCAACATGTCCATTGATGCCATCCAACCGCCTCATCCTCTGTCACCCCCTTCTCCTCCTGGCCTCAATCTTTCCCAGCATCAGGGTCTTTTCCAAAGAGTCGGTTCTTCACATCAGGTGGCCAAAGTATTGGAGCTTCAGCTTCAGCATCAGTCCTTCCAATGAATATTCAGGACTGATTCCCTTTAGGATTGACTGGTATGAGTCCCTTGCAGTCCAAGGGACTCTCAAGAGTCTTCCCCAAACCATAGTTTGAAAGCATCAATTCCTCAGCACTCAGCCTTCTTTATGGTCCAACTCTCACATTAGTACATGACTACTGGAAAAAACCATAGCTTTGACTATATGAACCTTGGTTGGCAGTGATGTCTCTGCTTTTTAATATATTGTCTAGCTTTGTCATTGGAGAAGGAAATGGCAACCCACTCCAGTATTCTTGCTTGGAAAATCCCATGGATGGAGGAGCTTGTAGGCTACAGTCCATGGGGCCGCAAAGAGTTGGACACGACTGAGTGACTTCACTTCACTTTTGTTATAAATCACATTAAAGAAGGTTTAACATGTGTATCAATGGAAAGCATGAGTTATAAATGTCCAGAGATCTTGATACCATAGGCCATGCTATGCAGGTTCTCTGATTGTTTAGGGTCAATTCCACTTGTATAAGGTTAATTCCTATCTGCCTCAGAGGATGGGAAGAAGGGCCCTCTGGACTCTTCCTAAGCTGTACAGGACACTAGGGCTTCACTGTCATGCATATCCCTGGTGCCTCAGATGGTAAAGAATCTGCCTGCAATGCAGGAGTCCTGGATTTGATCCTTGGGTCAGGAAGATACCCTTGAGAAGGGAATGGCAACCCACTCCAGTATCCTTGCATGGAGAATTCCAAGGACAGAGGCTACAGTCTATGGGTTTGCAGAGTCAGACAAGGCTGAGCGACTAACACACACACAACAACATATCTGTATGGTGGGTATGAATTTGGGCAAACTCAGGGAGATAGAGAAGGACAGAGGAGCCTGGCGTGCTGCAGTCTAGAGTCTCAAAGAGTTGGACACGACTTAGTGACTGAAGAACAAATATATATATATATATATATATATTGGCTGAGATAAAGTTCCTTTATGTAAGAAATGAATCCTCATGGCATTTTGCCAAGAGAAGATTGCATTACTGAGGACTCAGAGGGTTTCACCTGCTTTGGCCTGTATCTCTTGGCAAGTTCTTCACTGTTTTATTATTAAAGTTGCCAACATAATAGAAATAAAGGGAAGGATTTTTTTTCTTGCATTATTTTCTAGTATGGAGGGCATCTTAAGATGTGATAATTAATTCTCCCCCATCTCTCCACTTCAAAGTTCAGATTCAATATAGAAATATGGCCACATGAGTTAGAAAGATGGCTTTAGAGATATTAGTTTTGATTGCTGATAAACATTTCATGCAAAGATGGGCTTGAAAAATGACAGAAATGGTATGCACCTAACAGAAGCAGAAGATATTAAGAAGAGGTGGCAAGAATACACAGAAGAACTGTACAAAAAAGATCTTCATGACCCTGATAATCACGACGGTGTGATCACTCATCTAGAGCCAGACATCCTGGAATGTGAAGTAAAGTGGGCCTTAGGA
Organism: Capricornis sumatraensis; assembly: GCF_032405125.1. Classification (NCBI taxonomy): domain Eukaryota; kingdom Metazoa; phylum Chordata; class Mammalia; order Artiodactyla; family Bovidae; genus Capricornis; species Capricornis sumatraensis. The sequence continues at coordinate 86,894,788 of NC_091080.1, read as the reverse complement.
AGCATCAGTATGAATAAAGCTAGTGGAGGTGATGGAATTCCAGTTGAGCTATTTCAAATCCTGAAAGATGATGCTGTGAAAGTGCTGCACTCAATATGCCAGCAAATTTGGAAAACTCAGCAGTGGCCACAGGACTGGAAAAGGTCAGTTTTCATTCCAATCCCAAAGAAAGGCAATGCCAAAGAGTGCTCAAACTACCGCACAATTGCACTCGTCTCACATGCTAGTAAAGTAATGCTCAAAGTTCTCCAAGCCAGGCTTCAGCAATACGTGAACTGTGAACTCCTGATGTTCAAGCTGGTTTTAGAATAGGCAGAGGAACCAGAGATCAAATTGCCAACATCCACTGGATCATGGAAAAAGCAAGAGAGTTCCAGAAAAACATCTATTTCTGCTTTATTGACTATGCCAAAGCCTTTGACTCTGTGGATCACAATAAACTGTGGAAAACTCTGAAAAAGATGGGAATACCAGACCACCTGACCTGCCTCTTGAGAAATCTGTATGCAGGTCAGGAAGCAACAGTTAGAACTGGACATGGAACAACAGACTGGTTCCAAATAGGAAAAGGAGTATGTCAAGGCTGTATATTGTCACCCTGCTTATTTAACTTCTATGCAGAATACATCATGAGAAACTCTGGACTGGAAGAAACACAAGCTGGAATCAAGATTGCCGGGAGAAATATACATCACCTCACACATGCAGATGACACCTCCCTTATGGCAGAAAGTGAAGAGGAACTAAAAAGCCTCTTGATGAAAGTGAAAGTGGGGAGTGAAAAAGTTGGCTTAAAGCTCAACATTCAAAATACAAAGATCATGACATCTGGTCCCATCACTTCATGGGAAAGAGATGGGGAAACAGTGGAAACAGTGTCAGACTTTATTTTGGAGGGGGGGCTCCAAAATCACTGCAGATGGTGACTGCAGCCATGAAATTAAAAGACGCTTATTCCTTGGAAGAAAAGTTATGACCAACCTAGATAGCATATTCAAAAGCAGAGACATTACTTTGCCCACAAAGGTCCGTCCAGTCAAGGCTATAGTTTTTCCAGTAGTCATGTATGGATGTGACAGTTGGACTGTAAAGAAGGCTGAGCGCCGAAGAATTGATGCTTTTGAAGTGTGGTGTTGGAGAAGACTCTTGAGAGTCCCTTGGACTGCAAGGAGATCCAACCAGTCCATTCTGAAGGAGATCAGCCCTGGGATTTCTTTGGAAGGAATGATGCTGAAGCTGAAACTCCAGTACTTTGGCCACCTCATGCAAAGAGTTGACTTATTGGAAAAGACTCTGATGCTGGGAGGGATTGGGGGCGGGTGGAGAAGGGGACGACAGAGGATGAGATGGCTGGATGGCATCACTGACTCGACGGACATGAGTCTGAGTGAACTCCAGGAGTTCGTGATGGACAGGGAGGCCTGGCGTGCTGTGATTCATGGGGTTGCAAAGAGTTGGACACGACTGAGCGACTGAACCAAACTGAACTGAAGGTTTGTGTTGGGAATTAAATTTAACCTGGGGAAAAGAGTTGGTTTCTCTAACTGCTTCCCCCACATCTGAGTGTTGCAGTGACCTCTCAAGGCAGAGTTTGAATCTGGAGAGTAGACGCTTTTCCCCAGAAACCCCGCCTTCCCTCTGCAAGCTTGTCATGGTTTGAGTTTCCACAGAGAATGAAGCTTCTAGTACCAGTAGTTTCTTTAGGTACGAACGTAGCAGATGAGGGACCGGTGGATCATGGCTCCATGGGGAAGGGGAGAAGGCCAATCGTCTGTTAAGCCAGCTATCCTGGTGGCAGACTGTGCCTTCCTCCCACTGGAAAACTCTGGGAAAGAAGCAAAAGCACATGCTTTACCATTATCCCTCCCAAGGGGTCAGGGAGCTGGGTGTTGAGTCGTGGAGAAACTCTCCTAGGGTATGCTATTTCTGTGATTGCCTAGGCAGAGGGGGCTTCTGTGGTTTGGACAAAATTCCTTAGGTTTAGAGATGGAGATGCTGGCAAATGAGAGCCATCTGGAGCACACTGATATAGAAGGGTGAAAGGAGCCTGCTCCAAGTCCCCTTAAAGAGTTCAGAGAGAGATTGGTCTCCAGGCCCGCTTTTAGAAGATGGACTATGGGCTTCCAGGCTGGTCCAGTGCTTCCTGAGTAGAGAAAGTGAAGCAGAGGGGTCTGAAAGCTTTCTGAAGGCCAGCCTATCCAAAGAGAGAGAGAGCAAGAGATGGGGACAGAGAACCCTGGGCTGCTCAAGTCACTCCATCTTCACTGAGAAGCTGGGAGGTGGCAGAGAGAAGGACTGCAGGTCCTTTTCCAGACTGTTTGCTCCAGGAGAGATGACCAGAGGTATCTATGCTATGAGTCAATGGAGGAACCTGGGGAAAAGAAGAAAGAGTTACTATGGGGTAGTTAGCTCAGTGATGTGAAGAAGAGAATTATTCCTTAAAAAGTGATAATAATTGTAAGAGAATGAATGATTGAGAAATAACTGATAAGAGAAAGAATGAGTGTGCAAATCACAAAATGCATCACCCTTTCCAAAAAAAGGTTTGCAAATTTAATATAGACACCAAGGGCCTTGGCTACACACAGGTCTTCTTTTTCTGACCAACTCTTCTTCCAACCGCTTTGCTCTCTGTCTTTCTTCTCCTTTACTCTCGTGGTCATAAGGTCATAACTGTCATAGGTTGCATCTGATGGTCAGGGAGCAGGGCAGAGGAGGCAAGGGGAAGCAAGATCTGACAATAAGACGTTTGCACTGGTCGTGAGGGTAAGCAAGAGCGGCTTGTAAGAAACAGCCAAGAGATATATGGGTGCTACAGTGATTGGAAAGAAGCGAGGCAGCCTGAATCAATCCATAGGTTATATGTGATGCACTTGTGCTCTTTGTCTTAAAAAAAATTTTGCTCCTGGGCTGTGCCATATGGCACGCAGAATCCTAGTTCCCTGACCAGGGATCAAACCGGGGTGCCTCCTGCATTGGAAGTGCAAAGTAGCCAGTGAAGTCCCTATCCTTTTAATATAAGTTCAGTTCAGTCGCTCTGTCGTGTCCGACTCTTTGCGACCCCACAGACTGTAGCATGCCAGGCCTCCCTGTCCATCACCAACTCCCAGAGTTTACTCAAAGTCATGCCCATTGAGTTGGAGATGCCATCCAACCATCTCATCCTCTGTTGTCCCCTTCTCCTCCTGCCTTCTATCTTTCCCAGAATCAGGGTCTTTTCAAATGAGTCAGCTCTTCGTAGCAGGTGGCCAAAGTATTGGAGTTTCAGCTTCAGCATCAGTCCTTCCAATGAATATTCAGGACTGATTTCCTTTAGGATGGACTGGTTGGATCTCCTTGCAGTCCAAGGGACTCTCGAGAGTCTTCTCCAACACCACAGTTCAAAAGCATCAATTCTTGGTGCTGAGCTTTAATATAAGTAAATAACCCAAATAGATAGGTGTATTGCTATTCATATCAGGCCAGTCCATAAGATAATAGAGAGGATAAGCTGCTGGAACAAAGTCACACAAAAATACAGTGGCTCAAAAATAAAAGTTTCTTTTTCTGTCACTGATCCGAACAGGGGCAGGAGGGTAATTCTGGCAAAGTGTGGCTGCTCTATCCAAGGTCCTTCTATATTGTTATTTCATTCCTGGTGTGTGTTCCTGTCCGTGTTCTCAAAGACGCTCACACCATTGCTTTCTGCTCACAGGAAAGAAAAGAGAGACGTGGAAGACAAGCAACTTCCTTTGGTGAATGTGACTAGGAAGTTGAATGTGGCACTTTTGCTCACATCTCATTGGTCAGAATCTGGTCACATGACCTTGCCTAACTGCAACGGAGCTGGGAATTATATTCTCTATTTGAATACCCATGTGCCCTCCCCAAAGTGTGGTGGGGTTGGGGTTTTATAGCTAAAAGGAAGACTGAAGTAGAAGAGTAACTGGAACAATTAGAAAACGATAGTTACAGAGATTTTTGATAACTAATCTCATGAAAGTTTATAGAATCTATATTAAGATTAAAATATATATTTTATTGTGTTCTGGTCATTACACTTACTTTTAGGTTTGCTTATTATAATATGCTGAATGTGAAATTAATTCTTGAGTGAGCTTGATTATAAGAACTGGGTTTATTTTACTTGAGCCTTGTGATAACACAGTCTTTTTTTTTTTCTACTTGTATATACTACAGGTTTTCCTGCCAGTTTTACAGTTACCATGAAATTTTCCTTATTTTCTTTAGCTCTAAAGCTTACATTTACTTTCTAATAGCTATTATTTTTGTCATCTAATATTGATTTGAATGTAGCATGGCAAAGGGTAAGTAAATATTTTGATGTCTTCCAAAACAAAACTTAAATAAAGGTCTGAACTCAGGTGGGTGTGAGTATCTTTGGATCATCTCTAAGCTGGAGGCAAACCACCCTTGGTTTTCTTTACTGCATAACTGGAAATCTGGTTTAGTTTCATGAATTAGCATGCACCATGGAGTCTTGAAAACAAAGAGGAACTAAAGAGCCTCTTGATTAAAGTGAAAGAGGAGAGCGAAAAAGCTAGCTTAAAACTCAGCATTCAAAAAACTAAGTCATGGCATCTGGTCCTACCATTTCATGGCAAATAGATGGGGAAACAATGGAAACAGTGACAGACTTTATTTTCTTGGGCTCCAAAACCACTGCAGATGGTGACTGCAGCCATGAAATTAAAAGATGCTTGCTTCTTGGAAGAAATGCTATGACCAACCAAGACAGCATATTAAAAAGCAGAGACATTACTTCACTGACAACGGTCTGTATAGTCAAAGCTATGGTTTTTCTAGTAGTCATGTATGGATGTGAGAGTTGGACCATAAAGAAGGCTGAGTGCTGAAGAATTGATGCTTTAGAACTGTGGTGTTGGAGAAGATTCTTGAGAGTCCCTTGGACTGCAAGGAGATCCAACCAGTCCATCCTAAAGGAAATCAGTCCCGAATATTCATTGGAAGGATTGATGCTGAAGCTGAAGCTCCAATACTTTGGCCACCTGCTGCGAAGAACTGACTCATTTGAAAAGACCCTGATGCTGGGAGAGTTTGAGGGCAGGAGGAGAAGGGGTTGACAGAGGATGAGAGAGTTGGATGGCATCACCGACTTGATGAACATGAGTTTGAGCAAGCTCTGGGAGTTGGTGATGGATAGGGAAGCCTGGCGTGCTGCAGTCCACGGGGCTGCAAAGAGTTGGACACGACTGAGTGACTGAACTGAACTGATGGATTCTTCTACAGTTACTTTCACAGTGTAAATGCTCAATAAATATTAGTTGACTAATTATATTGGGTTCCTCAAAGCTTGTTAGAAATTGCAACTCCCTTTGACCAAAGGTGACCTGAATTAGTGTTATGACATCTTTTTCAGGCAAAAGTATGTGGTATTTTTTGGTTGTTTAATAATGAGATTGCATGCGTACGTGCTCAGTTGTTTAAATTGTGTCAGACTCTTTATGACCCTGTGGCCCACAGCCTGACAGGCTCCTCTGTCCATGGGATTCTCCAGGCAAGAATACTGGAGTGGGTTGCCATTTCCTTCTCCAGGGGATCCTTCTGACCCAGGGATCAAACCCGAGTCTCATGTGTCCTGCATTGGCAGGTGGGTTCTTTATGACTAGCGCCCTCTGGGAAGCCCTAATAATGTGATTAATAGCCTATATAATGTAAATGAATAATGTGTTGGTAAATATAGAAAAAAAACTATAGACATTTCATTCAGTGTAAGAACAGATTTCTCCTTGCTTTAAACAGCAAAATAAAAGAGAAGCAACCAACACAGTGCCTGGCATACTAGATTCTCAGTAAATAGTAGTTACAATTAATCACCTTTTATGTTGCTCCTTCGGTCACGGGACAAAGAATTACTACGTTTTCTACCAGTACAAAACAAACCATAACTTCCTGGCAGTCATTCAATCATTCTCTGTGTTAATAGGGATCAAGTTCTCTGTCACAATGTGTAGAAGAGATTCTGATTTGGAGAGGCAAGAAGAGCTGCTTCGAGAAACACTCTCTCTACACAAATAGCAAATGAGAAGATGCAAACACGTCCCCAGATTTTACTCTAATTGTGAGAAACCCCAGGGAACTCGGCAAGCTTTTACAGAAACTTTGAGCTGTGTGAGTTCAGAAGACCTTGATGAGGACTGTTTTTTATCCAGCTGTGCACCTTGGCCTATGTCCAGTGGTAATATATTGGGTTATTCTGGAACCCCTGACAGGACACATTATAAAAGCAGCATGTGCTGTGTGACCCTGATTGATTGATACCAAAAATTCTGTCCTAATTATTTGGCCATGCTGTCTCGTTTTCCCTCTTTCAAAAAAAAAAAAGAACTCCACTATTCAGGTTTTTTTCAGGCTGCTTATCAGTCATTTGGCATTATATTCATAGACTTTTATATATTCTCTCTTCCCTTGCTTTTTCCAACTTTATTTAAGCAATTTCTTTAAACTGTATGACATGATTCCTTAAGTATGTTGAGGACATCAGCATTTAACTTTCAAGCTTCTTAACTTAAATAAAATTTGCTGGAATTAAATTCCTCTTCTACCATGTTTAAAAATCAACTGACATTTTCCGAAAGGGTTAAGGATATTGGATACAAATCTGACACCTCAAAACTCTTCTTGCATATTAGAAAACACTAGCATGGAAAGTTGTTTATTATATTTTCATATTTTAGTAACTGAAAAGTAAGCAGTTAAATTTCTTTAAAATCAGTTTCTATCAGTCTCCAACAACATAAATCTACATCTATTTGTTTATAAGATAGCTTGGTATCCCATGCAGAAGAGGTAATAGTTTTAATCTTTTGAAATTAAGACAGAGCTTAATAAGCTGGCATAACTTTAAGTCCTTTGCCTAACAACAGTGAAAGTGGTGAATTTTACTTTTTTGAAAATGCTCAGCTCACAAATATGAAATTTTAACATTTATTAATTCTGATTAGGAAGTACACTGGAATTTGTTATATGATTCTTAGTAACAGTTTGTATTATCTTGTATATATTTCCTCAAATGAGATAAAATAAATTAAAAAACGCTGCCCTAAATCTTTTCATTTTTCTGGGAAATTAGGAAACTGGGTTACATCTTGATAAAAGAAAAAAATTTGCCCATTTTGTTCAGTTAAATGGTGGTGGCAGGTGACAAGTTTGTAGACAAGTGTAGATAACAGAATAAGGATGAATTTAATGTTAGTTCAATTAACGAGTTCAGAAAAAAGCAATGAATTAGTGTGCGAATCAAGCAGAGTGCTTTCTGTACCAAAAAAAAAGTATTTGAAGATCATGGGTTGTCTAGAAAAGGCAGAAATATTCCCATTTACATATGACTCTCCTCAACAAAGTATAGCTTGTCACCCTGATCTTAGTGATTGCTCTTTTAACAGGCAGTATCTGCAAGTACATACTTATCATATGCCTAGTTTATATTTTTCCAGCAGCTCTTCAAGTAGGATTCAAGTAAGAACTAAAGGAACTTGAGTTTTCCTTAAGGTTTTAGATGCTTTCCAGGCTGTTTTTGGAAAGTGTTAGGTGCAACTAATGTTGGCCGAGGAGTGGTCCTAAACTGCTGTTTCCGCTTAAACCCCTGCCTCAGGTCCATCCCATGTATTTTTGAAGGTTTGCTAATTATCATCAATTCTCCTTTTCAGAATTCACTTTGAAAGAGAAGGCTGTGTTAGCTGGCTTCGCAGGGCAAGCAGCAAGCCTCATCAGGCCGGGGAGAGGAGGGAGGGGGTCAAATGGTGGGTTGGGGCTGAGTGCTGGTGGTGCGGGGCGGGGGATACTTCGAGATGGGAACCGGCGGGGAGACTGCAGTGATACTGCCCTCCCCGGGCGGGTGCAAGCATCTCACTGGTGACGGGTCTGAAAGCACGTGGCTACGTCATGGAAAGCCAGTCTTTTCAATGCAAACTTCAACTCCTCCTCCCTTTAATGCCTGTAACTCACATCCGAGGCTGGGCGAGGAATCCGGAGGGGAGATTTTCCCCATGCTCACCGTTGTTGGAAACTGGCGGAGCGCGAGCCAGGAGCCAGGGGGTCCGTGGCGCTGTCTACCTACTACGACCAGCCTGCCCAGGCACCTCAATTTGCATCTTTTCTTCGTGGTGATTGAGAACTGCAGGTTCTATCCGATCCCACTGAGCACCGGCGATTGATTATTAAAAAAAAAAAAAAAAAATCGACACAGAGAAGGGAGGCTGTGTCTTCGGCTGTCAGACTCGGAGGTGGTATCGGGGTGTGTGTGTGCTGGTGGTGGTTTTTTCTTTTCAGTTTCCTTTCCTTTTTCTTTTTTTCTTTTTCTTTCTTTCTTTCCTTTTTCCTTTTTTTTTTTTTTTAAATCTTCTCTCCTAGGGACAACACAATGGCAGTCTTCTCTCAGTGAGACGAATCCTGCTTAGCCTCCTGCAGACTCACTCATCCTCATAGCGATCAAGTAAAAAGGCTATGGTTTTCTCTTCGGGGATCTTTTGTGCATTCCTGTTCTCCTTGATTAACTCTGCTCTCAGTTGGGATTTCTTTGCTTTTTTGTTTGTCTTCACGCTGAAAAAGGATTTTTTGGCCAACCCTTTGGTAATAATCCAGTGGTGATCAAGGGGGATAAAATCGTTCACCCTGGCCGAAAAAAAACAATCACTGAGAAGTCTCAAAGAAATACACCACGTGAGGGGAAAAAACTGGGAGAAGATCCGGAATATCATCGTTTTTCCTATGGTAAAACCGGTGCCCCTCTTCAGGAGAACTGATTTCAAATTATTATTATGCAACCACAAGGATCTCTTCTTTCTCAGGGTGTCTAAGCTGCTGGATTGCTTTTCGCCCAAATCAATGTGGTTTCTTTGGAACATTTTCAGCAAAGGAACGCATATGCTGCAGTGTCTTTGTGGCAAGAGTCTTAAGAAAAACAAGAACCCAACTGGTAAGCAAAACATGCATCATGTTATGTTTTTCCTCCTAATAACCTGTCTGTTGCTCACTGAGCTAGATCTGCAGTTCTGCTATGCAGGAAGGCAGGGGAGACAGCAAAGGACCAGGACAGTATAGTGTCTAGAGCTATATTGCATGGATAAACAAGGAACAGCTGGATCCGCGTCTCTGAGCCCCCAAACCCGTGTCAGCATCCCTTGGCTGTGACACAATCCATCACTCGGAGGGAGGAGGAAACTTTTTTTTTTCTTTTAAATTAATGTATCTGGTTGCCGATGTTTGGTGAAGTATTAAAGGGTTTATAGCTTAAGGTTTGGCCCGAGGCAGCCGAAGCTTCGTTCGTTGCCAGGAAAAAGAACCCGAGAGCTCCGCCGACTTGTGCTGCAGGCTTCGGGGAGACCTAGCTCGGCTCCGAGAACCTGCTCGAGACTTTCTGATTAGCTTGCACAGTGTCCGCCACCCCATCACCTTTACCAAAGTAGAAGGGGCTCCCCCTCCCGCGCGGCCCCCGCCTCCCGCCCCCGTCTAGCTCGCCGTGCCGGAGTTTTAACTCCTTCTCCAGTTTTCTGCCTCCGACACCTCCTGTCACTGGGGACACCTGAGCGGGGCTCCTGTCGGGAGGGAACCCCACACCGAGCCGACGAGCCCGGTCTCTCCCTTTAATAAAGCAGTGTCCTCGCCCCGCATCTGGGTCCCCAGGGTGGGATGCGCCTGGCTCCGGGTCCCTGCTTCAGCCTCGCGGCGATCGTGCGCCCCCTTTCCAAAATGCTCCAACCGGGACGCTTGCAGTACGTTATATAAGAAATGCAAATGCAGGTGATTCGGGGGAGTCGGGTCCCCGGGGCTCACTTCCCGGGATTTCAGTCTGAGGCGTTTGGGGGCGGCCGCGGAGCTGTGGGCGAGTCGCCCTGGGGAGGCCATGCCGGAGGACTGCGTGGTGGTGGCGGCGGCTCGCGGGCGCGGCGGGTCCGAGAGCGCGAGCGCTGGAGGCGGTGGGGCGGGGAGGGGGGCGGGGGGAGTGGTTCGGTGTGCGGTGTCCCCCGGTTCGGCCCAGGCCGGGGAGGGACCCGGGGGCGGGAGGCCGGTGTTTGTGTCTGGGGGCCGTGTTGGGGGACGGGGGCGGGGCCCTGGCCTTCCTGCCGCGGCAGCCCGGGGCGCCCGGGGCTCCTGACGCCGGCACTGCGGTGTAGTAGATCATGGCTTCCCGCGGGCACCCTGACACTGCGAGCTCCGCCGGGGGCGCGCTGGCACCCGGAGCCCCGGCCGGCCGGGCGGCAAGTGGCGGCCGCCTCCCTGCCTCCGGAGCTGGCTGATGCAGCGTAGCTGGGCGGCGCGAGAAGAGGGGGAGGGGGAGGAGGAGGGGGAGGAGGGAGGGGAGGAGGGGTGGGGAGGTGGGAGGAAGACTGAGTGGGCGGGGATGGAGGGGTGGATGCGGAGGCAGGGTCCCCTTTGTGGCCCCCTGTGCTGCTGGTCCGGAGGGCAGGTGCTTGGACGCAGGGAGGACGCCTGGCAGTTGCCTTCTGCCGGGACCTTTGGGTGGCAGTTGAGGGAAGCTCTGGGCGGCGGGGTGCTGCAGTGGCTCCCTGCTTCCGACCTGGAGTTCTCAGCTCCCTGCTCGGTTTAGCTTGACCGGCTTTCTCTCCGTCCCCCTCTCCTCTTTGTCCACCACCCGCTCCATGCCCTGTCCTTCCACCCTCGTCTCTCTTAACTCCTCAGTATTTAGCAACTCTGAGATGGTACCACCATCCTGAGCATCACCCAAGGAGAAAGCAGTGTGGTCACCTCCCCAGCCGCATTTCCAATTGGGCGGTGAGCTGTGGGTACCCGGACCAAGCCGGCATCAGGCCCAACACTTGCTGATGGCCTGGTCATACCCAGATCTGCAACACTACCCTCTCCCAAGTTCACACCAAGACCCCTGAGACAAGGGTTACTCCCTCACACAGTCAAATCAGTGGTCCAGTGAAGCCTTGTGTCCAGTGAAAAGATTTATCTCCCTCTGAGAAAGGAATACTGTAAAAGCATTTCTTTGGACTTGGCCGTTTGTTTTAGAGATCTAGAATCTCTCCCTCCATAGTGCTGAAAGTGGGCAGTAATTCAGCAGGGAACAGTAAGTTTCCTTACTGCCTTTTATAAATTTTTATTTTTTTTTTGGTAAACAGTTTTACTGGAAACACTAATTTTCACCCATACACGATTCAAGGTCTTTTTATTACACCTCCCCCATCCCACCCACTTTCATCTTTCTGGAATAAAGTAGATTTTTTTTTTTTTTTTTTTTGCTTCAGAGGCGTTTTGGAAGGTGTCAAACAAATGATGAGTTATTTTTAGAGCAATTTAATTTGCAGTTTATGAATGCTAAAGTACTTGGGTGTGAATTGATGGGTTAACTCAAACTGCGTCTAACAATGCCTCAACTACTTGAATAGGATGGTTTAAGTCTTAGAATGCCAGGGGTGAGAGTGCCAACCTGGGAGTTGCAGAATTTTGTAAATCATTTTAAAAATGGGACTTTGATGTGTCACACTATTTGTCTCACCTTCTAAAGTTTTGCCTGCGACACTGAATCAAACCCATGCCTAGCCATCCACTTTCAGGACTGTAGCTGGTAAATTCTCTTCTCCTTCTGCTATTAACATGAGGCCTAAAATGATTCTGATCCCAAGATAGCAGTATAACTAAGAAGTTAATTGGGTAATTAAAATAAAACAAAGACTAAAATCTTCTTAACTGTTAAAACCAAAAAGAACAGATTGACTACTACCTATTATATTATCTTACATCTCAAATGAGGACAATTAACTGGTTTCAAACTAAGAAGCTTGGCAGAATACCTCCAAGTACCAGTACTAGGATCATGAATTTGCTGTAAAGACTTGTTATTAGAGGAATCTTTTTCTTTCTAATTTTTCCAAGTTATAAAATAATTTACTGCTTATTCCCAGTGCTTTATCAACAAATACAGAGTTTGCTCTCGGGTTCCTGAGAGAAATGTCAGAGTACTGCTATATAACCAGGTCGGTGTGGAAATAAGCAAATAATAGAGTCATAAACTTAAGGGCATTTTATTCACCTACCCAAAAGTCACTGATTAGTGTTTAAATAAGAAGTGATAATTAAATACGTTTTTACTGGTGGTTGTTTTTTGTATAAAACTTAAATGGAAAAGAGCATGAAGAATGCATTTGTACAATATATGGTTTTTAAATTAAATTGTAATAGCTTAGAAATCTTGGATAGAAAGTAAATTTACTGTCTTCATAAAGACGTCCAATATCTCACAATACAGCTATTATCAGACACACACAGTCACACACACGTGGGTGCGCATGCCTCTGCTTAAATGTCCTACTTTGTCCTATTTTCCTAGTAGAGGAATAGCTATATGTTTAGAATAGATGTTACCTGCTTCAACTTTCACTGCATGAGTCATGCAAAGTGACTGTATTTTAGGCAGATCATTAAGTAGGGAGTACTGAGTCCAAGGCACTTATTTTGCCTGGAGGAGGGCTTAATCTGTTTGTTTAAACTCATACTGATAGTTTGGAGTGACCAATGTGTATCCCAGGCCAGTTTCGGAAATAATCTAGGTCACTAAACTTTGACCGATGGCTGCTAAGGAAATAAATACAGTTGGAAAAAAGAAGTCTGCAATAAAGATAAATAGGAAGGTCATGTCATGGATGTCTATTCAGACACATACTGTGTCCACCAGGCAAAGGAAGCCACAGATGCGCAAATATAGTAAATCCCCTACATACGAATGACTTCCAAGAATTTGTTTGTAAGTCCAATTTGTTCGTAAGTCTGACAAGGTTAGCCTAGGTACTCAACAACACAATCAGCTATACAGTATTGTCCTGTAATAGGGTTGTCGTACTTTTCACAGAAATAACACATAAAAAACAAACACAAAGTACAGTACAACAGCTGGCATACAGGAGCTGGCATTGTGTGAACGAACAGGTAACAAGAGTAACTGATAAGAGAAGGGAGAGGAGGCGGGAGATGGTGGAACTGAAGGATTTTCAGCAATAGGAGACAAGAGTGTGCAGTGTGCGCGTGTACGCTCAGTTGCTGAGTCGTTTCCAACTCTTTGCGATCCCAGGGAGGAGATGGAGGGCGGCTGCGACTGCACAAATACTCGACAGGTTCTGGTTACTTGCTGGGTTCAATTCTGCCTACCCTCTTAGAAAAATGATCCAGTGATGTCTGGGTACAACCAGGGCTTGAAATAAAAATACTGTACTATTGTACTTTGTACAGTACTGTAAAGTACACAAAATGCAGACAATTGAAGAGGGTGCGTGCACATGACTGTCTCCACCAGACACACGAACAAAAGTGACTGGACATGGGAATGCATCTTAGAAAGTTTGCAACATGAAGGGGACTTATGTATAGCTACGCCCACACACAAATTTCCATGGCTTGATGGATTTTGGAAAGCACAGATTTTAAGAAGAATTTGTAACCAGAGGTAATTTTAACAGGGACCAGTGCTAGCAGCAAGGAGGGTATGAAGCGGGTGCCCTAGATTTAGTTCTGCAAAGCACATTTAGAAAATCGACAAACTCGTGGCCTTGAGTTTCCTCTTCAAAACTCACTCTCTCTCTGCTATGTAACTTTGAGATGAAACAAGCAGGGCTTGGTAGAAGTCATTGTCACTTTCTATTTCCTCCTTTTTAAAGGTGTCTTCCAGCTTTGCTTTTGCCGTTTACTAAGCTGTTTTAGGTGCCAAAAACATCTGGTGTGCCACTGTTACTCATGTAAATATATGTTAGTCTTTTAAAGCTAATTGCTTTACATCTGGGGAGGTCATGCCTTTGGGAAGTGACAAAATAAGAAGAGGGAGAAGAAAAAAAGATTAAGCATTTTTCACTTCTCCTCCACCTGCCGACTCATCCTAGGTTCCTGTAGAGCTAGGTGAGCCACTGATGGGCCATAACCTTTGCATTTCTAAACACACAGCAGATATAATATGGAGACAGCAGATTCAGACTGCATGGCTGGAACACCAAACAGATGTCAGACCCTTCTTCTCATATGCTTGCCTTCAGAGTGGGATTCCATGGATTCGGTTGCCCAAAAATTTCATTTGTTTTTTTTTTTTTTTGTAGGATCTTATAGAAAAACTTCAAACTTTTTGGCCAACCCAATAACACCAGTTGACCTTGGACTCCATCCAGGAAGCTTTAGTTACTGAAGTAGCAAAATGAGTTTTGCAGGCAGTGGCACCTCATGAACCAACAATTCAATGTTTGTTAGGCTTCCAAGTATTGACTTGGGAATGTCATGTTTTTGCTTTATGTTTGCTTTAATTTCTATCCAAGTTAACAAGTGTGAAACCAAACGCACGATCATCTGTACCTGGTTTTAACAATGGAGCTCACTTTAGCTGTACCCATGTCCAGCCTGTTCTCAACAGAGGCAGCATCCATAACCAAGCACATTCGCTCAAAGGATGCACTGCTTTCAGAAGGTGCAAAAGCTGATTCTATATTTCACGTTTCCCACGCGGAACCACTCCTTTAAAAATGTTCAAACCCAGTCTTCCATATTTTAGCAACACAAACATTGAGGACTTTTGTGAAGCATTTTTATAAATGTGGTAACAAGGACAATCACTGAAGTTTTTGCTCCTTTGTACATTCTGGCATCATAACTCACTCAATTGACTCATAAGCTTTCTATAAATATGTAGATGTCTCAAAATGGAAGCATTTATTCAAAATAGTTTCTTATGCCTTAAGGGGAAACAGTTGGGATGTTTAAACAGTATATTTGAAGCTTTATTAAGTTTTAAATGAGACATTGCATTGTGTCTATATTCTTAAAACCTTTGAACCCAACTTAGTACTACCTCCAGGAGGGACAGCGGGTCAGGGAAATACAGACATGGCTAGCTGCCTAATGCCATAGTCTGTGCGGTGTTTCTTGGGGTTTTAGACTGTGTACCATGTGCTAGATTTAGTTATAAGAGTTGAATCTGAGGACAGAAAGCCAGGGAATTGCCTCAAGATTTCTCAGTTCCTTTGTATGCCTCCAGAGAGGCACTAACTTTTTTGCTATTCTGCTTTTGAAGACCAGGTATGTCTTGATGTTTTCCTTGTTTATTTCTGTAGTTGGTACAAACTCATTATTTTTCTTTTTTTGCTTTGGCCAGAAGTGAAAGGAAGAATGATGAAGGGTAGAGGAGTTTAACGGAGGAATTCTTAGGGCCTTCCTAAACATGAAAGCAAAAAGGAGGTATACTGCAGACAAGTTTTACAGGGAATCTTGAAGTTTTTATCTAACCTACTAATACCATCTAAGAAAGTCACCTAACAACTGTCAAGCACTACTGCCTTTATCATTGTTCCCTGACAAAAACTCTGGTTGTGACAGATCACAGGTTTTCAATACATTTTAATTAAATGAGTAGTGAAGAACAGGGTTCCTTGAGAAAGTGAACTGTGGGACTGTAACTGCCAGTATCATACGATTTACTTGGTTAAGATCACTTGATGCTTATGCCTTTCCAACAGTGTCAACCAAGAATTTGGCCTCTAAATGATAACACAAAGAAGGAAAAAGCTATTAGTGGCTTTCTGACCCTTCATCTCAGGGCATCCTGAAACACGGTTTGCAATATTCCCCAGTGCCCACATTTTCTCATGCCCTTATGCTAAATCTCAAAACTTCAGACCTTCCTTAAGCACATAAGCCCAAGAGCTAAGTCCTGTACATTCACTGGAAGGACTGATGCTGAAGCTGAAATTCCAATACTTTGGCCACCTGATGTGAAGAACTGACTCATTGGAAAAGACCCTGATGCTGGGAAAGATTGAGGGCAGGAGGAGAAGGGGACGACAGAGGATGGATGGTTGGATGGCATCACGGACTCAATGGACATGAGTTTGAGTAGACACCGGGAGCTGGTGATGGACAGGGTGGCCTGGCGTGCTGCAGCCCATGGGGTCGCAAAGAGTTGGACACGAACTGAACTGAACTGAGCCACTGAACTGAACTGACTGGCATACACCGGTTCTGGCCCGCTCAGCCTTTAAATAACAAGTGTTAGGGCACCCTTTGGTTCCTTCTGCAGAAGCCTGCTTCGTTTTCTTTTCTGAGCTTTAATATGCTCCTTAAAAAGCAAACATTTGGCAAAACAGTTGAGTGAATTTGAATCATTTCATTTCTGAGCTTCCTCTGAAGACGGCACTCTCCCAATGCAGCACGTTTTTGTTCTTGAGGGGACAGCCCCTAAACCAGTAGCCTCGAGTTTCACTTGCTGGGAAAGGAGGCGCCCCTACCTGGTTTGCTCTTTCCCGTTTTTTAAGCCGTCATCTGCAAACTCCTGTTTTCCCCACAACCACACTCAGCTACTCGTCTTCCGCCCTCCGGAACCACCATCAAAGGCACGACTGGGCCGAGCTCCCGCCTCCAGAGCAACGAGTGGACCCCAAGAGTTCTCTGCCACCGTCAACCCGGCCACCTCAGCCGTTCGGATCTGCCTCTAGGAGACGAGCCCCTCGGGTATCTGGCCGGACCGGAGCTCGGAGTCGGCCTCATGGAACCCTGGAGAGTGGGGGCGGCAGGCAGGCGACGCGCGGCCTTCATCCACCGCGACCCGCGGCCAGAACCCTGGAGGCCGGCCACAGCGCGCTCGCTTCCTCAGAGCGCCGGGGGCTCGGCTACGCAATGCGGTGAAAGCGGCCCGTCCGAGCCGCCGTACCGCGAGAAGTTTCCGTTGCCACAGAGATGACCTCCGACCCTGGGGCGTCTCTGGGGGGAGGAGGGCTTGGCGGCCGGCGCAGCCGTTGCCATGGAAACCACGTGTCCGGAAGCGGCGGTGCGGGCGGTACTGGACTCGCGGGCTAGACCGGCCGCCTGACGCCGGCGCGTGTCTTTGCGGTGCATCCCGGGGCCGGCTACGACGCGCGCGTCCCTGTGCGCCCCCGGAGCCGGACGACGGCGGAGGCGTGTGGTCCCGGCGCACAGATGGCAGCCTTCACCCGAGACGCCCGGGCGTTCAGAGGAAAAGTGGCTAGGCGGCAGGCAGGAGCTAACTTGCTGGCTGGGGCGCCCGAGTTCAGGACTGGGAGAGGATGAGCCCAGTCCCCACTCGACACGGGCAGGCCCGCTGGCTCCTTTAGTTCTCCCGTCCTCAGTTTCCTCACCTGCAGTGTATGCTGTTGTTGAGTCGCTCAGTCGGGTCGACTCTTTGCGACCCCATGGACTGCAGCCCATCAGGCTTCCCTGTCCTTCCTTCACCATCTCCCAGACTTTGCTGAAACTCTTGTCCATTGAGTCAGTGATGCCATCCAGCCATCTCATCCTCTGTCACGCCCCAACCTCCTCCTGCCTCTAATCTTTCCCAGCATCAGGATCTTTTCCAGTGAGTTGGCTCTTCGCATCAGGTGGCCAAAGGATTGGTGCTTCAGGGTCAGTGCTTTCAATGAATATCCAATGAATATTGCCCCTGCAACCCATGGGCACTGATTAAAATAGTCTCAGGTCAGTTGCAGCTCTCACATGCCAAGCCTCTTGTCATTTTTCCACCCAATCCGGATTCTGAATGAACTTTCCCCTCTTGTCTCCCCTGGTCTATGTTGAGTATATTTTAAGCTGTAGTTTAAATTTGAGATCAGAGATGGAAGGCCACCTTCGGGCTCATGATTGACCTTTTAGAGGTGTGGAAGGTCCCTCATGGTGCAGAAGTGACTGTTGGAAGAGCCGGTTTTGTGTTGTAGAGATAGTGCGTCTCCCAGCTTTGATCTTTGGAAGAAGAAAAACTTTGTATTTCACTGGTGACACCACCAAGAGCTCTTAATGCATCTTACAGAGTTGTGTGGTTGGTGCTCAAACAGACGGCATTCCTTTATATCTATTGTATTCCCCAGATGTCTTTTCCTTCAGTCTCTAAACATTTTTTGGAGAGGACTTGGCCTACGTTGTCTTGTTTTTCCTTCTGTTATTCTGAACTATTGGGAAAAATCGCAAGGATTTTCAAATCTTAAAACACACACACACACAAAACTTCACTCTAAATTTAAAAGTTGAAAAAGACTATTTTGAGGGTATGATAAGGCAGGCTCCCTGCTTTATAAAAGAATGCTAGACCCAAATTATGTTTCTGGCAGACGGAGCAGGTTAAGGTTCCCTGCTCAGATGGCTTTACACTTTTAAAAGACATTTGTTGGCCTAGTTTCCAGTCTTTTAACCTTTTTTCTCCCATCTTATGATAATATCCTCCTTGAAGTTTGCTTTTCAAAGAATTGGTCATCAGTTCCTCAAGAAAACTGGTTAGACTATTTATATTTCAAGACACAGGGAAAGAATGTAAGATCCTTCAAGAAGGACTTTTGTTTCCTAAATCCAGGATTTTGTAATACCTACCAGTGTAGAGGAGATGTGGGGATAGCTAAATGGATAGGTGGACTTTGAATTGCTTCATGGGCTGCATTTCTATTCCTTTAAGAACTCAGTTTCTGAAACAAGGAATAGTTTTGAGTTCCTCAAAGAATTGTGTTACAACTTTTATGACATCAAAGAGCTGATCACCCATCGGACTGTGTTATCTTCTGTTTGCTGCTTTGGAGTGGGGAGAAGCTCTTCAACTAGCATGGAAATAAAAAGATGTCTGTGTACTAGACTTAGAGCTGTCTGTTTCAGAAGATCTTTCTTTCCTTCTGGGTTCATAGTTTCACTTAGTTTAGGGGTAGTGGTAGTAGTAGCAGTAGTGTGTGTGTGTGTGCACACGCGTGTGCATGCCCATGCTCAGTTATGTCTGACTTTGTGACTCCATGGACTATAGCCCACCTGCCAGGCTCCTGTCCATGGAATCTTCCAGGCACAAATACTGGAGTGGGTTGCCATTTCCTCCTCCAAGTGATCTTCTGGACCCAGGGATCAAACCCACATCTCCTGAGTCTCCTGCATTGGCAGGCAGATTCTTTACCACTGAGCCACCTGGGAAGCCTAACTTGGGGGAGGAGTCCTTAAAAAAGTCCTTATTAGGCTCTGAATGTCAGATTTCAGTCTGGCCCACTTCTCACTGTAGAGCTATTTTAAATTAAAAAAAGATTTTTTCTAATATCTTGTCAGGTTTCAGTTGAGACAAATGGTAAATATTCCTGGCAGTAATGAAAAACTTGTTGGATTCTAAGAAGTGTCCCCAAAGAATGTGCAAAAGCTCCCACCCTCCCAAGATCCAGAGCCACATCCAGAGACAACCAAAGAAAGGCTCAGCCAATCAGGACAGTAACTGCACCTGGAGTGCAACCTACATTTCTGACCGGCCATGTTTTGAGGACCCTCAGTCTGATGGTTTCCAGGCCGAGTTCTCAGAACCTGAAATGAGACAAACAAGAAGTCAGTAGCTGTTGCTGGAAGAGAAAGGATCAATAACCAGTGGGGCTTGGAAAGGAAGAAACTGTGAGATTTCCTCTTTCTTTCTCAACTGGGCACTGAGATCCAGGAGAACTGAGTCTGGTAAGAATTCTTCGGCCGTCTTAACCAGTTTTGTCAGACCCCAGAGCAAGTGGGGTTTAAAGCAGAGTGTAAGGCTGCTATCTACAAATTTGTCGAGGTTGTTCATTACTGTTAACTTGAGTTTCCCACAGGCTGCTCAAGGGAATAACTAGTAGCGGTTTACTGGTTACCTGGAGAATCCCTTGGAGTCCTGTTAGTTCCGAGAGGGGCCCATTTGGGGGCCATCCTTCAAGGGTATGTTTGGGGCATCTGTAGGGTCACTGATTTGTTTTGTTTATGTTTTTGTCGTTTCTTCAGAGTGGAGAGGCAGTTCAGATAGAGGATGGGTAGACCGTGAGGACTGAGGTGGAGGACAGAGGGGAGTAGAGGGTCTTACAGTCTTCTGTTTACGGTACCTCTTGTGTCCTTAGTTTTTCATTAGCCATTTGCAGTGAATCTTTCAATTAAGCTATTTTGGACTCTTGATAATTTTGGAAATAGTGTGGAAAAATCTTTGCATGGAGCTGGTTGAAGGTAAGAACTGCCAGAGAGGAAGTGGTGAAGTCAAAAATAAGGCAGATACAGGGGCTGGCGAGGAAGTGGAGTCCATGTATCTCAGTGGCCAGTTTGAATTTGGGAAGGGAAAGGAGGGAGACATCTAGGATGTTCTGACCAAGGTTTGAACGATTTGGACGATTCCTTTTGATTCTGAGCTACTGACCATTTGCCAATAAAACACCCCTATCTCCTTGAAACACAGAGCAAAACTTGCCTCTCTCCAGACTGTTTACATTCAAGAGGCTGTGGTAACTTTCAATAGCAAGTAGGAAACTTGGACAAGTTTCCCCTTCTAGATCATAGTTTGAATAGGCAGTTCTTGGGAGAGTTGCTCTGGGTTAAAGAGTTCATTTTCTTGACTCCAAAGTCCATAGAGATGAAAAAAAAAAACAAGCCTTACAATAAAGGTAAGTCAAAGGTGTTTTTGTTTTTTCAAAGATGATATACAGTTCTTTGTTGATAGTAGATGCTTTTGTGCACAATACTTTGTTCCATTTGGGGAGTCAAATAATAGTTAAAAGCCAATTTCCCAGATTATTCAGGTCTGGCAAGAAAAAGGAAGTGTGAACTTTATTGAATATACATACATAGGTTTGTGCACCTGCTTCTTGGATAGAAATGAACGTAGTTGTAATTAAAATGTCTTTTTTTTTTTTTTAACCTCATAACATTTTGTTGTTATGAGGCAACATTTAATTGTTGCACAATTAGAGTGGATCACTGAAGTGTGTGGTAGCCTCTGCTGAAATGCTGCCTCTTTCTTAGATAAAGTGTAGTTTGAGAGGGATTGAAATCTCTGATTTTCCCACTTCCTGTGTAGAGCATGTGACAGACTTTAAAAAAAGAAGAAATGTGAGTGGATTCTTTACCCGCTGGGCCATCAGGGCAGCCCCGAAGATAAGGCTCCAAGGCTAAAACAATTGTAGGGTTTTTGTTTTTTTCTTAAATAGCCACTCATTTGAAAGTCTGAAACTCATCTTCCTTGGTTGTGTTTCTGTTGTAATCCAGGTGTTACCATTTGAAAGCAAAGAAAGGGCTTTGTTTGCCCGAGGCCTGAGTCACTTTCTAAATTAAACACAGTAGTTACCAATGGCTCTGCCTCAACATTTTCCTGCGGGAGGAGGGGCGGCTTGAAAACAGTGACCCAGTCTGCTCTTTCCTCCTTTATTACCCAATGACTTGTTTCCTAGGAATTCACTTTTTTCATCATCTTAATTATTTTTCTCTTTTACATTCAAACTTCCCACGCAAATGCCAGTTAAGTGACGCAAAATTCCTCATACATCACACATGTAATAATAAATATAAAATATTGGAAATACTTAATAGAATGGCTTCTAAATGTTAGAAATACCTTCATGATAAAGCAACACATTCAAAAATAAATTTTAAAACAGAAATTTGCGGGATCATGATTGTTTACTTATTTTACCTTTCCTAATTATATTTCTTTTAAATTTTTACTTCTTTTTTATATTTGTTGATGCTGTTTATCAGTTTTTAGTTGGAATTATATTTCCTTTAAAAGTCTTGGGAATAATCTTGAACCACAGCGTGCAGAGGTGTTTCTGGCCCCCCGTGGCGCACGGCCCTTTACCTGGGAATGGGAACCAGTGGGGAATGTGCTAAAAGCGCTAACCGTGCTCTCCTCTGCAGGGCCGCAGCGCCCAGGCCGCTCTGTCCTGGTCGCTTCAGTAAACTGCTTTTCCATCACCAAGGATCCTGCCCGTTCTCCCGGCATCTGTACTCTCATACCTGAAATTTTGTCCTCACATCTTTCCTTTAGTTGTGTCTTTCAAAAGGTTGGTCATCAATTTAACTCTTTAGGCAAGGTTGGGATTAGTATATTATACAACTGGCTTTTCAACTTTTATGTATATTACTGTAAGGGGGAAAAAGGGCAAAAAATGCCAACAGTACAGTTGTCAGACGGTAAATGAGATACATCAGTCTGAACTCGAGATATTTATCCAAAGTAGCACTTGTTTGTGAAGAAGGCAATGGCACCCCACTCCACTACTCTTGCCTGGAAAATCCCATGGACGGAGGAGCCCGGTGGGCTGCAGTCTACGGGGTCACTACGAGTCGGACATGACTGAGTGACTTCACTTTCACTTTTCACTTTCATGCATTGGAGAAGGAAATGGCAACCCACTCCAGCGTTCTTGCCTGGAGAATCCCAGGGACGGGGGAGCCTGGTGGGATCGCACAGAGTCGGACATGATTGAAGCGACTTAGCAGCAGCAGCAGCAGCACTCAGCTAGCAGTTGAAACCCGAGCAGTCTTTCTCCAGAGGCATTGTCTTAAATCCCTATATTGCAGCTACCAATTAAAGGCAGGTTCAAAGGGTGTACATGAGAATGGCCGGTATTGTCTCTGTGAATCATTCTATCCTGACACTAAAGGGGAATGCAACATATTCAGTGTTTGGATATTTAGAATTTGTAGTGCTTTTTTTTTTTAATTGAGCATAATTTACATACATTAAAATGCACAGCTCTTTACAGTAGAGTTTGATGTCTTTGACTATTGTGTGTATTTTTGTGCCAACCACCCCACTGAAGATCTAGAGCGTTCTCATCACCCCAGAAACCTCATTCTCAGTTCCCACCCGTGCGTCCTGTGAGAGGCAGCCCCGATCTACTCTCTCTGACTTTACCTTAGCCTAGAGCCTCAGATGGCTTCCCTCGGTGGCTCAGTGGGTAAAGAACCTGCCTGCCTATGCAGGAGATATAAGAGATACGAGTTTGATCTCTGGGTTGGGAAGATTCCCTGGAGAAGGAAATGGCAACCCACTCCAGTATTCTTGCCTGGAAAATTCTATGGACAGAGGAGCCTGGTGGGCTACAGTCCATGGGGTCCCAAAGACTTGGAAACGATTGAGTGGGCATGCACACACACATACACACACACACAGCCTCAGATGATCAAATCCTGAAATCCTCGTGCCCTTGAGCGTGTGCTTTTCACTTGTTGATTTTGAGATTTGCCTGTGCCATTGCATGTGAGATGTGTAGACCTTGGTGTGGTAACTTCTGTTTTCTTTTGTAAACTAAAAACTCCTAACTGAACACACTCACTTTGAGTTAACATCCAGAAGTTGTCCAAAACTACGAAGGGTTCTCGAGCTGACCCCACATGCAGGCTAACAAGTCCGTCCTCCCCTGTTACAGGGATGCTGGTTGAGGATGGAGGCTCCTGGGTCAGAGATGAAGGACTGGATTACTCAGGACATGGGCTTCCCAGCTGGCTCAGTGGCAAAGGATCTGCCTGCCAATGCAGGAGATGTGGGTTCCATCCCTGAGTCAGGAAAATCCCCTGGAGAAGGAAATGGCAACCCACTCCAGTATCCTTGCCTGGAAAGTCCCACGGACAGAGGAGCTTGGTGGGCTACAGTCCATGGGGTCACAAAGCGTCAGACATGACTGAGTGACTAAACAACAGCAACAGCTTAGGGTCAGCAGCTTCAGGTCCTCATATGTGCCAGGGGCCAGTGCTGAGTGGCCAAGGCAGGCAACTGCACACAGTGGGTTAGTGTCAGAGCTGAGGACCTCTGAGTTTAGGAAATCTGCCTTCTTTTAAGGAGCTTCTTGAAAAAATGCCCAGTCTTTGCCCATCAGGGAACCATGGTCTTTATTATCCTGGGTGGAAAACAAAGCCGCCCTCTAGCCTGGAAGCTGAGCACCAAAGAATTGATGGTTTTGAACTGTGGTGCTGGAGAAGTCTCTTGAGAGTCCCTTGGACTGCAAATAGATCAAGCCAGTCAATCCTGAAGTAAATCAACCCTGAATGTTTATTGGAAGGACTGATGCTGAAGCTGAAGCTCCAATGGTTTGACAACCTGATGTGAAGAGCCAACTCATTGGAAAAGACCCTGATGATGGGAAACATTGAGGACAGAAGGGGAGGGGGTGACAGAGGATGAGATGGTTGGATGGCACCATGGAATCAGTGGACATGAGTTTGAGCAAACTCTGGGAGACAGTGAAGGACATGGAAGCGTGGCATGCTGAGGTCCATGGGGTCACAAAGAACTGGACACAACTGAGCGACTGAACAGCAACAATCTGGAAGCAGTCTTTAGATTCCAAGGTTGCTCTGCAATGCAAACATCCTCCTGAAGACAATCTAAGTCAAAAGCTCTCTTGGAGTCAGGGCAGAAATCCCCTGGGTAAGTTGTCCTTTAAATCTGTTTCTGCACAGCAATGTTGTCTTTCCTCTCTGGTGTCTTCAGGGCTGTCGTTCCGAAGATGCACTTAATGTAGAGAAACATCTTATTTGGAAATTATCGAAAAGATGATCCTGAGGTTTTGAGAAGACAGATACTATACAATCTATCTGGGTAAACCTATCAGCATTTATTTATTTAGTTTTTAAAAGTGACATTTGTTGCTGTAAAAAGTAATTTATGCCATTATTTATTTTGTATCCAAGAGACCTTTGGTTGCCGTGGAGCAGAAATTTTTTAGCATCTTATTGAGCTATAATTTATATACAAAAAACCTTGAATGTCTAATGTGTATGATTTGATGAGTTTGGACATATGAATACACTTTGGTGTTCTCACCACAAAGATGAGATATTTATTACCTATCCATCACCTCCAGAATTTTCCTTGAGTCCCTGTCTCCCTTTCGGCATTTATACAATAACTGTATGGGGTAAGTTCCATGTTAGTTACTGGGAGAGATTTAAAACATTCTGTAAAGATTTGGTCTTTGGCCCCAAAGTACTGAAGCTCAACATATAGAGAACACTGGTAACGAGGTATGAAAGGCCTGCGGGAAGGCTGTAGGAGACCCACGGAAGGATGAGCTGGAAGGAAAGGGAAATCTCGTTGAGAAGTGTGACCTGAGCTGACTTTTAAATGCGTGTGTCTTTTGCCAGGAGAGACAAGTATATTCTTGGCAAGGCGAGTATAATGTGAGTGCAAGTCAGAGGCTGAGCAAAAGGTTCATGTTTGGGGACTTTGGGTAATGTTAAGGGACTCTTTTTACTTTGGAGGATGAGAAGAATCATAATTCGGAGTCCAGAAGCCTGGCAGAGGAGCTAAAGTGGATGTGGTAACAGTTAGTGAACTAGAGAATGTTTCTGGGATGGGAAGACTGAACAACTTGGTTTGTAGTGCTTGAGGTCCATGGGGCAGCAGTGAACTTGCCAGCATGGTGATGTTTACCAGACTGAAAATGTCAGAGGCTATTGAGCTACAGGGAACTTTTTAGCAACGTGAGCCACAACTTCTTGTACAAGAATCCTGATACACTGCTCTGGTTATGCATTTGAGTAACCCCTGATGACTGTTGCTTAGTGGAGAGATGCATTAAGGAAACAGTTTGCTAAAAGCACAAGTCTTGGAAATGTATTTTGTTTTTCTTCTCCCTTCTGTTATAAAATTTGAATTGTGTTTGGGGAGGGGGTCAATATCTATTTCTTGGTTATCTTAATGCTTCAGAATGTCACAAAATAAATATTTTAAGGGTGATCACTTGTTAAAACAAGAGCACGAATTTAGTTATTAATGACCATTTAAACTTTACAAATACATACCTAGTAATGCCTTATAAGAGGCAATTTCAATTTCTTTGATTTAGAACTAGCATCCTTCTTAGAGATCCTAGGTTATAAGTTTATAAAATGGATATTTACAGGTCCACAGCATAATTCATGTAAGAAGGGGAAGGGGTTCATTTTAAAAAGGTGGTGATAACAGTTGTAGACACATTGTGGTGGGAGCAAATTGGCAGCAGAAACCTGAATTCTGTCACTTCCGTGGGAAGTGAGTGAGCAAATGATTAAACTTTTGTGTTTTTTTTGGTGCCAATTAGGGTAAAGGCAATAGACAGCTGTACAGTGCAAAAAAAGGTCCGACTGGTGCAGAGTCAGGAAGGCTCTGAATACTGTTGCATTAACATAGTATTGAGTAAAAAAATAAACTGCCGTATAAAGATGCCACAGTCCAGGTCACGTCCTAAGTAATGGCACAGTTATACTTGCACTTTCTTACCCAGTGTCTTTGCTGCCCATTACCATGTCTGTGAAAGCCTCGAGGGAAGGAAATGAGGGTCATCAGCTCTTTTTGTGAATCATAGTCTTGCTCTCTTACTTTTATTACCCAGAGCAGAAGCAGTTACCTCTGTGAATCTTAGTAACAGTTTTTGCTCGACTATGCTTTTCTTTCACTGTTACAGGTTTTTTTTTTTTTTTTTTTTTCAATTAAAAAAAATGTATTGAGCATCTGCTATGGGCCAGGGTCTGTGTTAGCAGCTGAGGACACAGGTGAGCAAATGCCTGTCTCCCAGAACTGACAAGTCTGTGTGTGTGTTAGTCGCTCAGTTGTGTCTGAGTCTTTGCGACCCCATGGAATGTAGCCCTCCAGGCTCCTCTATCCATGGAACTCTCCAGGCAAGAATACTGGAGTGGGTTGCCATTTCCTCCTCCAGGGGATCCTCCTGACCCAGGGGTCGAACCCAGGCCTCCTGCATTGCAGGCGCATTCTTTACCATCTGAGCCATCGGGGAAGCTTCCACTGTTACTACAGTTTTAACAGAAGATGGAACTTTGACCTTTTCTTTCTTGTATTCTATAAAATTTATAATTGGTAGAAATACTTTTAAATATTATTGTATGTTTTATGAGGAGCTCTTCTTTCACTTTAGAATTACTAGAAAATTAAGGAAAATGATAGATGTTGGTGCTGCTAACAAGTATGGCAATACAGGTGCAGAGTACTTCAAACATTGCCCAAAAGTAATTTCAGGTAATATACATTATATTTATTTCCTAACTGTCATATTATTACATCTTGGCAAAATATCCATATTTTAAGCTGCTGAATAGTGAAATACTCTTTCAGCTAAATTTTGGTTTGGATTTTTCTAACTTGAGGGACAAACACTAAGCATGTTAAATGTATTTATGGACTTGGAAGTATGTTAGACATTTAGCTTATGACTAAATTCTGGATGCTTGTGGGCTCACCTAATCTATAGACGAACAGGATCTTTCATCTAAGACACTCACTGGGCAAGGGTTTGTGTTAACAGCAATTTGAAGACAGAAATGAGTAGCTTGGAAGTGGGATCAATGCAAAAATAATGAATAAGTTGCATATTTTGGGTTTTTAAACTTGTGATTTTGAAATTAAAAACCAGAATATTTTATACCCACACCAGTCCATTTTATGGCTTTCAAATAGTTTTTGTTGAGACCATTTTTACTTAAAATTAGATGCCAATTGAAATTAGATTGCCAAAAGAATCTTGAGAAGAACAGCAAAGTTGGAGGCAACCTGCTTCCTGATTTCAAGCTATATTACAAAGCTGTAGCAATTAAAGCAGTATGGTATTGGCATAAATGTGTACAGATAGGTCAATGGAACAGAATACAGGGCCCAGAAATGAACCCATGCCATATGGTCAATTAATTCATATCAAAGGAGCCAAGCATATGCAATGGGGAAAGGACAGTCTCTTCAATAAATGGGAAAATTGGACAGGCACATGCAAAAGAATGAAGCTGGACCACTGTATTCTATCATACACTAAAAATTAACTACAAATGGATTAAAGACTGGAATGTGAGACCTGAAACCTTTAAACTCTTAGAAGAAAACATAGACAGTAAGCTTCCTGACATAGGTCTCAGTGATGATTTTTTGAATCTGACACCAAAAGCAAAAGCAGTAAAAGCAAAAATAAACAAGTGTGAATACATCAAACTAAAAAGCTTCTGCTCAGCAATGTCTACTGAATGGAAGAAAATATTTGCAAATCATATATTTGATAAGGACTAATTCCCAAAGTATATAAAGAACTCATGCAACTCAGTAACATAAAACAAATGATCTGATTAAGAAATGAGCAGAGGATGTGAATATACCTATTCTCACATACCTATTGTCCATAGGTATCTTGACATATCTTGACGTACAGATGGACAATAGGTATGTGAGAAGATACTCAAAGTTACTAATTGTCAGAGAAATGTAAATCAGAATTGCAATAGGTTATCACCTCACACCTTTTATAATGTCTGTTACCAAAAAGGTAAGAAATAACAAGCAGTAGGGACGATGTGGAGAAAAGGGAAACCTTGAGCCCTGTTGGTGGGAGTGTAAATTGGTGCAGCCACTCTGGAAATCAGTGGAGATTCCTCAAAAAATTTAAACTAGAACTACCATCTGATCCAGCACTTCCATTTCTGGGTATCTATCTGAAGAAAGGAGAAGGCAATGGCACCCCACTCCAGTACTCTTGCCTGGAAAATCCCATGGATGGAGGAGCCTGGTGGGCTGCAGTCCATGGGGTCGCTAAGAGTTGGACACGACTGAGCGACTTCCCTTTCACTTTTCACTTTCATGCATTGAAGAAGGAAATGGCAACCCACTCCAGTGTTCTTGCCTGGAGAATCCCAGGGACGGGGGAGCCTGGTGGGCTGCCGTCTGTGGGGTCACATAGAGTTGGACATGACTGAAGCGACTTAGTAGTAGTAGGATCTGAAGAAAATGCTAACTAGAGAAGACATTGCACCCTCATAATTATTGCAGCACTAGCCGAGATATGGAGCAGCCTAAATATCCATCAATAGTTGGATGGAGAAGGAAGATGTGGTATGTGCACATATACATAGGGAGTGGGAGAACTGAGTGAATTGTCTCTTTTTTATTACTTAGTAAAGTTAAAAGATTCTCTTTGGCACTACCGAGTGCTCAAGCTGTAGTCAAAGAACCCATAGACCTTCAACTCATAGCTCAGCTGTCTCCATTGCACATCTGGTTTCTTGATGTATTACCCACTACCATCCAGGACTACCTGCCTTTCTTCTTCATTCATGCCAACATCCACCTGCTGTTCTGTTCTCCTGAAACTTCAGTCGTTTTCCAGTCGCTTGAACCGAAAGATATCCTACATGCATAGGGTCCATGTGTGTAGGTTATCACCATCACCACCAAAATAAGGAAATAATAGTAAATTAGAATGAGGACATCTACCACCAGTACATCCTTATTTTAAAGGTCCTGGCTCAACCCCACTGCAGGCTCATGAGCTGTGATGACCACTAAGAAACGATATGTTTGAACGTGTCTGTGATGGCGTCTACGTCTGAGCATCTACTGCGGAACAGTGCTCCACCTACCTGACCACACCAACCAGTGTTAAGTTTAACGAGCAGCATTCCTGTTACAGTTCAGCTGAGACATGAAGAAACGGATACAAGGCAAAGTCCTTCAGGGTGGCAGGTTCGTGGATCAAGAAATAATCCTGGGTACACATACAGATCCTACTGCTGTCTCTCCGGTCACAGCAGGGGCCTAGAAACTGTCCAGGGAAAGAAGTCTCTTCCCCTCTGTTAAGCACTGAGCCCCACGGGATCTACCAGGGAAACCTTTCTGCTGTGCTGGTTCCTCTTATCAAGTGATGTAAAACTTGGAAACTAGTCTCATTAAATGCCTTTAGAAGCCAGAAAACAAAGAGAAGTAAAATTAGGTGCTTAGGTGTGCAGCTTAGGATGGATAGGTTCAACAGGACATTTTGAAGTGTGTCTACTTCCTGTATCAGGCTTATTAGTCAGGCAGGCACCTTGGCATTGGTAATTATGGATTGGTACAGTCTAGCTATGGGCCAGTGCAGGAGATGTGGGTTCGATCCCTGGATCGGGAAGATTCCCCTGGAGAAGGAAAGGGCAACTCACTCCAGTATTCTTGTCTGGAAGATCCCATGGACAGAGGAACCTGGCAGGCTGTAGTCCACAGGGTTGCAAGAGTCAGACAGGACTAACTAAATGACCACCACCACAATCTGACTAGCACTTTAAACTTCTCTCGAATAAGTAGGTCACATTGGTAACTTAGAAGCTCATTTTGTTACCTCCAAATTTCTGGCATCTTAGTCTTTATACAGGGAGAGGAGAGAATTGGAAGGTCAGATAAAGATGGAAGAGTTGCTGGGGATGGTCTGTCCTGAAGCTAAGGAAGCAATATTGACAGAGATGTCAACTCTGTCATAAACTCATGCGTCTTCCTTCCCCTTTGCTCTCCCATTTCTTTTTCCCTTCGCCACTGCCACTTATGTCACGAGATTCTGCTTGTTGGACCAAATGAAGGATGGACTCAGACTGGAGTATTCCCAGCAGAATGGAGAGTCCACAGCTGTCCTTCGATAGCATTTCATGATACATTTGGTACATGTTCAAGTTGAAAAATGCAGTGAGAGTAGCAATAACTGTAAAATAGGTTATGACTGGAAACTGGTTTATTGCTCCACAAAACCGACTGGCAATGCTTATCTAATGCCTGCCTTTACTGTAGTTTAGCTTATAAGCACTTAAAAAAATTAATACCCTCCTAAAACTTACAAGGACTTTAAGGAAATTAATACCACTGTGAAAATAAAACAGACTATTCATAGGTATATGGAAAGAGCAATTTTTATATATTTATCTCTCATTAAAATAGTGCTCTGACTCTTCTTATCTATGTTTATCTAAAATGTTCAAAGCATGGTCATTTCATTAATATACTGACAATAATAAAACTGTATTTATATTTACTTTGTCTACTTAGCTTTAATGTTAATGCCATGAGGCTTAGAATTCACTGTGAGATATAAATTATACTTTTGTTTAAATTTATTCTGATTCACTTCTTAAATATCTCAGTTCAGTTCAGTCATTCAGTCATGTCTGACTCTTTGTGACCCCATGTACTGCAGCATGCCAGGCCTCCCTATCTATCACCAGCTCCTGGAGTTTACCCAAACTCATGTCCATTGAGTAGGTGATGCCATCCAACCATCTCATCCTCTGTTGTTCCCTTCTCTTGCCCTCAATATTTCCCAGCATCAGGGTCTTTTCAGATGAGTCAGCTCTTCGCATCAGGTGGCCAAAGTATTGGAGTTTCAGCTTCAACATCAGTCCTTCCAATGAACACCCAGGACTGATCTCCTTTAGGATGGACTTGTTGGATCTCCTTGCAGTTCAAGGGACTCTCAAGAGTCTTCTCCAACACCACAGTGCAAAAGCATCAATTCTTCAGCACTCCGCTTTCTTCACAGTCCACTTCTGACATCCCTACATGACTACTGGAAAAACCATAGCCTTGACTAGATGGAACTTTGTTGGCAAAGTAATGTCTCTGCTTTTTAATATGCTGTCTAGATTGGTCATAGCTTTTCTTCCAAGGAGTAAGTGCCTTTTAATTTCATGGCTGGAGTCACCATCTGCAGTGATTTTGGAGCCCCCCAAAAAAGTCAGCCACTGTTTCCACTGTTTCCCCGTCTATTTGCCATGAAGTGATGGAAGTAGATGCCATGATCTTAGTTTTCTGAATGTTGAGCTTTAAGCCAACTTTATCACTCTCCTCTTTCACTTTCATCAAGAGGCTCTTTAGTTCTTCACTTTCTGCCATAAGGGTGGTGTCATCTGCATATCTGAGGTTATTGGTATTTTTCCCAGCAAACTTGATTTCAGCTTGTGATTCATCCAGCCCAGTGTTTCTCATGATTTACTCTGCATATAAGTTAAATAAGCAGGGTGACAATAAACAGCCTTGACATACTCCTTTTCCTATTTGGAACCAGTCTGTGGTTCCATGTCCAGTTCTAACTGTTGCTTCCTGACCTGCATACAGATTTTTCAAGAAATATCTCATGTAAAACTTGAATATTCCGTGAGAGGAATGTCATCTGAAGTTGTAAGAGAACCACCCCTCCTGTTATACCTTAATACATATTAAGGTATATTAAGCTTTGTTTAAAAAAAAAATCACCCTATTTTCCAGTTGGGTAAAGATAATAAAGAATCTGCCTGCAATGCAGGAGACCTGGATTGGATCCCTGGGTTGGGAAGATCCCCTGGAGGAGGAAATGGCAACCCACTCCAGTATTCTTGCCTGTATAATCCCATGAACAGAGAAACTTGGAGGGCTAGAGTTCATGGGGCTGAAAAGAGTCAGACACGACTGAGGTACTAACACTTTCACTTTTCAAAGCCCTGTCACTATAAATGTGCAGAGGCTTTCCTAAAGCAGGTGGACAGTGTCAGGGCTAGTCATCTGTGGATAAGTTCAGACATGAACCTGAGCCCTGAGAGTGGGAGTTAACCACCTCGGAAAAGAAACATCATGCTCTCCCAACTTCTCCTGGGTTTGAGTATTAGGTTGCTAGATGTTAGAAGGTATTTTGGCGGGTTGGAGGCTGAGTAGGGAGCCATCCATGTACTGAACTGTAAGCTGAAAACAGCTAAACTCTACGCTAGACCGTCCAGTTCCATGACAGTCTATGTTGATTTCTTTGTGTTCTTTCCAAGTATTGAATTCCCTTATACTTAAGTATTGCAGCCGTCCCTTGGCTGTGCACTGGGGAATTAAGAGAAGGCTTGAACCAGAGGAGTAAATTCAGAGCAGTGCCGCTATTCTCTGTCTTGCAGGCGTCCCTAGTGGGACACGCACAGGGGAGGTGCATCCTAGGATACACGACCAAAGCTCCAAAAAGCCTGGGTTGAAAACTTTGAAAGATCATGGTTTTTATTTGCTTAAAAATAAAAGCTTTTTTTGTTTGTTTGTTTTTATGACATCAAAGATATTTTATTTGTAATTACATCGTCAGGGAAGAGTGCAGTTATGAGGTGATTTTTACTTCCCTTTTCTAACTTGTTTACTTGGGCCTCCCAGCCTTAAGAACCAGGTGTACATATATCCCCTCCCTTTTGGGCCTCCCTCCCATCTCCCTCCCCACCCGGGATATATGCACACCTATGGCTGATTCATGTTGAGGTTTGACAGAAAGCAGCAGAAGTCTGTAAAGCAATTATTCTTCAATTAAAAAATAAATTAAATTAAGACAAAAAAGAACAAGGTGGAGGGAGTTCCCTGGTGGTCTAGTAGTTCAGAATCTGCCTTATAATGCAGGGGATGTGGGTTTCATCGCTGGGCTGGTCGGGGAACTAAGATCCCACATGCTGAGGGGCAGGTAAGCCCACTCACTGCAACTTGCAGAGCCCATTCTCTGCAACTAGAGAGCCTGTGTGCTGCACGCCACAACTCAGACCCAGCACAGCCAAGTAAAGTGCTGAAGGAAGGGAACAGGTGAAATTATTAACAGCATGCTGGCATTCTTTTGCCTTAATCTGTGTGCACATTTAACATCCGGAAACATACAGTAAAGGCTTATCCATTGAATTCTGTACATATATGTATGTGTGCATATATATGTGTGTGTATCTAGCTCCACATTCCCTCAGTATACACGCGATACATGTGATATATACAAATGAATCAAACACAGGACTACATCTTGGCTATTTCCCTATGTCCAGTGAGAAACTTACTACTTCCTGATGCCTGGTGGCTTTGCTGAATGAATGTGTTCAGAATAGGTTTGATTTACTTGAAAATAATATTTTTCTTAATGTTTTTAATTTTAGATATCTCCAATTTAAAACTGGGGAATCGAACTCTGAGTACAAATAACCACTTTCACAGAGGTTTTTGATCATATTATTATCATGTTAAAAAATGAAACGTTTACAAATCTGAATTTTGATTTGCGTATTTCCCTAAGTCCCTGGTGGCTCGGATGGTAAAGCATCTGCCTACAATGCGGGAGACCCGGGTTCAATCCCTGGGTCGGGAAGATCCCCTGGAGAAGGAAATGGCAACCCACTCCAGTACTCTTGCTTGGGAAATCCCATGGACGGAGGAGCTTGGTGGGCTACAGTCCATGGATCACAAAGAGTTGGACATGACTGAGCGAATTCACTTCACTTCTTTAATAGGAAGCATAGAAAACTGTCCATCTTTAATTTCCTCCTCCACATGAAGGATCTTCTCTATCTTCTTTTGGCTTGTGCTGGCCAAGATGTCCCCAGCCCTATTGATTGATTGAGATGGCCAGTTCTATGACCCCTGTCTAAAGGCCACGCAGAGCCTCTGTGTCCTTATTGTCTTCTTTGAAAACTGCTATTAATAGTTGTATATCTAAAAACCAATTTTGGTTGCTGTTATTTTATTTTTTTGCTGTGTGAACTTTGGAGTTAAAGATTGGAATCCTACCTGTAATTCCTCTCTAGCTCAGAGTTGTTTCTGTTTAGTGGGCGTATTTTGCTTTTGGTAGTAGAGAGAGCATACTTCCCTTGAATGTCTGTAGTGACTGAAGGAGAACATGGAAGTAAAGTGCCTGAGGAAACACCCAGCATGTGGACATTTATTTATCAGTCCCTTCCTTCACATTTCTTTTCCAGAAACAACTTTAGTTTTCTTTCTGACATTTTCCAGTGGGTGATCTATGCTAAAATTATTATTATTATCAATTGATATAATTTTAAAGCTTTACCTATAGTTAATACTTTCATTGTTGTTTGGTTGCTCAGTTGTGTCTGACTCTTTATGACCTCATGGACTGTAGCCTGCCAGGCTTCTCTGTCCATAGGATTCCCCAGGCAGGAATACTGGAGTGGGTAGCTGTTCCCTTCTCCAGCGGATCTTCCCAACCCAGGGATCGAACTGCATCTCTCATGTCTTCTGCGTTGGCAGGTGGATTCTTTACTGCTGAGCCACCAGCAAAACCCTAAGAATTTACTTGTGTATCCTACAGTATTAACTAAAATGCCCCAGTAAAAGCTGAATGGAGTCAGATTGAGAGGCCTGGTATTGGGTTGGACAAAAGGTTTGTTTGGGTTTTTCCATAAGATGTTACAGAAAAACCTAAAGGAACTTCTTGGCCAACCCCAATAGAAGCCATGTATTCCCTGAGTCTCCTGTTGTACTTTATGGGCCTAACCAGTTCTTTACTCACAAGCCTTCAGGACCGAAGGAGACTGGAACATTTTGTGTTTTGCTTGAAGTGGGACTGGCTGCAAAGAGACAGTTTTGAAGTTCATACATTGTTCTGAAGCTAAAGAACATTGTCACACATACCTGCTAGAATATTACAATATTATCTGCTTTTGCTGTATATCTTGTTGAGTTGAGCCTTCAGTTCAGTTCCGTTCAGTCACTCAGTCGTGTCCGACTCTTTGCGACCCCATGACTCCCAGCATGCCAGGCCTCTGTGTCCATCAGCAACTCCCGGAGTTTACTCAAATTCATGTCCATCGAGTCGGTGATGCCATCCAGCCATCTCATCCTCTGTCGTCCCCTTCTCCTCCTGCCCCCAATCCCTCCCAGCATCAGAGTCTTTTCCAGTGAGTCAACTCTTCACATGAGGTGGCCAAAGTACTGGAGTTTCAGCTTTAGCATCATTCCTTCCAAAGAACACCCAGGGCTGATCTCCCTTAGAATGGACTGGTTGGATCTCCTTGCAGTCCAAGGGACTCTCAAGAGTCTTCTCCAACACCACAGTTCACAAGCATCAATTCTTCAGCGCTCAGCTTTCTTCACAGTCCAACTTCCACATCCATACATGACCACTGGAAAAACCATAGCCTTGACTAGACGGACCTTTGTTGGCAAAGTAATGTCTCTGCTTTTGAGTATGCTATCTAGGTTGCTCATAACTTTCCTTCCAAGGAGTAAGCATCTTTTAATTTCATGGCTGCAGTCACCATCCGCAGTGATTTTGGAGCCCCCCCAAAATAAAGTCTGACACCGTTTCCAGCGTTTCCCCATCTATTGAGCTTTAGTCATCTACATATGCCAAAGTGAATATTAAAAATATTTTATAGGATTTTCTGATTAGTATATTTTGTTATTTTTATTATTATCTTCCTTGATTGCTAATATCTAATAATAATTACCTCACAATTTTGAGGTAAACTTTATAGGTTATTCTCACTGAGGATTTTTACCTTAGTTATAAATGAAGTTATAAACCAGTCAATCTTAAAGGAAATCAACCCTGAATATTCATTAGAAGGACTGATGATGAAGCTGAAGCTCCAATACTTTGGCCACCTGATGCAAAGAACTGACTCAATGGAAAAGACCCCGATGCTGGGAAAGATTGAAGGCAAAAGCAGAAAGCGGTGGCAGAGGGAGAGATGGTTATATAGCATCACTGACTCAACAGACGTGAATTCGAGCCACTTTGGGAAATGGTGAAGGACAGGGAAGCCTGAAGTGCTGCAGTCCTTGGGGTTGCAGTATCAGACACAATGTGGCAATTAAACAACAAGAACTTAAATGAAGAGAGCACATTTTAAAGCAACCTTTAGCTCATTCATTACCCAAATTATTATTTTTTTTACTTCTTTGAATTTAAAAATCTCATTTGCAACTTTGAACTCTATTCTGCTCCTGGGCTTTTCTTTCTTTTCCTTCCTTTCCAAACCCCATCTCCCCTCTCACACTGTGTATTTAAATCTGAGTTTTGCTACTGGCCTTGCTGCTTACACCCTGAAAACTATAAATAGCTTATCCTGCCAATTTTGTATTATCTGTGAAAACTGTAGCCCATTTCTTTTTTTCTACCTGGCTACTTCAGGCTCCATCATTCATTTATTTTCTTCAGGAAAAAAATAACCTGATATTTAAAGTCTAGCTTGGATTTGCCTCTTTCAAGAGGCTTGTAGGACCTGCTAGGCTTATAAATGAGAATCCAGATTTGTTGGGAGGGAGCTTGGACCCCAAGAGCACACTTCCCACCCCAGGACCCAGGTGACTGGGGCTATTTCTAACAACCAGGCACCACTGGACTTGTGGTGATTACTTATTATCAATATGTGGGAGTGACCCTGAATAACTGACTCTCTTTTTCTGACAGTACCACTGGACAACACATAATCTTCATGTGCTGGGAAAATGTAGCTTAGGGAACCTAGCAAGTGACCCACTCCAGTATTCTTGCCTGGAGTATCCCGTGGACAGAGGAGCCTAGTGGGCTACTGTGACTCTTTGGGACCCCACAGACTGTAGCCCACCAGGCTCCTCTGTCCACAGGACTCTCCAGGCAAGAACACTGGAGTGGGTTGCCGTGCCCTCTTCCAGGGGCTCTTCCCGACCCCATGGAGTGAACCTGCATTGCCTACAGTTCCTGAATTGCAGGCAAATTCTTTACTGCTGAGCCATCAGGGAAGACCAGGTGAAGCTGACCTGATTCAAAATGTCAATCAACCAATCATTAAATTGATTTCCTATTGTATATTTAATATGACACCAGAAGCAATGAGGTTTCACTAAAAGTTACTTGATGTGTCATTTGATACATACTTTATTTAGAATTATGTGGTAGTGGGAGTTCTTTCTGGAGGAGGCTGTGCAGGAGGAACATATATCTTTAAGAGCACTGTAGACTGTAGTTCCGCTGCCTCCTGGGGCAGAAAGACATGCTGGCACCATCAGTATGTGGCCAGTAAATGAAAACTTAGGAATGAATGAAGGACAGAGGAGAGAAGGCATGGAAGGAGAAGTCAGCCTAGAACAGGGTCCTCATAGACTCCAATGCTTAATAAAATAATAAGTCAGCCAGGCATCTTTATTGAAAGCAGAATTAGCTGACTTACTCCTTAGAATCCGAAAATCAATGTAATAAATGGACTCTAGAATCTACAGCTTCTGAATTAATAGGCTTCTTTTTTCCTTTCAGTTAGCTTTGAACTCAATAAAGAAGGAAGATACATTAGGACACACTGTTCTTTTGGTTATGATGTTCTGTTTTATGTATACAGTTTTTTATCTGTTGTTGATCTTTTTTAAGAAGTGGGATTGAAAAATTATATAAAAAAAGGAGGCAGAGGACTTTTATTGACACTTTATCTGCTGAGTTGAGGTTGGGTTTTCTTAAACTAAGCAGTGGTTTTCTTGTCTGGAAAGGAATTCAGGTGAGTGTTTTTCGTTTCTGAAATCTGGAGGACACAGTCTTAAGGTAGAAACTATAGTTCATGCTTGCAAATATATCTTCTCATGTAAATAGTCTTAACATCCGAAGGTCAGGTCTTTATTTTATTTACAAGGTAGATTTTATATGATATGCTTGATTTTTTTAAAAACAATAGCTTAAACTTTACTAAGTCTTCTATATTGTTATGAAAGAATTATAATTTGTGCCAAAGAGCTGAGTTTCTAGTCATTAGTTTATTCCCAAGTCTTATCTCTTCAGCTAAAGCATTTTATTATCTGGATTGCACTGTCTGAGGGCTAGGATTCGAACACAGCAGTGACTGCGTACCCGGGGCTGAATCAGAGATACGGAACACAGCTTCCTCCTGGCGACTGCCAGGCTCCTGCCTCTAGCTTGATCCTGCGCCTAGTGGTGAAGATTAACAAGACCACACATGAACGTGGATTTCGTTTTCGGGGTGTGACTGTGGCAGTGGGGGTGTTACTTTTTATTAGAGCAAGTGACCTTTCCTAGCATCCTCTGCAGTTCCAGTTCTGTTAGTGTAGTCAGCCAGAGACGACTGGCTAGTTTTTATGATAGATAGGGCTTCCCTGGTGGCTCAGATGGAGAGTTCACCTTCAAGGCAGGAGACCCAGGTTTGATCCCTGGGTCAGGAAGATCCCTTGGAGAAGGGAACGGCAACCCACTCCATTATTCTTGCCTGAAGAATCCCACGGACAGAGGAGCCTGGTGGGCTATAATCCATGGGGTCGCATAGAGTTGGACATGACAGAGCAACTAAGACACACACATGATAGATTTAGTCCACGTCTTCCTTTAACTCCAGCTCTGCCTCTCTGAATTCTTGTTGGTGGAAGTTTAGTGTTCCGAAATAGAATCCAGTGAATGTCAGCTAGCTGATATTCTCTCATATCTGTTCTTTATGTCTCCGATAAGTCTGATTGTGGATATGATCCATGCTACAACATGGTACTAGATCATAGCATGGATCATATCCATAATCAGACTTTTTTTTTCCCTTGAATATTTATTTCATTTATTTATTTGGCTGGACCAGGTCTTGGTTGTGGCATCTAGTTCCCCGACCAGGGATTGAACCTGGGCCCCTGCATTGGGCGTACAGAGTCTTAGCCACTGGACCACCAGGGAAGTCCCTCAAGTATCCTTTCTTTTTTAAAATTTAATTTAATTTATCTACTTCTTTTTGGCTGTGCCGGGCCTTCTCTAGTTGCGGCGCACGGGCTTCTCACCATAGGGGCTTCTCTTGTCACAGAGCATGGGCTCTCAGTGCTTAGGCTTCAGTAGTGACAGCACGTAGGTTCAGCAGTTGTGGCTCCTGGGTTCTAAGCACAGGCTCAGTAGTTGTGGCACATGGGCTTGGTTGCTCCCCAGCATGTGGGGTTTTCCTGGATCAGGGATTGAACTGTGTCTCTTGCATTGGCAGGTGGATTCTTTACACTGAGCCCCCAAGGAAGCCCTCAAGTATTCTTCATCCTGTGGGATCAGCATGGTTCACTAGCAAGG
The DNA here is from genome assembly GCF_032405125.1 of Capricornis sumatraensis. Lineage (NCBI taxonomy): Eukaryota > Metazoa > Chordata > Mammalia > Artiodactyla > Bovidae > Capricornis > Capricornis sumatraensis. The sequence goes on along the minus strand of NC_091080.1, from coordinate 86,855,534 downwards.
TGGCTGTTTTTAGGCAATTGTTTCAAGTTATTTGGAATTTGGTTAAATTGCATAAACCAACAATATATCTGTGTCACTCTAGAAAAATTTCACTTTAGCCCTTGGTTGAAACAAAAAAAAATCTCTAGAAGGTTTTGCTTAATAGAATTTCTTCTGGTAGATGTTTAGGGAGGTATATGTGCGTGTTGGTATACCTAAAGGCTGATCTACAACTTTTACATTTTCTTTTGATATATATTCTCTTTCAATAAAACATATAAGGTATGGATTTTGCACCATAGCTTAAGAAAATAAGATAACATACTTCTGCCTGCATCAGTCTTTTCTTCGCCAACTAGGTGTACTCTCTTAAATGAACTATCATGCACTTAAACTTCCAACGTATCACCTTAGTTTTGTATTGCAGCCATTCATGCCTATTAAACTGTCACTCCTGTGAGATCTGAGACTCCAGTGAGACCAATAACTTGTTATTGAATGTTCAGTGCCCAGAGGAGTGTTTTGCAGATAGTTGATAGTAGATATTTCCTGATTGAATTGATTGAAGTATTCACTTTTAATATCTCTTCAGTTCCTGATCTGCAGAAGATAGAATACTACAAGGAGGTGTAGGTAATAGTAGCAGCCTCTTTGTACTTGGAAGCTACACCCAGGAAACAATATCACTGCAACAATTTATTCTGAACTTGCACATCCAGAGAAACTTAAGGTCTAATCTAGTACCATGTTGTAGCATGGATCATATCCACAATCAGACTTATCGGAGACATAAAGAACAGACTTTTGGACACATTGTGGGAAGGAAAGGGTGGGATGATTTGAGAGAGTAGCATCTGAGACATATGCATTCAGTTCAGTTCAGTTCAGTCACTCAGTTGTGTCCGACTCTTTATGACCCCATGAATCGCAGCACGCCAGGCCTCCCTGTCCATCATCAACTCCCGGAGTTCACACAGATTCACGTCCATCGAATCAGTGATGCCATCCAGCCATCTCATCCTCTGTCGTCCCCTTCTCCTCCTGCCCCCAATCCCTCCCAGCATCAGAGTCTTTTCCAATTAGTCAACTCTTCCCATGAGGTGGCCAAAGGACTGGAGTTTCAGCCTCAGCATCATTCGTTCCAAAGAAATCCCAGGGCTGATCTCCTTCAGAATGGACTGGTTGGATCTCCTTGCAGTCCAAGGGACTCTCAAGAATCTTCTCCAACACCACAGTTCAAAAGCATCAATTCTTCGGCACTCAGCCTTCTTCACAGTCCAACTCTCACATCCATACATGACTACTGGAAAAACCATAGCCTTGACTAGATGGAACTTTGTTGGCAAAGTAATGTCTCTGCTTTTGAATATGCTATCTAGGTTGGTCATAACTTTCCTTCCAAGGAGTAACCGTCTTTTAATTTCATGGCTGCAATCACAATCTGCAGTGATTTTGGAGTCCCCAAAAATAAAGTCTGACACTGTTTCCACTGTTTCCCCATCTATTTCCCATGAAGTGATGGGACTGGATGCCATGATCTTCATTTTCTGAATGTTGAGCTTTAAGCCAACTTTTTCACTCCCCACTTTCATCAAGAGGCTTTTTAGTTACTCTTCACTTTCTGCCATAAGGGTGGTGTCATCTGCATATCTGAGGTTATTGATATTACTCCCGGCAATCTTGATTCCAGCTTGTGTTTCTTCCAGCCCAGCGTTTCTCATGATGTACTCTGCACAGAAGTTAAATAAGCAGGGTGACAATATACAGCCTTGACGTACTCCTTTTCCTATTTGGAACCAGTCTGTTGTTCCATGTCCAGTTCTAACTGTCGCTTCCTGACCTGCATACAGGTTTCTCCAGACGCAGGTCAGATGGTCTGGTATTCCCATCTCTTTCAGAATTTTCCACAGTTTATTGTGATCCACACAATCAAAGGCTTTGGCATAGTCAATAAAGCAGAAGTAGATGTTTCTCTGGAACTCTCTTGCTTTTTTGATGATCCAGTGGATGTTGGCAATTTGATCTCTGGTTCCTCTGCCTTTTCTAAAACCAGTTTGAACATCAGGAAGTTCACGATTCACGTATTGCTGAAGCCTGGCTTGGAGAATTTTGAGCATTACTTTACTAGCATGTGAGATGAGTGCAACTGTGCGGTCGTTTGAGCATTCTTTGGCATTGCCTTTCTTTGGGATTGGAAGGAAAACTGACCTTTTCCAGTCCTGTGGCCACTGCTGAGTTTTCCAAATTTGCTGGCATATTGAGTGCAGCACTTTCACAGCATCATCTTTCAGGATCTGAAACAGCTCAACTGGAATTCCATCACCTCCACTAGCTTTGTTTGTAGTGATGCTTTCTAAGGCCCACTTTACTTCACATTCCAGGATGTCTGGCTCTAGATTAGTGATCACACCATCGTGATTATGTTGGTCTTAAAGATCTTTTTTGTACAGTTCTTCTGTGTAGTCTTACCACCTCTTCTTAATATCTTCTGCTTCTGTTAGGTCCATACCATTTCTGTCCTTTATTGAGCCCATCTTTGCATGAAATGTTCCCTTGGTATCTCTAATTTTCTTGAAGAGATCTCTAGTCTTTCCCATTCTGTTCTTTTCCTCTGTTTCTTTGCATTGATCACTGAAGAGGCTTTCTTATCTCTTCTTGCTGTTCTTTGGAACTCTGCATTCAGATGCTTATATCTTTCCTTTTCTCCTTTGCTTTTTGCGTCTCTTCTTTTCACAGCTATTTGTAAGGCCTCCCCAGACAACCATTTTGCTTTTTTGATTTCTTTCCATGGGGATGGTCTTGATCCCTGTCTCCTGTACAGTGTCATGAACCTCATTCCATAGTTCATCAGGCACTCTATCTATCAGATCTAGGCCCTTAAATCTATTTCTCACTTCCACTGTATAATCATAAGGGATTTGATTTAGGTCATACCTGAATGGTCTAGTGGTTTTCCCTACTTTCTTCAATTTGAGTCTGAATTTGGTAATAAGGAGTTCATGATCTGAGCCACAGTCAGCTCCTGGTCTTGTTTTTGTTGACTGTATAGAGCTTCTCCATCTTTGGCTGCAAAGAATATAATGTCTGATTTCGGTGTTGACCATCTGGTGATGTCCATGTGTAGATAGCCAGTGAGAATTTGCTGATTGATGCAGGGAGCTTAAACCCAGTGCTCTGTGACAACCTAGAGGGGTGGGATGTGGGTGGGAGGTGTCTGATTTATGACAGAAACCAACACAATATTGTAATTATCCTTCAATTAAAAAAAAAAAAACAATTGGACTCTCAGGGTTGGAAGGGTCCTGAAATGGCACCTGTTTAAACCTTCCATCCAGTGCTCGAGTTCCTTCTGTGGCAGTGGTGTCCACCTTGGCCATCAATTTGAATGACTTGAGCTTCAAAACTCTGTAGTAAAAAAAAAAAACCCGTTTTCATGCTTCATCTCACTCCAGCTTTATAAACATCTCTGTGGGTGGGACCTGGGCCTCCATCCTGGAAAAAACTCCTTGGGTGGTTGCAGTGTGCATTCCGGGTTCAGAACCAGGGTTCTAGAAACTCAGTATCTTCCCCATCTGATCGAACTCCTCTGGTGATGAGCGCCTCACTATCCAACTTAATCTTGTGTTTATTCCATTTACCCCAATAGTGACTTAATTATGAATGTTTAAATTATATACTTGTTAAATTACATAACATAAATCAAGCGTCCCAATTTAATACTCAGCTGTTGATAAACAACACTGAAGAGAGAGTGAGATTTAAATTCAAGTTATCCTCTTTGAAGAGGTACTGCTGCACTTTTGAATGACTTCCAAAAGGCTGATCATAAAGAACCACTTTACTCATTTTCAAATTCTATTTTAGTGGTAATCAAGTTACTTGGTGTGACTCAGATGAACAGTCTACTCTTAGAGTATTAGGATCATTTCACTTTCTTGTACCTGGAAAAACAGAGAAGAAACGGGCAGATTGCTTTTGTATTCACCTGTCTGCACCCGTTAAGGAGACCCTTTTGGAAATGTGCTGGTTTCTTAGGACTGCAACGTACCATCTAGGAAACTTGAGGTATACCGGAAGGGCAGCTTTTGTACAGCTCTTTGACTTGAGAGGAGAGTTTTTAGAGAAAGCTGTATGTGACCACACTGAGACTGCTTATCTATATGTCAACTCACTTGAATACTTTTGCATTCCCTTTGATTCTTTAAAAGAATCTAGGTGCTAAAAGTCAGTATGTAACATCATTACTAAGTACTCATATAGCTTTGGAGTCAGACAAACCTGGATTTGAGTCTTATCTCCATGTCTCCTCATTGTTATTCTTATTCCATCACTAAGTCATGTCTGATTTTTTGCCATGGACAGCAGCAAGTCAGAATTCCCTGTCCTTCACTCTCTCCTGGAGTTTGCTCCAACTCATGTTCATTGAGTTGGCAATACCATCCAACCATCTCATCCTCTGTCACCCTCTTCTCCTTTTGCCTTCAATCTGCCCCAGCATCAGGGTATTTTCCAATGAGTCAGGTCTTTGCATCAGGTGGTCAAAGTATTGGAGCTTCAGCATCAGTCTTTCCAATGAATGTTCAAGGTTGATTTCCATTAGGATTGGTTTGATCTCCTTGCAGTCCAAGGGACTCTGAAGAGTCTTCTCCAACACCACAGTTCAAAAGTATCCTGGGCAAAAATTATCATTGTATCTCAGTCTCATATCTCTGTTTGTAAAGTAGAGATAATGACACATATCTTATAGGGGTGTGGTGAGCACTGATGATAATAATGCATATAAAGTCTCACCTTAGCCCCTGGGTTTTAGGGGCTATTAACTTAAAATAGTTAAGTAGTTTGCACTGAAACTGGGGTTTTCAAGGATGAATAAAAGTTTGTTGGAAAAGAGGAGAGTTAAGGCCATTTTAAGGAGAGAGAGAAAAGAGAAAACCCTCCAACACACCAGCCTGTGGATCACCTGGCAGAACTATTTGTAAGAAGACACTGTGTGGGGAGTGCTCTGGACGCAGTGAACCCCTGGTGATCAGATTTAAGGACAGGCAAGAGCTGCAGTCCATGGGGTTGCAAAGAGTCGGACACAACTGAACGACTGAACTGAACTGAACTGAAGATGGGTCCATGATGAGTGTTTATATCTGGTTATGAGTTTTGATTTTATAAAGTTTTGAGTCAGTGAGACCCACTTGTGTTTTAGGAATGTACCTGGAATATAGAAATCCAGGTGGCCAGTTGTTGCAAGTTTATGTCCAATAACTTGATGACATAGGAATAGAGTAATTATAGCAGGAGTTAAGAGATTTAAATGAGTTTTCTGGCTGGTTTTGCTTTTTGTATGAGGGAAGAGTTTTGAACATAAAAGACAGGGTTAAGTTTGTGTGTGTGTGTGTGTGTGTGTGTGTGTGTGTGTGTGTGTGTGTGTGTGTGATTTCCCCAAGGCCTAAAGGTCATTAGAGGCAGGGACCCACTTCTAACACTTGTTTGGTACCCACAGTGCATCAAACCATACTCAATAAATACTTAACTACATTTGAGTAAAAAACATAAAATTATAAGATCTGGAGTATTTGTATATGTATACTTTATTATTTTGATAAATCTATGGGATATTACAAGAATAATCCTGGATGCATAGTGGAAAATTCACTCTTCACCACCTTTGGTTAAATAAAATCATCCAGGTATCTGATAACATAGCGATCTCATTAAAATTAATCTTTGTATTTAATAATGTGTTCTCTCTTCTGATTGTTACCATTTCCTTTAAAATGTAATTGTCTATAATCCTTTTAATTTTGGGTGTGTCAATAGAATTGTTCTTCCCGTTTTGCAGTTGAAGAATTCTGCTAGGGACAGTTTGAGACAGACCAAATCCTGAACTTGGAATTCTCAGTGGTAATTCTGTAGCTCAAAGCTTCAGTCATAAATCCTGAGACCGGGAAACAACAAGCAGTGACGCTATTAGAAAGGCTTTCATGTTCCAAGAAGTGTATTACTTTATACACAAAATAGTCAATGCATTATTTAAATATTATTACATGGGGATTTTTTATTTTCCTGGGTGATTCCCCCCCACCCCTTTTTGAGGCTATCTAATGCTATTGGATTGTAAACGTAGGTTCACGTGGGTGCATTCGGGGACACACACCAGTTGAGGAGGTCCTGAGCGGAGTTCTCACACACGCAGACTGTAGGGTAGCAACGCTTAACCTCGAACAGGTAAAGAGCCACTTCCGACTCCCACGGAGTCGGGAGAGAGTGTGACCTTATGATTCCCATTCGTAAGGTCTGCAGGAAGATCCTGTATCACCAGGACTCAGCACTACTCACCGATCAATTCTGCAGCCAGGGGAAGACACCGAGGAGGAGAGCTGACCCGTCAGATGGCGGTTCGCGTGCGACACGGCACCTGCCTCTCCGTCAGCGCGTCTCAGGCCCTGTACCTCTGACGACGGAAGAAAGCAGGACGCTCCTGGGTGGTTTCCGGTCTGGCTTCCGCTGACGGGAGGGCAGGCAGCCGCTGCGTGCCGGGCTCCTTTCTCTGTGCTGCGGCACTGTAGTGGCCACCGCAGGGGCCTTCCAGGGAAGGACAGTGATAGAAGAAGACCGACGTGGCCGGAGCCTCCATGAGGCTGAAAAACCACATTCTACTGACCCTGCGCTCCAGGGTCCGGCTGGGTGACCCGGATGTGTGACACGTGGGCCAGTGGTCCCAGGACTTAGGTCACAGAGACACGCGTGGTCGTTCCGTCAGCGAGGTGACTGATGAGTTGACCAGTCTGTTGACTGGGAGCTCACGGTACATCCTGATAAACTCTCTCGGGGACAAATCCTCTGAAATGGCATCATGTCTGTGGTGATGACTGGATTCTCTTAAAGAAAAGCCTTCTCCTTATTGACTCTTCCTCCTATTCATTTAGGGGTCTTTCTCGGTGCCTCAGTAGTGAAGAATACGCCTGCAATACAGGAGTTGCAGGTTCAGTCTCTGGGTGGGAAGATCCCCTGGAGGAGGGCATGGCAACCCACTCCAGTATTCTTGCATGGAGAATCTCACAGACACAGGAGCCTGGAGGGCTACGAACTATGGGTTCATAAAGAGTGGGACATGACTGAAGTGACTTGTCATGCACGCATACCTATTCATTTAGGTCCAGAGGATCCAATTATACCTTTGTTTTTTATGTTACCGAGTCAAGGGATGAGGCAGGTCTAGTTACTTCTTACATAGTTCTCTTGTTGGGACAAAGGCCCTGAAAGATGGCATCTGCGGGCCTTTAATAGCAACATTAAACAGCAGGTGAATTGTATTTTCTTTACATGTAAGGAAATAATGACTTCTGTAGAGTAACTCTGAAATGCAGCCATTGCATTATTGTCAGGACTGATAAATCTCTTAAACTGTCATCAATTTTGTCATGTACTTTATGTTTTAAGATGCTCCTAGATAATTCTTGTCCCACAGAAACTGTGAGATGGTAAATATTTGCTGCTGTTTCAAGTTGATGTTGTGGGGTAATTTATTATGCAACAATAGAAGATAGCAATACATGGGAATTCTGTATTTTCCTGGGTGGTGTTTTTCTTTCCCTTTGAGGCCATCTAATGCTATTGGATTATTTCCTTACTTTGTGTTTTTCCTTCAACTCTAGAATTCTTCTTGCTTATGATAGTGAGTTTTAAAACTAACTGAATTGTAACGTGGTACTTTTCATAGTGATTGTCACACAATAGTGCGTAAGGAAATTGTAGTCACATCTAGTAGTTCTAAGCAAATTTGGTATAAATGTCTGTACTAAAAAATGATATACTGAGCTTGTGCAGAAGAGAATTTTTGTAACCTATTTTCCAACAAATGTGTATCTTTCCTCTTTAAGATATTACCTGTTTGAGATTATTTTATGTTTTAAATCACATTGTGAAGTTCGGAGAAAGAACAAGCTTGGACATTTTTTATGAAGAGTTTATTGTAGGGAGGAAGACAGAATATAGAAGTAACTGCTGGCTTCTTGGCAGGGAGGGGTATTTTCAGTGTTTTAGTCAGTGCTGTACTGCCCAGGCAAAATGTGGGCAGAGTTTATAAAAGGCAGAATCCTGCAGTGGAGGGCACACATGTGAGGCTTGTGTGACTGGCACCACCCATGAGCCAGAATGCTCACCAAATCCACACGTGGATCACAGATTCCATCACGTCCCTAATGACATGACTCATCACTTTCATGTGATAGTATGTTGTTGATACTTAGACTATTAATCAAGGAGCACATGATATTTATAAATCTAATTATTTTCAGAAATATGATAATCCAGAACACCAGTATGACATGGATTAATATCTAGTACCTTTATGTTTTTTAATCACTCATATTTTACTCTTGAAAGTTGTACAGTCTTTCAGAAATGGGCCTGTTAACTGGGGATCCTGGTGTTTCCTAGGGTTCCAGGGGAGGGAAGGTTAAGATGAGTCAGCTCTTACCAGAGTCTGTGAAGACCCATAAGCCAACAGGATGCTATACTTCTGCATCGCATCTTCCTAATATCTGTTTCAAAATCTTTGTTCTGTTGAATGAGAAGAAACTTTCTCAATGAAAGCTGATTCATTACCTATTTGTGCCCATTTCTCCCCACCTCCCCATCAGCAAATTCTCTTTCTCTCTATGCTCTAAATTCTCTATCTTGGCTAACTTTGTGCCAGTGCAGAAATGATTAGTAAGAATATTATTTAGATCAAACAATAATTCATTTTGGAAACATGACTGTCTTATAGCAACAAAGCAAAGGCAGAGAGATAAATGAATACATATTGCATTCACATATAAAATTTTGTATGTTTACATACACAAATGTAGATATAGACGTTATATATGTGTGTGTGTGTGTGTGCACGTGCGTGCGTGCACGCATGTGTGCTCAGTCAGTCAGTGGTGTCTGACTCTTTGTGACTGTAGCCCAGTAGGCTCCTCTCTCCATGGGATTTTCAGGCAAGAATACTGGAGTGGGTTGCCATTTCTTTCTCCAGGTATATATGTATACTTATGTTTACTTACTCATATGTAACAATGCATATGTATAACAACTGGAAGGAGAGACTGGGGTTCAGGCATAAGGACCTGACCAAGGTGAGTGAGTAGATGAGAGACAAAAACAAAGACTCAAAGATGCCTCCAAGGGTTCTAATTAAAAGACCTACTTTAACCTCATGCTGCTGCTGCTGCTAAGTCGCTTCAGTCGTGTCCGACTCTGTGCGACCCCATAGACGGCAGCCCACCAGGCTCCGCCATCCCTGGGATTCTCCAGGCAAGAACACTGGAGTGGGTTGTCATAGAGATATATAATTACAAAACTTTGATTTTTATTGATAGAACCCAGAGGTGTGGTGATGGCAGGAATTATTATCCTGTGAATGAGAAAATAGAGACTTGAAGAATTTTAATTGACTTGCTTAAGGTCTTATAGTCAACAAGGAACAAAACTGAAAGTTGAACTGGGGGTTCTGTCTTCAGATCTGCTTAGAACTTTCCATTCCCAGAGATTCCTCAGTCCAGTCCTTGGATGGTTCTCTGGGGTTCCATAAGGTGATAAAATGTATGCTTGTGTGTAGTCTGAATTTCCTCACCGGGGGACTCAGACTTGGAGATTCGCAAAGGGGTCATGTCTCAAAAGAACTTAAGAACTTGGTTTCTCCTTGGTTACTGTCTGGTCCATGTGACTGAAAGGATGATGAAGTAGGAGGGGCAGCCCTACCTAGTAACTGGATTGTGGAAAAGCCCTCTCCCAGAAGGGAGGTGCCTCATGGTGAGAAGAGTCCTGCGTGTGGGATCAACCTGGAGCCTGTTATACAGAATATGGAGTAAGTCAGGAAGAGGAAAATGAATACTGTATACTAACATGAAATCTAGAAAGATGGTATTGAGGAATCTATTTGCAGGGCAGGAATAGAAGTGCAGACACAGAGAACAGACTGTGGACACAGCGGGGGAAGGAGAGGGCGGGGCGAGTGGAGAGAGTAGCGTGGAAACGTGTGCATCACCATGCGTGAAGTAGACAGCCAGTGGGAATCTGCTATATGACACGGAGTAACCCAGCGTTCTGGGGCAACCCAGAGGCATGCGAGGGAGGGGCAGTATGTATACCTACGGCTGATTCATGTTAATGTATGGCAGAAGCGAACACAATACTGTAAAGCATTTATCTTCCAATTAAAAAGGGAGAGAAAAAAGCAAGACTGTGGAATTCAGTGGATTTTTAAAGGGAATATTTTTTACCTGGGAAGGAGCTGGCTCTGGATCCCAGTTGGGGAAACAGGTTGGACTCGAGAGCTTAGGTCTCATAGATTTCGTGACTCTGCGAAGGGGTTAGAGCTCACCCGTATATGTGTGGGGTTTCTGGTCCCTCTGGCCTTCCTCCCACAGGCAGTAGGTTCTTCACTCTGCTGAGGGCTGATGACCAACCGCAGAGGAACTGGGAGACTATGGTTTCTAACCTCCATCAGCGGGGTGCTGTGGACAGTTCCAGTGAGGGTGGTGTGGGTGCCTTTTGGTGAAAACAAGCTTAAATTTTGTTATCAAGAGCCATTCTCTGCCATTTTATAATCTAACCTCCAATAGATCTGTTGAAAAGGGGATGACAGGATGAGATGGCTGGATGGCATCACCGACTCAAAGGACATGAGTCTGAGTGAACTCCAGGAGTTGGTGATGGACAGGGAGGCCTGGCGTGCTGCGATTCATGGGGTCGCCAACAGTCGGACATGACTGAGCGACTGAACTGAACTGAACTGATACTCTGTGAGTGGAATACTTGTTAGTATCCACTTAATATTAGTCAAGTGGAAGTGGCTCTATATGAAAATGTCTATGGAGCAGTTCTTTAATTGCCACAATTCTTTCCCCCCCACCCTCAGCAGTAGTAAACAGGAAACATTCTTTAGCAGAAAACAGGGAAGAACTAAAGTAGTGAGGCTGGAGTCTGAGACTGCGTGGACGAACATAGCCTGCAGACGAAGACCTTGGTAGGAGTTACTGTGGACACGCTAGCGACTTTCTGAAGTTGAACTGTGTCCGCTGTGAGGTTTTGGCTTTTATAAAAACTTGGAGACCATCAGAACAAATTGACATGAAAGTCGTGTCAGAGTAAAGCATTGCTGATGGCTCACAACCTCAAGCGTGGCCCCCAAAGCGTTTTGTAACACAACAGTTCTTGATCCTTTGAGTGTTTACTGAGGAGATCAATGTTGGCGTATCAGTATGAATGTGCACATTTGTGCTGTTGGCAACTGGTTTAAAAAGCTTAGAGCAAAGTCCTGTGGCACTCACAGCATCTTCTCTCTAGTAAAAAGGTACCAATAACAATTACCTTCAGACTCACCGCCATGAACCAGGGTATCCAAATGATCTTCAATGGTTTGGCTCATCCTCTTTCTCAGGTAGAGACCAGAAAGTTGAAAGTGTGTTTTGGGGCTAAGGTTTTTTCAAGTGCAGTTAAATCACAGTTAAGACTTTTCTTCCAGACAAGATCGTATGAAAAATTCAAATGTCTCCCTGTTTAATGTTAAATATGAGGGTAAAGAATCTTGGCTATAAATTGGCAGGGATGGATAGAGAGAAACTCATTCAAGCCACTCAAAATGGCAATAAGACAAAGGGCTTCCCACAGCTGCCATAAAACAGTTGATAGAGACATCATATTTAAAAAATAAAATGTTATTTATTTTCTTCAGTTCAAGGAAATGCCTTTTGTTTTTCCTTTCAGAATAACAATAAACATTCATCTTTATGGCAGTCTCATGCCCTGGGAAAAGGAGTCTTTTGTCACAGAATTTACTTGAAGTCTCTATGAGCACAGAGTGTTCTAATCCAGCTTGTACAGAACGTACATTTTTATAGTTCTTTACAGTTCACAAAGCTCTTTGAACATTTATTATCTCACTGAATAGGCTGGAGTCCTATTTCTGATTTCCCAGCTGATCTACCATGTGAAAAGCAGAAACTGCGAAACCTCTCCCAGATTCACTTTTTTTTTTAAAATGAGGAAATTAGTGCCATCCTAAATGACTGGGCTTTTTTTTCAAATAGATTAATAAGAGTGTGTTTTTTCTATAAATAAGCTAGCAACCACAATACCTGAAGATCACAATCAACTGATCTAAATGTTAAGTTGAATTAACTATTTAATTTGAGTTTTGGAGTGCATTAATTTTATAAATTAATGATTAGAAGAGCTTGGTGCAGAATTATATATCAGTATTACTGGTATTTCAATGTTTTTCTTTTATGTGTATACATCTCTTAAAATAATTAAGTTTTATTGTATTTCATGTGATAACTCACTCTTTAGTAGACTCAAAAGCTTATGCCTAAATGGTTTCAGTTCAGTTCAGTCACTCAGTTGTGTCTGACTCTTTGCAATCCCATGAACTGCAGCACGCCAGGCCTCCCTGTCCATCACCAACTCCTGGAGTTCACCCAAACCCATGTCCATCGAGTCGGTGATGCCATCCAGCCATCTCATCCTCTGTCATACCCTTTTCCTCCTTCCCTCAATCTTTCCCAGCATCAGGGTCTTTTCCAATGAGTCAGCTCTTTGCATCAGGTGGCCAAAGTATTGGAATTTCAGCTTCAACATCCATCCTTCCAATGAACACCCAGGACTGATCTCCTTTAGGATGGATTGGTTGGATCTCCTTGCAGTCCAAGGGACTCTCAAGAGTCTTCTCCAACACCACAGTGCAAAAGCATCAATTCTTTGGCGCTCAGCTTTCTTTATAGTCCAACTCTCACCTCCATACATGACCACTGGAAAAACCATAGCCTTGACTAGATGGAACTTTGTTGGCAAAGTAATGTCTCTGCTTTTGAATATGCTGTCTAGGTTGGTCATAACTTTCCTTCCAAGGAGTAAGCGTCTTTTAATTTCATGGCTGCAGTCACCATCTGCAGTGATTTGGGAGCCCAGAAAAATAAAGTCAGCCACTGTTTCTGCTGTTTCTTCATCTATTTGCCATGAAGTGATGGGATCAGATGCCGTGATCTTTGTTTTCTGAATGTTGAGCTTTAAGCCAACTTTTTCACTCTCCTCTTTCACTTTCATCAAGAGGCTCTTTAGTTCTTCTTCACTTTCTGCCATAAGGGTGGTGTCATCTGCATATCTGAGGTTATTGGTATTTCTCCTGGCAATCTTGATTCCAGCTTGTGCTTCCTCCAGCCCAGCATTTCTCATGATGTACTCTGCATAGAAGTTAAATAAGCAGGGTGACAACATACAGCCTTGACGTACTCCTTTTCCTATTTGGAACCAGTCTGTTTTTCCATGTCCAGTTCTAACTGTTGCTTCTTGACCTGCATAGGCTTTAATTATTTTTTTCCCATGGAAGGTAAATCTTTTTCCTTTTCAGTACCTCAAAAAGTAATCTTTTCCATTTGGATTTAGTTAGCATGTCTTTTTTATTCTTCATAATATGACTAAAGATAACTCAGTATTGTTTTAGTCAGGTTTAAAAATTTTTATGCTGCAATATGGTTATATAAAGCTTGAATTATTTTTCCTGTACTTGTATGGACTTCCTAAATAAGTGTCAAAATGAAATCCTTCTTATTTGTTTCGGCAGTAAATGAAATAGTGGTATGGGTAGTGTTGGGGATGGGGAAATCTCCCCACCCACTCCTCTTGAATTCTTATGCCTGAAATGGATGCAGGACAGATTAATAGAGGAAAAAGAAACAAGTTTAACTGGTTAGCATGGAGTCTCTCAGAAATAGGACCAAAAGGAAGCTAATGCAAGCAATTTTTATATTTTTTAGACAAAGAAACAATAAATTTGAGAGGAACTGACAGGACAAAGAAACTTAGGTTGGGTGCTTAATTATTAAGGAGTTTAGGCAAAGTCTGGGTAGTACATTAATAAAGAAGTAACAAGTTTTATTTACAGGCTTCTCAGGCCGGGAACTCTTTTTCCTTCTACCTTCATGTGCAGGAAGTGGTTCCTTCCCATGGGAGATTTATTTCCTGCTTTCAGAGAGACAAAGGAGGGTCAAAGTGTACCTCTTGAATTGGCTGTTTCTTAAGTAACCTTAATTCAAAATAATCAATATTCTATTGAAGCATATCTTGGAGTGGCCTCCCCTGGGCCCCCTCCCCCACAAACTCATAATTTGGCAGGGAAGAAAGATAAAAGTATATTTATTGACCATACAAGTACTAAATTAAGAAAGTAGTATTGTGCATAGCTGTAGAACCTTTGATTTTGTCTGGAGGCGAGATTAAGTGCCCCCATAGCAGTCTGATCATATTGCCATCATCCTGTTGATAATGTTTGATTCTAATGAGTGAAGTTTCCATTTCATCTGCTAAATATTTAACCACTTTGGGCAGAATCATTCATTTATGTCACTATCTCTAGTCCTTTACCTTGCTTTATGCTCATTAAATATTTATTGAGTTCATTTTGGTGGGCAGAAGAGCCCAGAAAGGAGATAGCACTTAGCGAATGAGATCACATCCAACGTGGGCCTTGAAGAGTGATGAGGCTGAGAAAGGACAGAGTAGAGGTGAGAAGAGGAGTTCCAGTCCAGCAAAAACCGGGAAGGAACAAGAGTTTGTGCAGTGTTTGGAAAATGGCAACAGAGTGTGAAGGCTTGGCTGGAAGTGCAGATGGAATGGTAAGCCCAGGCCATGGTTTGAAGGGCCTTGACTCCCATGGTAATAAATTTAGAATCTTCTTGAGAACACTCAGATCCCATTGGTTTATGGGAGTAATGAGGAAGCTGCCCAGAAGCAATGACACTAGAAGGAAGGCCATGACGGTAGTCTAAGGAAGAGAAGATGGCATCCTGAGCTAAGATGGCGGCCTTGAGAGTGGAGCGGAGGATGCGAATTCAAGAGACAAGCCTGTGGAGCCTTGGTTCCTGACGCCATGATACTGCTGTATCAGCCCTGGGTTGGACTGTTACTTAAGAAATTAAAAAAATTCTGTCCTGGTTGAGCTAATGCTTCTCTCGGGCCATAGATAACTACAGGACGACAGCTGGGCATTTGAAGCGCTGCTGATGAGGATGTTTACGTTTTACTGTGAGACTGCTCTGACTTGATTGTCTTGAAATGAGGTGCTCTGAAAAGAGCGTATCAGTTAACACTGCACTATTTTACAGTTCACTCCTTAAATTTATTATCAAGACACTGAGATATTATTTGTTCCGGAATTTTGATGCGGAGGTCTTAACCCACCCCCTCCTTGTCTCCATTATAAATTCTATGAATCAGAAAGTGATATCATTGACTAGGAGATATTGTAGAATTACCTTCAAACGAGGCAGCAATCTGCTGTCTTCTCTGCCTTGTAGGTTCTGCTCTCGGTGCGGAGACCCTACGACCTGGCATTCATGGCCTGTATTCTGCATCACTTATTCAACAGATAGGCTCTGTGCACCCTCAGAATGAGTGTTTCTGCTGCTGATGCAGTTGTGTGTGTGGGTATTTTGCAACATTTAGGTTGAATGTACAGTGGGAACTGGCTTGGCTAAGACAGGAGAACATGAAGAATAGTGTTTCGACGAAGGCAACTTGAGACAGGTGTGAATGATTAGCTAGGGGGAGTGGTCATTTTCCTCCTTGACATTGACTTTCAAAGATGATTGCCCTCTTATCTGCAATTTTTCTCAACTTACCATGGAGATACTACCTATGATTTACATAAACTTGAAGTGAGAACTTTTATTTTCATCTTGCATTACCTCTTGAGGTTTTAAGTTGATTAAATAACCAGCACTGTGTGGAATACCATTTTGTCTTAAAATAATGTACCTAACTTTAAAGGATGAAGAAAAGCTCCATCGTTCCTTTTTAGCCTGTTCCATCTCGTTCATGACATTCAACATTTTCAATCAAGATATTTCCATCTAGGCTAAAATGCTTGGGCTTATTTGCCCCAGAGAAGTGCAAGTTGTGTACATTTTGGGGCAAGTAGTTTAATTATTTTAATAGGTTAGTTTTCAAAACTGGAGGATTTCCTAATAAAGTCTTCTTGTAATTGTATCCACATGTGGTTCATGAATTTGAAATCAAGAATATGATGTGCCACGGTTTTAAAAATCACCATAGACTGACAAAAGACATAATCTGGATCCGCCTTCAAAGCAGGTTTCTATACTCAGGGCACGTTGGGTATATGTTAAGATACTGCTTTTTGTGGTATTAATTATTGCCAAGTAAAAGCAAAGTTAGAATGGCTGAAGGTGAAAATGGATAATCAATTCATTCTTCAAAGGTTTTATAGCGGTTTCTAATCTTTATAGCTTTCAGCTTTGTTTTAAAATCACCCTCATACTTTGGGTTGAAATAACATTTTTATTGAAAATCCAGTCTACTCACTCTATGTATATTCTGTATACTATAACATTTTATTTCATTGTATTTTAGGTACCAGAAAAAGTTTTAAATGTGGAAAAGTAAATCTTTCTCCCTGAGGATTGCTTGTTTTTTAACATAAAGTTAATTTTGGTTAATTTCTTCTCTAAACCACTATAGTAGTTTCCCAATGGAATTCTATTTAGAATTTCACAAAGTTAACACATAAAGGATGTGAGTTTTTTTTAACTTTATCTAATTCAAAAGTTTATTGTACAAGGAGAATTTTGCTGAGATATGAAGGGCTAAAAATGAAACTTTATTTGGAACAGCAGCTTGTACCTTTACTTAAACCATTGTACATTTTCAGATGCACTAACTTCAAAATTCCTTGTATCCATTTTTCTTTAGGGAATCTGAGTGATAGAAGAGCTGCCTTTTAGTTAGTATTAGGCGAAAAGAGAAAACTAGCAAGCTGTATAGAATGCAGGAGTCCATGCTATTTGGATTAAATCATCAAAATGTGGAAAGAACTTTATATCTTAAAAGTGATGAGAATATGGAGAGGAATATTAAGGTGCAATAATACTGGTTTTTTTTTTTGCTCTTCTGCTGTATGTGAAAGCATGTTTTTGTATTATCCCTGGCATTTATTAGGTGGTTATAAATTTTATCTGAATTGATGAATGAAAATTTTTCCAGGGTTTAACTGGTATTCATTGTAGAATTGTATCTCAGATAAGCATTTACAACATTTGAAAAAGGAAATTTTGTCACCTGAGTCCTTCTTTTCCATGCCTTCATTGCGGAGCTCTAATTTATGTTAAGAAATGTATTTTTGTGGCGATGAAGAGAATAGATTTGTGTCATGGAGGTAAAAACAGACATGAACCAAACATACCTCTCATGCTTTCAAGTAAAGAACACACATGAGCAAGCATGCACACACACAGATACCATGTTAACATGTAAATGCTCAAGGCATAAGCTGCACTGGGCTCTGACAACTCATGTGCTCTCTTGACCGCATCCCTGGAGCTTCTGATAGCATCAGACAATCAGGCCTCCTAACAAAACAGTATATGGTTAAAAGCCTGTCTGAAGGAAATCCCATACATTCACTAGGATACCCACTTGATATTAGAAAATCCTTCTAATTTTGGTGATGTCAGTGTCTACTGAGTATCAAAAATGAATTTAAAACAAATCTCAGTGAAGACCATAGACAATCATGATGGAGGAATTCTTTGTTTCATATAATTGATGTATTACTGAACATGTATCAGTTGGATGTATTTTTGTTATTGATTCATATTTCAACTGTTTTTTAGAAAATCACTATTTAGAAGGAACCAAATGTTTTAAAAATTAAATGATCATTTTTCAAAGGCAAACAACTCTTATTGTATAAAGTTCAAGTTTTGCCCATTAGAAATAGGATTTTCCTGATGTGAGGTCTTCAATCAAAATGGAAATAATAGCGTTGCAGTTGGTGAAAATCTTTCCATTCTAATGTCCCTGCTTATACAATACTTTGGCTTGTAATCACTGAACTATTTATTTATGCCTGAAGATATGTACATCTAGCTCTAGAGAATAGTAAGTCAAATCTTGAGGGCTTATGCCCGATTCTGTCTGAACTTGACTGGTTGGAGACATTTATCGGGTGGGTACAACGAGTGAGCCCCATTTTTAATACCTTCTCTGCCACCTCCCTCTCCCACCATCGCCCCTCCTTCTGACCACTTATTAGTGTAGACACAACAAGAACACTATCTCCAAGTGACATCCGTTGAATATGTATTACGTTCATCTGAGGCACTGTTCTAAGCACTTTTTCTGCACTTAGTCACTTAAACATCATAATATCCCTATTAATACCCCTAATTTACAGATTGTGGAATAAGGCACAGAAAAGCAGTTTTCTGAGTTCCCCAGCTAATGACAGATGGGTTCAGGATTCAGTTTTAAGCAGTGTGTAGAGCAGCCTGTTTTAACCACTACCTTGAGTTGCCTTCTTTAAAGGGAGGATAAACATTCCATCATTCAACAGTGTACTCTTTTCTTTCTGGACCTTGACTCTGCTATCAGTGGCCTTCTCTGTATCATGTTGGCAGCTCCCTCATGCAGGCGATGGCCCTCTCGGCAACCTCCACACCCCCCACTTCAGAAAGGGCAGGGAGTGTGTGTGCAGGTGCCTCTCCACCCTTTGTGGAGGAGGTCTTCCAAGTACGCTGTGAACGACATGTCCACAGACACGACGCACATGGTGTGCTGTGGGCTGGAGGCCTTCATGGTGTGTGAGGAATCGACCCCGATGGAGGGCCGGGACACATTTAAAAATCTTTCTAGTGAGGTATAGTCGATTTACAAAATTGTGTTCATTTCAGCTGTACAGCAAAGTGACTCAGTTATGCACATATATCCACTCCTTTTAAGATTCTTTTCCATATAGGTCATTACAGAGTATTGAGTAGAGTTTTCCATGCCATGTAGTTCCTTATTAGTTTTCTATTTTAAGGACACTTCTTTTTAAGAAAACATTATAATGAAAGTAGTCTATGTTGAAAAATATCCAAGCTTGTTAAAATGAAACAGCTCAGGTTTTATGATGTCAAAATGAATGTTGATTCTTGCTTTTTTTTGTCTTTCTTTCCTTTTTTTTTTTTTACCATTTCAGAGGTAGTACCTTTAAACAGTTTGAAATGAAACTTTCCAGATATTTAATAAGTACCCATAGAAATGAATCTGCTTCTCTTTTTATGTATAGTTTATAATGAACATATACATATTTGCATTTTATAGAATAAAATTATAGTTTACATACATATTGTTCTGACTTTTTCTTTTTTCACTTAATACTTTCAATTTCAGAAATCCAAGTCAGCATTTTGAGAATTGGCTTATCTTAAAAAATATTTGCTGAATGTCCCATTATATGGATCTATTTAGCACAAATAGAATGAATAGCATTAGTAAAATTATTTGTGTAACTGATGGAAATTGAGTTCTGTCCCAGTTGTGTGATTCAGTGAATCAGTTGACAGGGGGACATGGGTCATGAGGGTGAAGTGACCTGATCTTGCCTTCCTTTGTTGAGTATGGTGTATTTCTTGCCTCTTGGATATTTATCCATCTAGCAGATTTACAAGGTTTCTCAATAATAATGACAGATTTTATGTGACACACAGCCCTGTGGAAGCTTAAGGAACTCTCCGTGTTTGACTGACTCATTAAGGCTCAGTGTCCTTTTGTCAGGCAAGACATAGGTATTACCTTTCTGAATATTGTGTTTTTAAAGGTCAGGCAAATATGAGGGTTTCAAACCTAATGTTCTAGGTTTCTATCCAACTGCTTCTGTTATTCTTGTCCTGGAAGGAACTCCATTTCACTGAAAGCTGCAGGGTTGGGTCTAAAAAGGCTCCACTTGTAGTAAGGAGCAGAGTTGAATTAAGGAAGAGGTGTATTTCTGAGTCTGGTTTTACTTTCACCTGAGATGGAGGAGGTGTTTCAGTGGCTTCCCAGGAGGACTCCTTCAGAGTCTTCTTCCTCTGTTGAAATATTATTACTTTCTTCTCCCATCCTCTACTTAAAAATCTATTATGACCTCACTTCAGGAAGTAAGACTGTTTTGTGAAAAGTTCCAAAAATAGTTATCCTGAGCAAGTGATTTCTAACTGGCAATAAAGTTGATGTCCGTGAGGGATGGGAACACTGCGCTAACTCAGCTGTTGCCTGTTCTCTCTGCAAAGTGGAATGAAATGGAATGAAAATCTTATGACTAAATTAGCCTTAGGACAATTTATTATTGTATTTTGTTGAATTAGTATGAGAATTTTCTGTAATTTTTATAAAAATTAATTATAACGAAGAGTTATAAATATATTCACATCCATTTTATTTGAAATGTACTGCATAAGAATTTCAGATGCTGAAGGTGTAAATTACAATAGAGAATATACTGTCAATAAATAATTTTGTGACATTAGAGAGTAGAACTACTTAAAATTCTATTCCTTCTATATCACATGCAGGTTTGTCTAAATTTGGGAGGATGTGGAAATTGTGTTAATTCAGGTCCTAGGATTTCACACATTCACACTTTCTGTCTCACACAAGAGGGGCTCTTTAAATTTGCTTTAAGCAGATATTCCCACTGTATCAAAATTCTCAGCTTCAGCCAGTGGTGTATACAGTTGACCCTAGAACAACATGGGTTTGAACTGTGCAGGTCACTAACAGTTGGATTTTTTTCAATAGTAAATACTGAAGTAGGGCAGGTTCTGTGGTTGATTGATTCCTAGGTTGGAGGTTCACTACTGGGAGTGATCCTGATATTTAGCTGGTTTTTGAGGCCATAGAAGTTGACAAGTCCACCAGGGAAAACACTTTAGAAGAGAAGAAAAGGAATCTTAAGTAACACATTTATATATAAGTAACACATTTATATATATAAATGTGTAGCAAAAGCCACACATTTTCCTTAACTAATCTTATTGAACACCTGGATAGGGAAGGAGCCAGCAAAGATCTTTAGAAAGAATACATGGAAAGACACAGAAAAAGCAGTAGTTTATTAGCAATGTAAATGTATTATTGCTCATGCTTTCGTGGGCTATGTCTGATATTTTTTCACATGAGTTAAATATGCCTTCCTACTAGGTATACTGGTTTTATTTTTATTTGTGTTTTGGTTTCATGGCGCAGCTTTTGGGATCTTAGTTCCCCAACCAGGGTTTGAACCTGCATCTGTGGCAATGAAAGCACTGAATCTTAGCCACTGGACCTCTGGGAAATTCTGCTTTTATTTTTAGATATTGCCGTTTTTGATTCCTTGTGAACTAGACATAGAACTACAATTATTTCCGGCAGTACACTTTAGGATTTGGACCACCCTTTCATGTGGAGGAGGGCAAAAGTAAATCTGAACTCTTCTGGTCCAGGACACCTTTCTTCCAGGACAGGAGAGAGAGAAAAAGGCAGTGCGAACGAGATGGGAATTAGAGCAATCAAGTATAAGAGAGAATATCTTGAGAGGGAAACGTTTATCTCCTAAAAACACCATGTTCTTTTTCATAACTATCTTAAAAGATGACCTAGATTATGTGATCACTGATAGTTAACAATGGACTTGTCCTAATGTATGAGTAAATGTAGATCATTTTTATGAGCTTTAAAACAACTTGTTTCCTTAGTAGTTAAAATTGTCCCCATATTCTCATCTGTGAGTCATCCGTTATTTTCTATAGAACCCTATTGGTGTTCCATAGTTATTTTAATTGTCAAGTTAAATTATTGGACTAAAGTGTTGGAGATGTATGTGTATCCAATTTGACCCTTGAATAGCACAGGGATTGGGGTGCCAACTCTCCCTGCAATTGAAAATCAGAGTACAATTTATAGTCAGCCCTCTGTACCCTAGCTTCCACCATATTCTGGGCTCTTCATCCACACATTCAACCAACCACAGTGCCATTGAATTTACTGTTGAAAAAAATACCCACTGTTGTGGACCTGTGCAGTTCATACCTGTGTTATTCAAGGGTCAGCTGTATATAGATGTAGATAATCTGATTGCTTGAGTATTTTATATTGGCAAAATCTATGAACTTGTAGCTTTCAACAAATTTGTCTCATTAACACATTTTAGTATTTGGCAACATCCTTAGCCATATTCACACATCATGGGGTGCGTCCCCCTTAGAAAAATCTCTGTTTTAAACATATGCTTGCATGTAGATTACAGCATGAGTTTTCCTCCTGGAAATAACACTCTGAGTGGGCCTTTGTTTCAAGCCTTGCCCATTCAAGTGCTTTGAAATGTGTCCAGAAATTCTTTGAAACTTCCTTGCAAATGTTGGAACCTAACCCCTCTCCCTTCAACGTGATCTGGTTTTAATGACTTACTCCTAAGGCACAGGGAAAAAAAACGGAAGTGACTGAGTGTTACTTCAGAGCCCAGGTTAGAAAAGGTAGCCTGATTTCTCTTTTTCCCAGATTACTTGCTCTGAGGGAACCCAGTTGCCTTTAAACACCCAGGCAGCCTCTGCAAAGGCCTACATGGTGGGTCATTCCTCCACATGGTGAGGAATGGAGGCTTCCTGCTGATAGCCTCTGAGTGCGCCATCTTGGAAGTGGACCTCCCAGTTCCCGTCAAGTCTCGAGAAGACAGAAGTCCTCCTTGTGGATAACCTGAGTGAAACTGAGAGGCCCTGAGCCAGGACCTCCTAGCTGAGCGGCTCCTGGACTCCTGACTCACAGAAACCGTCAGATAATGTTTGTTGTTTTTGGCCAATGGACTTTCTAATAATTTGTTACACATAACTAATAGACTCATCAAAATCTTTTTTTTAATAAGCTGAAATACTCTGAAGGTTTCCTGTGATACTTTATTTAAAAATATGATTTTTAAGCAAAGTAGACATTGCAGAATTGTATTAAGAATATAATTTGAATGACTTTGGTGGGGAGAAGCAAATCTAATTAGAGAAAAATGAGGAAAGAGTTGGGACATTTTTGCTTTAAGATTCTGAAGGGGAATTTTGGGGACTTCCAGCAGCTCTTTAAGAGTTTTAAATTGCATATAATTTTATTATACTTAAGGGCTTCCCTCATGGCTCAGATAGTGAAGAATCTGCCTGCAATGCAGGAGACCTGGGTTTGATCCCTGGGTTGGGAAGATACCCTAGAGAAGAGAATGGCTACCCACTCCGGTATTCTTGTCTGGAGAATTCTATGGATAGAGGAGCCTGGCAGGCTGCAGTCCATGGGTTTGCAAAGAGTTGGGCATGACTGAGAAACTGCCACTTGTACTTACAGCTGTACTTTTCCAGAATTTTACTAGTATCATGGAGTGTTTTGGACTTGCATAGTGAAGAATTATAATGAGAGGTTGAGAACTGAGAGAAGAATGGTGTTCCTTGGACAAGAGTTGGAAGAGGGGTGTTGAAGAGAAGAATGAGAAATAAGTGGGAGTCACATGGCAGAGAGTGAGAAGAGGAAGAATGGGAAACACAGGGAACATAAGTGTATTTGAACAAGAACAAGGTGATCCTGCTGCAGGTGTACATGTGTGCTGAGTTGCTCAGTCATGTCCAACTCTGCAACCCCATGGAATGTGGCCTGCCAGACTCCTCTGTCCATGGGATTCTCCAGGCAGGAATACTAGAGTGGGTTGCCATGCCCTCCCCCAGGGCATCTTCCCAACCCAGGGATCAAACCCAGGTCTCCCGCATTGCAGGCAAATTCTTTACCATCTGAGCGGCCAAGAAAACCCAAGAATACTGGAGTGGATAGCCCATCCATCATTCAGGGGAACTTCCCGACCCAGGAATCTGAACCGGGGTCTCCTGCATTGCAGGCGGATTCTTTACCAGCTGAGCCACCAGGGAAGCATTGCTGCTGCAGTTACTTCCCCTCTAATACAAGGGTAACTTGCTGCTCCCTGAGACAAATTAAGCTGGACTGACCCTGAGTTTAAGGTGATGAGAGGGAGGCAGTGACCACTGACCATTTGTATACAGAAACCTTGCTTATGAAATCTGGTGAATCTCCACCCCTCTGACTTCCGTGCAAACTTCCTCATTCCCACCCGACTTCCTGTGAATTCCCATGTCATTGCTTTATACCTGAATACCTGGATTGTTGTCAGTAAATTCTTGTCAATTGGCTGACTCTCTGCTTGTGTCCTGTAGAAAGGCCAGCATGACTTTTGCCACATACAAGAGAGGCCTTTCTTTCCCAGTAAGTTCTGCAGTTTGCCAAGGCAGATGTGGAACTACGTGATACAGGAAATAGAACTTACTCAAAACGAGAGATGTCAGAATTTCTTCCCCAGGCTGGAAATGTGGAGAGAAGAATCTGTCTTGCTCCAAGTGAGGTCAAAGGATAATTTCTGTCATGTCCGTAGCTTCTTTCTTGAAGCCCTTTGGAGAAGTGCATTTTTTGTAGATGCTTCAAGTGGCATTTGGGGGCAGTCTCTGTGCCCAGATGGAAATAACCTACTGGCAAGTTAATTTTCCTTCCACATGCTATCACACAGGGCTTTGGTACATACGTATTAACTCATTGCTGATGAATATTTTTACAAGCATGAGTTTGTAACAGGTCACCCATAGTCCATACTCATTCTGTTCCCTTGTCAGATTTGTGCTGGAAAACAGCGTGTCAGAGTTCAGAACACACATATCTCCCCAGAATCACTTAGTAGTCACTCTGAAGGAGAAAACAGTCCATCACTTCTATGGACCTGATGATTAGTGGAAGCACTGTTTTTAAAATATTTTATAGGTTTACTGCACTGAGATTTCTGATGGAGTACTCAGAATTTATCCTAATGTAACCTAAAGCCATGGGTTCATAACACATTAAATGGCAACCCACTCCAGTATTCCTGCCTGGGAAATCCCGTAGATAGAGGAGACTGGAGGGCTACTGTCCGTGGGGTTGCAAAGAGTCGGACATGATTTAACAACTGAACAAAAACAAACAAGAAACCAAACATGTGCAGGGTTTTAAACTTTATTCCTAGAAAAAACATCAACTCTCAGCTTCTTGGCTTTGAAATTTCTGTTGATAAAAAGAAGAAAAAATGAAAACTGTTTCTGTAGATAGACATTTTGTATTATCTTTGTGGAATGAAAATTCACAGATTTGTACGGCTCCCCACCAAGTGGCATCATGATGGAAACTATCTTTCTGTATTTATACAACATGTTCAAGTCAGGAAAGACGAAGTGCTGGAAACACAACTTCAATTCTCTTTGAGGATTTTTAAATGGTCGATTGAACATTGACATGGAGGGTGTAGCTGAGAGGATTTGTGTTGCCTGAGAAAAGTCATATATGATTAAGATGAAGGAATGGAAGGCAGATCATGGAAAGGCTTGTGTATAAAGGGAAAATTAACTATCAGTGGAACCATGATTTCACAAGTTTTCAGTTCAATTCAGTCATTCAGTCATGTCCGACTCTATGCAATCCCATGGACTGCAGCATGCCAGGCTTCCCTGTCCATCACCAACTCCCAGAGCTTACTCAAACTCATGTTCATTGCATTGGTGATGCCATCCAACCATCTCATCCTCTCTCGTCCCCTTCTCCTCCTGCCTTCACTCTTTCCCAGCATCAGGGTCTTTTCCAATGAGGCTGTTCTAGTGGAACTAATTTGGGTTGAAGGAATGGAAGGGCCAATAGATGATGTTTGGTGTGAATTTAGTTCCCAGGGCAACTGATCAGCATCAGAGTTTCTCAACAGCAGCTCTAAGGACAATTATTTGCCAAGGGGAGCTGTTTTGTGTGTTGTAATGTGTTGAGCAGCACCCCTGGCCTTTGCCCAATAGATGATGGTAGTACCACTCCATTTCCCCAGTTTTGACAACCAAAATTGCCCCTCACATTGCCATATATTCTCTGAGAAGCAACATGGCCCAAGTTGAGGACCACCTGTCTAGATAAACCCTGTGGGAAGCTTTGAGTTAGGATAGCAACCTGTGTTCAAGGCATCAGTAAGAGGAGTTTGTTGAGGAAGAAGTACTTTTTCACTAAAGTGATGTCAAATGCCCTTTGACCAAAGAAGCCACCTGTAAACCCAACTTCCCAGGTAACTACCTGGTAACTATAGTACCTTCATAGCTATTAGCTTTCAGAGTAGTGGTTCCCAGATTTGAGTGTGCATGAGAATCACCTAGAGAATTTATTAAATCTCATATTGTTGGGCCCCTGGAGTTGCTAATTCGATAGATCCAAGGGCCCGAGAGAGATTTTACATTTCTAACGAGTTCCCAGATGACAGTATTGTATCACAGAGACCCCATTTTGAGAACCAATTTCCTGTAATACACTACTGGGCTATTGTCTGGCGTTAGCTCTTTCTTGATTACCTTAATGATTTCCTTCATGCTCAGGCTTGCTACCTGCAGATTCTCTTGTTCACCATTTGCTCTTTCTAGTCTTTGCATTGTTTACTTCCCATGGTTCTTAATTCTGTCTTCCTTGATTCACATTCTGCACTGAAGGATGAAGGGAAAATGTCTCCTCTTTACTTCTCTCACTGGCCATGTTTTTCTCTTTGCTTCAGATCTGAACAAGACTCAGTTTCCCTTATGCTGCCTCCTGTACCATCCCCAAGATTGCCCATCTTTTGGGACATCTGTGCTGTAAGAATGTGTTAAAAAGATACACCACAGTTGTCAAAAATCTGCAGTCACTCAGGATTTGATACGCTGTTTCTACTGTAGTAACACATTTTAAGGAAATATCTGACTTTTAGATCCTTTTCTAAGCTGTAAGTGATTTCTTGGAACTCATCTTTCTACAAGGGACATTTGAATTATTTTGCATAAATGTATAATTTTACACCAACCCACACCAAAGCTCATCTGTGAATTCCCTGCCCACTCACACAGCCTCATGAGATATCCCTATCAGATTGCATTTTATTACCCAGGAAAGATTACTTAGGGTCATATGCATTCTCAGAGATACCACCGCATCCTGTCCTTTCTTAATCGTTAGAATGCTTTGTATGTTTTAATAGGTGTAGATTGGCCCTCGGAAGCCCATCATTGTTTATATTTTGACAAATGCCTTCCCTTTGCTGCATGTTGATATCAAACTCACTGACCATGGGAAATAGCATCACACGATTCTGTAAGAGAGATTATAGAATGTCCCTCTTCCCTTCTGTGTGCTTAGCTGAGACTCGTGTGATAAAAGAGACCAACAAGAGAACAACAAGCAGTTGTATTTGCGTGTTATGCGTGAAATACCCAGGGAGAATGAATAACTCCCAGAAGTGGATCAGAATCCAGACTTAAAAGCCATCTTAATAAGCAAAGGGGAGAAGGGATGTAGGCCTTTGAGGAGAGATTAAATGATTTTTAGGAAAGACAAATGGGTCCTAAGAAGAATCTAGAGGAGCAAATGGGTGACAGTCTGGTTGAGTGTAGTGTTGACCTCTAGTCTTTGGTGGGAAGGGCCAGTCCTCTCTGGTTGGTGTAACTCTGGGGGGAGTTCCAAGCTCCTTTTGAAAAATCTGTCTTGAAGCTGAATCAGATAAGGGGAGTTCAGAGAACACGTCTCTCTGCGTTTGCTGCCTATGAGTTGAAAATAGTCACCGAAGGCGGCGTGTTCTGGGATGGCACATTCTGCTACCTTCACTCTTACTCCAGTTTGGGGTCAAGGTAGACTGTTTCCTCTAGCACCACCTGCTTCCCTGGGCCTGGTTCTGCTTACTAGCTGACCCCGGTAAGCCATCGTGAATGGATAGTCCCGTCTCTCTGGATCTTCCAGCGTGCTCGTTTTAGGTGTGCTTCATGGCAGGGGGCGCTCCTGAAGCGGCTCTGTGCGAAAGAATCTGCCTGCCCATGCAGGAGATGTAGGAGATGGGGGTTCGATCCCTGGGTCAGGAAGATCCCCTGGAGTAGGAAATGGCAACCCACTGCAATACTCTTGCCTGGAAATCCCATGGACAGAGGAGCCTGGCGGGCTACAGTCCATGGGTTTGCAAAGAGTCGGACACAACTGAGCGTGACTGCACATGCCTTTTCTGTACTACAGATTCTTTGCACACTCAGAACCTGCCATACAGTGAGTGCTCAAACATTGTTCAAGCGGGCTAAACTGACAGATTTTCTGTACCAAATAGGATATGAGAATAAATCCAAATCAATTTGTTAACAAATGCCCTTGGGCTATATTCTATTTAGAAAGAAATTTAGTTTGATTTCTGGAAATTCAGTTTTCAAATGATTACTCTATTAATAGCCACTATTTGTATTGTTACACATCAAATTAGTGTTTTGCCCAAGTGGACAAACCATGAGTACTTTTTATCCAGAAGCAGCATGTTATGTATCAATAGTTAATGGATTTAGTAATATTCTTTAAGGAAGCAGTTCTATTTTCATTCAGGTTCCCTAAGTGGTTGCAGACATCTTTACCAAAAATTGCAGCATTTTGACAATATCTATCTTTTTAAAACATCCTGATATCCAAGTGATTTGATTAATTTAGTTTTTAATAGGTATGAGGGAATTTTAAAATATTATAACCACAGAATAATTTATTCATGGAGGATCATTTTGTATGTGAATCTCATTCCCCTTTTTCCGGCAGAAGTAGAAAAAGTGGATTGCAGCTGCTAACTTAATAATTTTCCTGATAACTAAGAATGAAACAGATCCCACTGTAAATTATATAATCAGCTTAAAAAGCACTCCATATTCATTCTGTGACAGAGTATGAAACACACAAGGCAGAGAATATGGTTATTAGAATTTCTTCCCTGCAAACTTAATGATGTTACATTCAAGAATACAGTCAGAGAAAGATCGGGTTAGAGTGCTCAGCCGCTCAAGGAATGTACCTTAATGTCAGCCTTAAGTAGCTTTTCTTTTTCCAGCTATGGAAATCTAACAGGATATTAAAAATGTGTTTAGATTCTGCCCTGCTTCTTAAAGAGGCAATATGAGAAGATGAGAGCTATGTTTAGTAGAAGGTTTGACCCATAGAATTTGCAGAAAGGGGTCACTTAAATTTAGTTTGAAAGCCAACACTCTGGCATGTGACTCTGTCTAATATCACACCCTGCCAATCCATTCTTCACGCAGTTATCTTCCTAAAGGCACATCTGATTATGCTATTCGTCTATTGCAAACCCTTTAGTGGGAGAATTTTTACACATTAGGTTGGCCAACTAGGTCCTCCGTAAGCGGGTCTCGAAAATAACTGCCCTTGAAATCCGTGCCTGAACTCTAAGAAGCAACTCCCAGTGTGCAGAATGCCTTAGACATTGACTACTTTTTTGTTTTTTTACTATGCTACCATCTCTGTCAGCCTGGAATGGACACTCTCTGTCCATTCCCCCAGGGGAATTGATCATCCCTATCTCTGCACCCTGGGCTTCCCAGGTGGTGCTAGTGGTAACTAGCCTGCCAACAGAGGAGACATGAAGAGAAGCGGGTTTGATCCGGGGTTGGGAGGATCCCCTGGAGGAGGGCATGGCAACCCACTCCAGTATTCTTGCCTGGAGAATCCCATGGACAGAGGAGCCTGGCGGGAGTGGGGCCACAGTCTGTGGGTCACACAGAGTTGGACACGACTGAAGCGACTTAGCAGGCATGTGCACACTTCCGCACCCGTAAGTTACCTCCACACCCCTCTCCTTTCACCACTCTTAACGTTCTGTGTATGCAATTACCCTTCTGTCTTAGACTCTAAGTTTTTATTATCTCTGCCTGGCACTTGGTTGACTATATTTATGAATGGATTCACCCATACCTGAGCGTGCTTGCTCTCTCTTGAAAACAATATCCTTCGTGGGAGCTTTGCCAACAGTTTCAAAATAAATGGTCTCCAGCTTGGGGTGTTTTCCTGAGCTCTTATTATTATACTTACTGATTTTGTTTTCATGTTGTAGCTTAAAACATTGGAGATCAGTCGCTTTGGCTTATAATTTTGAATTATATACTCAAATACTTAGACTCCTGCAAGAAGAAATGCTTTAAGCTACAAAAACCAGAAGAGTCAGCAAAATGCTCAATTTTGACCTTTTTTTCCCCCCAAGAAATGTATCTTCCAAAATCTGCCCATTGATCCATTTTGCCCTCCACTGGTGTTCCTGGATGGGTTTAGGATATTCTGGAGAGCAAACATGGGAAAAGCATCACCATTTTTAGCTAGATTCCTAAACATTTAGAGTGATTTCTATGTTATTTTGTTCCTTGAGCTGTCAGTAATCCTGGCTGCTGGATTGCTGTTATGTCTGAGTTATTTTTATTCTATAAAGTCAGAGATGATCATGTCGGGTATTATACACAGTTCTAGACTTAGTCGCTGCTGTTGTCTGCAGGCTTAAAAGTAAATTCTGAAGAAGGCAACATCACTGTGTAGAGTAACAGAGCATTGGGTTGATTTCGTTGGTCTTCTATTTTTAAAGTGGAGAAGACTGAAGTCTAGAATCTGAAGTGATTAACTAGGGTTTCATGGCAAATTCAGAGAAGCAATAAGCCCTAGGCAAAGTATTTCCAACATGCCTCCCCTGCGTATGGATCTGAACATCATTTCAGTGGCAGTGTCGGCTAGAGAACACAGGAGGTAGCAGGGGTGGAGCTGGGAGTCACTCTGTAGCTTGCTTTCCAGTGATTCTTTTCACTGTCCCCTTGTAGAAGACTGCAACGCGAATAATTAGTGCTCAACATGTGGAGCACAAAGCTGCTTTGTCAGTACTGGCCTTATCAAGGTGGCTATGTGCTTTTAGGTGATAACCTGCGTGGGTGCGTGCTAAGTCACTTCAGTCGTGTTGACTCTATGACCCTATGGACTGTAGCCCGCCAGGCTTCTCTGTCCATCGGGTTCTCCAGGCAAGAATACTGGAGAGGGTTGCCATGCCCTCCTCCAGGGGATCTTCCTGACCCAGGGATCGAACCCGCATCTCCTGCATGGCAGGTGGATTCTTTACCACTGAGCTACTGAGGAAGTATCCAAAATGCTGATTTCCAAAATGTAGAACTTCCTTGGTGGTCTAGTGGTTAAGACTTTGCCCTTCAAATATAGGGGGCACAGGTTCAATCCCTGGTCATGGAACTAAGATACCATATGCTGCATGGCGCAGTCAAAAGAAAAAAGCTGATTTTCTACTTGAATTAGTCAACTGTGGTGACTGCAGATCTCAAATTATAGTTACTCCTCCTAACCACTGTACTTGTCACTTCCCTATGGCTTGCGAGACTCCATGTTGAGCAGGGTCAGTTCGGGTGGCCTCGTGAAGCTACAGGCAAGCTAATAAGAGAGGTGAGGAAGGGAGAACAGCCTCAGAGGAAAATGCATGCAGTCTGGGGAGTCCTTTATAAATACATCTCCACACCCTTCCCTGCCTGGCACCTGACCGGTGTTCTTCCTTAATAGGTCAACTATTGTGGCTAGGTGGCTTTAATCATTTTGCAATTTCAAGTTAAAAAGGAAAAGTAATGCCAGAGCTTTGTGTCAGCTTTCCGCCTTTTATTCATAGTAAGAGAACATAAAAAGTTCTTGACAAAATGCCCTGTCTTGGAAACCTTGCAGGAAGGTAGCCCTTTCAGTCATAAAAATATTTCAAATAGCAGCTTTGTCAGCCTTCTTGCTTTGAGCTGATAACAGAGACAGTGGGTGGATTGGGGGAGGGGAAAGAACAGCCTTTAATTAAACATCAGGAACACTTTAATGGAAGGAACTCCATGTTGTCTGGTATAAGCCCACAGTTGTGCTAAACACACAGTCTGTACCTTAAGGAGGTCGCTGAAGAAGTAAATGGGTGTATTGGATGGATGATGGATGGGTAGATGGATACGGATATTTTACATCCACTTTGTGTCATTTTGAATGACATAGGAGCTCTGAAATATTAATAAATTTGTCTCCTCACAATGCAATACTTTTTCTTCCTGTTTGAATAAAAGAACCATCCTCTTATTTTTCTCTAGTCTCTTATGGAAAAAAAGAGCCTTCTTTGTAAAGCTTTCCACTTTTGGGGGGGATTATTTCCCATCTTACTTCCTTGGGGCTCAACCCCTTAATCATCTCTCTTGCTTTCCTAATGTCTGTACATTTGGAAGGCCTCGACTCCGCCACACCATTTCCTCTTGTCTGACACTCCGCTCTTTAAAGGGATGGTGGGTACCTGCTGCTTTCCCTCTCAGTTACTTCTTAATTCCTGTGTGTCTGAGTGCTAAGTCGCTCAGCTGTGACTCCATGGACAGTAGCCTGCCAGGCTCCTCTGTCCGTGAGATTCTCCAGGCAAGAACACTGGAGTGGGTTGCCCTGCCCTCCTCCAGGGGATCTTCCTGACCCAGGGATCAAACCTGAGTGTCTTATGTCTCAGGCATTGGCAGGTGTGTTCTTTACTACTGAGCCACCTGGGAAGCCCCTTAATTCCTGCAAGTGGGCTCAAACTCTTTGAGGATGAATATCCCCACATGGGCTTTCCATCTTGCTCAGTGGTAAAGAATCTGCCTGCCAATGTAAGAGGCACAGGAGATGCAGGAGATGTGGGTTCTATCCCTGGGTAGGGAAGATCCCCCTGGAGAAGGAAATAGCAATGCATTCCAGTATTCTTGCCCAGAAAATGCCCTGGACAAAGGAGCCTGCTGGGCTACAGTTCATGAGGTTACAAAAGAGTGGGACATGACAGTGACTGAGTGTGCACACACACATCCATCCCCACATATAAGACGGAAGCTGTAATGCTCCCTGACAAGGTGGTTTTTAATATTCGCCTACTGTGTGCTTGCTCATAATTGAGAAGTGGTTTCTCTAATTATGATGGTTTGGGTGCGCAATTCTCCCAAACAAAAGTCTTCTTTAGCCCCCGGCTTGGAGAGGCTTTCTTCTCCTCCGTCCTTTCTTTCTTAATTTTGCCTCCAGGTTGGGAAGATCCCCTGGAGGAGGGCATGGCAACTCACTCCAGTATTTTTGCCTGGAGAATCCCCATGGACAGAGGAGCTTGGCGGGCTACAGCCCGTGGGGCCGCAGAGTCTGACACGACTGAGTGACTAAGCACAGCTCCAGCTGCACCTCCTCCGTCAAGCGTCTCATTGGTTATTCAACTTTACTCCTGTTTCTACTTGATGTTTATTTGCTTGTTTAGTTTTCTTACAACAATCACATAAGGCAAAGTAGTAGCTCATATTTTACTTAAAAAAATCTCAATATCTAATTCAGTGCCCAGCACATATTAGGTAACTAATACACACTTCTAAATTGACTAAGTGATTACAGAAATACGAGGGAGCCGCTCTTTTGAGTAAATATGGTTGCTAATTTATTAAGGACTCTAAATGTCCACAAAACTACATTCATCATGGTAATTTAATTGATTACCTTTTCCTCTTGCAGAAGCTTTAGCTATTATGGTAAGAATTTTCTTTGCATCTTTATTACTGTCTTCTAGATCCATATATTGATTTCAAGGTTGGTTTGTTGGATGCTTTACCGTATTTCTTTTCAACATAGTTGTGAGTTATTATTTCAGAATTAGGAGAGCATGATTGATAGACAAAAGGAATGATGAGATACCGGAGAATCTCTGATTGTAAACTAAAAGGACATCTCGGGATGCACAACAAAGAATTCATGGTAGAAGTCTTACCTATTTTGTGGGCCATCTAGAACTGATTTACACTCTTCTTTGGAGTGTGTGTGTGTTTTGCACCAGGGGCCTTCCCTGGTGGCTCAGTGGTAAAGAATCTGCCCGCAATTCAGGAGACATGGGTTTGATCCCTGGGTTGGGAAGATCCCCTGGAGAAGGGAATGGCAACCCATTCCAGTATTCTTGCCTGGAGAATCCCATGGACAGAGGAGCCTGGTGGGCTACATTCCATGGGGGTGCAAAGAGTCGGACATGACTGAGCTATTAACACTTACTAAGGATGAGAGGGAAAGAATTGATAACAATCCTAGATGTTAACTAGAAAGAGAATCAATGTTTTAACTTCTTGTTATTATTATGCTTCTTTCTTTTAGTTCTCTCAAAGAAAAGTACTTTTTGATGTGAAATACAATTGCTTCCAATTCCAAACTACATGATTCCCCTCTAAGAGATTTGCAAAATGGGGGGAAAAAAAAAGGCAGAGGAAGGGGCAATTTTAATGTGAAAACAATACAACTGAAAAGAAATTCAGGGTCACACTTCATTGGGCAGAATTGCAATTGAACTGAATTTGGTTGATATTTTTGTAAGTCTGCCAAAAATATGAAGATATTAAGCATTACTTTATTATTTTTTAAGTTAACTGAATTTATCAAAGTGCCTTTGAAAATCTATTAACCTTTTATCCAAACCCAAGTAGACAACTTCCTTATTCAGTGTGTTGTTAACCTCCACTCTCACCTCCGGTTCCTTCTACCAAACTAGGTAAAAATGAAAAACGACGTATGACAGATGCCCAGCACTTCATATGAC
Source organism: Capricornis sumatraensis (assembly GCF_032405125.1). NCBI lineage: Eukaryota > Metazoa > Chordata > Mammalia > Artiodactyla > Bovidae > Capricornis > Capricornis sumatraensis. The sequence goes on along the minus strand of NC_091080.1, from coordinate 86,821,279 downwards.
GTGTTCCTTCTTTATTCTTGTTTACTATGAGCTGTGTAGTTCATGCTATCATTTTGGAAATTTCTTTAACCTCTTTATGTGTGGGGCCTTCTCTCTCTCAAATCTCATATCACTCCTAACTATGGTGATTCCTTGAGAAAGGAGGAACATGTGACATGGCATGTTTATTAAAGACTTGTCTAAAAATGTTTTTATTTTATCCTCATGCTGAAGTGGTCATTTTGCCAGGTTTAGACTTTTAGATGAAAATTACTTTTCATTAGAATTTTGAAGGCATCATTCTCTTGTTTTCTAGATTCTAGTGTTAATAATGGGAATCTGATAACCACTTTTTCCTAATTCTCAGTATGTGACCTTCTCTCTCACTTCATTCCCTAGAATTTCTAATTATATGGGGTGGACATTTATTGATTGGGCTAAACATTCTCAAGGACTTTTCCATTTGGACACCCACATCAGTCAGTTCTGAGAAATGCTCTTTTCTTTTTTATAATTTCTCTATAGACTGATCTTTCCTGCTGAGATTTCTATCAGTTAGATTTTGGACCATGTGGATTTTCTAAACTAGTCCTTTTGTTCTTCTTTATTTCCCTTTCTTTGACATTTTGTTCCCCTTTGGGACTTAATTCCTTGCTTTCATCTTCCTATTCTTTTATTGGATTAAAAATTTTTTTACTTTCATACTTTTAATTTCAGAGAACTCTTTTTTTGGTATTTTTAATTATCCTTTGTATTACATTTTGTTCTTAATTCATGGATGCAGTGTCTTTTATCTATGATGCTATCCTTGTCAATTATTTGAAATTTTCATTTTCCCCCCATGTTTCATTCTCTATCTTACAGTTGGAGGCTTTTCTCAAAGATCTGGTAATTCTTGCTTTTCTACCCATCTTTATGCTGAAACACCAATGAGAAGCTTTGTGAGAAAGTTGGGTTCGTTCACTCTTCACTCTTCTGTGACCAGCCAGATCATTCTTGCCTGAGAATCCCTAGAAGTCAGTATAAATACACTTTTTTCCCCATTTCTCTAGCGCAAGATCCTCCGGTCTCCTCTGAAGGAAGCATAAGCCTGGCTGTTGTCGCCCTAGAGCTGGGTGGAAAGGAGAGATGAGTGTCTTGGTGTCTCCCCTCTCCCCACTCTCCATGATGTCCTTGAGTCTTGATATTATCAGGCTCAATTTCTCTGTAGAATACTTCTCAACACTCCTATGGGAATGAGGGATGATTGATCTCATAATAAGTGCATTGGAGATGGGGATCCTGGAAAATTAGTAGTCTTTCTAGGCTTTGAAAATAGTCTCTTATTAATATTTTCAAGCTTCTTAGTCCAATATACTCCTCCCTTACATTCTACCTGTCCTTCCAACTCCTAAGCATCCTCAGATTCTGAAGGGTAAACGGAAGTGCATCTCACTGGTATCCTCCTTTGATAGCGCACCTTCCTTATTTCTCCTAACATTTTTGGCTCTATCTCATTTCTTGATGGGAACTGGGTTTGGTGTATGGCTGCTAAAATTACTAAATCATAAAAAAAGGTTGGCCTTTTTGAGAGGACTTACATTATGCATGGAATAGATTGCTATATAGATATAGAGATGACTTAACTAAAAGTAATTTAGAAAGTCCGCAAGGTCCAAAATCTAACCAGCACAAATTTCAGCAGGAAGCATCCAACAAAGTAAGAATTGGGTGCTACCGTTGTGGTACCGTAGTGTGTCTGTGATGATGCTCTCGGTCCTCTCTGCAGTTACTTCCTAGAGTGGGCTGTGTAAAACAGGCAGCCTAACTGGAAGTGCAGGTATATAAATTGAGAGAACTGAAATACTGATATGTGGTCATGAGTTATTTTCCTGTACTGAGATACGGGAAGGCCCCTGAAGGAATGGGTTGTGGATAAGTGTTGATGGAAAAGTAGGTTTAGAGGCGGAAGGGCCTGCAGAGGAGAAAAAGGACGCAGGTCTAACATTGTGGCTACTAGTCAGACAGGTAGCCTTGATGTCAGTATGAGCTGAAAACAGGTGCTTTCTTGGGCACAGAGGTGTCACCAACACAATTGCCAAAATGGCCCTAGATTCCAGAATTTTCCTTGTTAGCATAGTGGATTCATTTGGAAAATCCAGGGCAGCCTTCACATGATTACCTCAATGAGAACTGAAACGCATAGCACCTTTTAGAGTACAAAAAGCAAAATTCAAAATGTCTCAGGAAGCTAAATTATTTCCAATATGGTTTATAACATGTGAAACGTGGTTAGAATTCTAATCACGGAAACCTTATACTAATGCATTCTTTTCTCCCAACCGCATCTGTGTTGATTGGCGATTCTTCATAATAGATCATGAATCTTGGCGCAACAGGGCTGGGTTGAAGCGAGAGAGGACATCTCATTTGGTTTTATTTCACTGAGTGGAGCTACATGACTCTGCTGTTTCTGAAGAGTGGCCATCATCTGTATGCTTTGCTGCAGACAGCCTTTCTGGCTGCAGTCATCTAGGGGCATCTGAGAGCTGAGTTTGAAGGCGCAGTAACGCACCGTCAGGCAGACACTGAGGAGGATGCCCTCTGAGGCGGGTTTCATTTTGTAGGTTGTGTGCAGCACGCGTTTCTATCGATTCACTGGGTCTACCTGCCTACGTGTCTGGAAGATAGGACCGAGCCAGGGATGTTCAAATCAACTTAACATTCATTTAGGCCAATCGACTTAGAAATAACTGTATCAGCCCAAGTCCAGCAGAGTGGGTGGGCGGCTCCGACTGGGTCTTCTGGTTTACCTCGCGGTCCTCCAGAGCAGGGTGGGAGCGCACCCCTTTAGACATCCTCTTTCTGTGCGTGTTTGGAGAGGCTGGGACCTGAACAGATGGCCTCGATCTGGGCTCCCACGACCACCAGGCATGCCAAGCAGGCAGATGAGTGATCTGGCTTGTTCCTTCTCTCTTAAATCGCTGTCAGCCAGAGAGAAGTGGTGAAAATAAATCAATGGCTTCCTCCTCCAGACCCGGCATGTACCTTTCAGTCATCAAAAATGAGAAACATCCTGTGGTGGCTGTTGGGTGAATTTCTCTGATAGAAAGAGCCCTTCACACACTGGAGATGAACAAAACAAATGGCCAACTTGTGCCTCTGAAGGGAGGTTTTTTTTTTGTCAGAACCAAAAGTTGGCACCAAATGGGCAGCAGCAGGTTTGGAAGGAGCATTGTTTATTCACTCCCAGACGCTGTGCGTCCTTTGTGACCAGTATTTTTGGTAACTGGTTGGTAACTGTTTACATCTCCCATCCTCAGAACACAGGAAATCACAAACAGGAATCCTGCTGAATATCTCTGGCAGAGCCTTTGTGTTCCCAGTGTACTGAAGGCTGAGGGGCCTCGTCTTAGGTCACATGTATATTTCTGACACCTCGCTGAGTCCCAAGGACAGTGTCTGGCAAGAGACTCAGTTTAAGTAAGACCAGCGCCACGAGCTTTAACTCTAGTTTAGTCTTCACGCAAGTGGACCCTGAGCCAGCCAACATTTTGGAGTCATCTGTCACAGAAAAATTTGGCCCTGGATCAGGAGAGTGTAGAATCTTTATTTTTTAAGATTTAAAGTATGATTAAATTGCTAGTCATTAGTATATTAACAAGTTGACCTTGTATTAGACTGTGTTATGATCCAGTTTCCCTTTATTTGGAAAAGATACGCCCCCTCCCCCACCTTGCTTGTAAACCTATGAATCATATTCTCCCAAATGCAAACTGATTTTCTAGTTGTAAATCATGGACGTGGATGTGTTTTCAAACAATAAACATTTCACATATGCACATATGTGAGAGCTATGTTGGCTTAAGGTAGAAGGGAAGTTTTACTTTTGGGAATGAATCATACACATATATATGTGTGTATATATATATATATACACACATATATATGAGGCTTTTCAATTTTGAAAGCTTCATCTGGCCTGTGGGTGGCATGTTGGATATCCCGACTTACTTAGTGTGGTATGATAATCTTGTTCCCAAGTTTTACATAGCTTGACACATAGAACTGGTAATGTTTCTAGAAATACCATAAATAGAAATAGCTTCATAAGACCTTTACTTTGTGATCTGCTTCAAGTTGTGTCACTAGTTAGCCAGAGGCATTATGAGACAGGTCAGAGCATTAAAAGTGGGACTTCTGGTCTTCTTTCTGATTTCTTGAAAAATAGCACTTATCATGTCTCTTCACTGATGCTTAAAATATATATATGCAAAATAAAGCTGTCCAACTTGCAAGGCTTTGGAGGGGGTTCCTTATAAATGTGAAGACAGATGTAAAAATTATTAATGACCGAAATACTTATAACTGTCAGGAAGGATGGCAACGTTTCAACCAGCCCTCTAGAGGAGACAGGTCTGCTGCGAGTTAGTCATCCTCTGTGGATGATGTATTTCAGGACAGGATGCAAAGCAGTTGAATTTTTTAAAAAAGATGTTGGTAAAGCTCTCTCTGGAGAAATCATGGATTGCAGCCTTAAATTCTGGGAAAATGGAATCTTCCCTCAGCTTTACAAATGTGGCAGAAGGGATCCTCATTATTTTGCATTTTTGGATTCTCTTTAATGTTTCACACACATGTAGAGTCAATAAAATCTGTGATAATTAAAAATTATATATTAAAGATATATTTCAAAATATTAACATATAATGGCATCTTATAATAATGACTGTTTTACTTCAATATGCATTTTCTCCGGGGAAGTGGGAAGTCAGCTATGGATTGGTTCATTCTTACCCTTGTGTTCAAATGTATGAAATAGAATGTTACGTTCAGGCCCCTGTGTTTCAGGGAAGCACCATGAGTCTTAGCACAAAACACTTCAAACTTAAACGCTTCTCTTCTTTTCCCTACCCTTCCCACTTACAGTCAACCACCTAACAAGCCCTCAGATTAGTGGAAACTATTGACTGTGATGTGAGTATGAAGTTGAGAAAAAGGAGACCAAAGAGGTGAAGTAATTCATCTCTCTCGTAATTCAGAGCTTGCACAAAGATGTCTGGTGCTGGGCGCTGTGCTGGTTGCTATTTCTGTGCCCTTTCTCTTCTGTGATGCTGCCTGCCTGTCTCTGCTCTGGGGGATTTGCTCAAGGGACATTCATTTTCTTTTCACAAGAAGCATTTTCTTACTGCCCATTCCGGTGCAGGACTGTCCAGTTCCAAAGCCTTTCTCTTAATCACTATGCTACGGTTCTCCCCAAACCACTCAATCATTGACCACGTTTCTTTTTTTTTTTTTTTAATTTGGCATATTACTCTTTTGGATGCCAGGAGAATGGAAAATAAAATAGACAATCCTGATCTCATGCAAATGTCATTCTTACAGGCAGGAAGGTAGGTGAAGAAATGGGTAAAATGTATAGGATGTCATACAGCAATGGGAGCTCTAGAGAACAATAAAGCAGAGAAAGGAGTAGGGAGACTTGAGCAAGGGTGCTGGGCTTGCAGCTTTGAGTAAGGTGGTCAGGGAGGCCTTTCTGAGAAGGTCACACTGGAACAAAGTCATGAGCAAAATGCATACTTGCAGTGAGATTGACACATATCGGAAAGGGCTCAAGAGAAACTGGGAAGAGAGACAGGAGCTGGAGAGAGAAAGAATAAAGACAACTCTGAAGTCATGTTATCAAAAACTGGTCCTGGATCAGAGAGTATGGGATCTTTTAGTTTTTAAGGGTTTAAGGTTTCATTGCATGGTTATGTGCTAAATGCTAAGGGTCCAGTGGAGAAGGAAAATTGATCGAGGATGCATGAGAGAGACTTGAGCGTTGTACCAGAATATTCCAGAGCAGGTGAGATGGAGGGGACCCAGTGCAGGAGTGGAGGACTGGATCTTCTGGGCATGGAAGCTGGTTCATAAACGTAGAAGAGACTGCAGAGGAAGGTGAACAGTGCTGGGGGGTTAGGAGATGAACCTGTGGGAGTTGAGGGCGTCCTCTTCAGATCGCTCCTATTTTCTCATTGAGAAAGCAAAATCAGACCTCAGACTGAAGGAGCAGATGAAGGGAGGCTGTGTTGGAAACTGAGGAAGGAACAGCGCAGAATTTTCCACTGGAAGAGTAACAGAATGGCTGGAGCATATCTGCACAGTTTCATGGTCTGCCAGCATTAAGGGTCCACTTGGGGTTAGTGGCCATGTGTTCAAACTGAGAATCCTTGATGTGACTGTGGGTTCTGTTTCTGAGGAGCGAGCATGCTTCCCAAACCAGGTCAGGATGTGCAGGGGAGGTGGAAAGGGTTTACAGAAGAGTGTGATGAGGAAATAATAACTGAAATTTAAACTGGGAAGGTAGGAAGTGAGGCCTTGGAGGTCGAGGAACATGGACACATGATCACGTGATGAGATCCATGGATATGAGCCCTGGAAGGGCCCAGGAGCAAGGGACTGAGGTGGAAACAGGGGCGCAGGTCTGACAGTGCAGTGCTTGGTAATGAGCTCCTCTTGGTGGATGAAGTCTTCTTGGTTACAACCACAGGTCTGAGCAGCTGAGGAGGGGCAGAGGACTAGACCGTCAGAAGGAAGGGGCGGTACCTGAAAGATCACGGTTAACTGGGAAGGGAAACCACCAAGCATTGTTTCAGGGCTCTTCTAGAGATGGGTGATGAGCTGAAATGAACAGGCTCTGGCAGGGGAGCGGTCACGGCCAGAGGTCAGCAGTGGCTGCAGGAAGGAGGAGGTCATGGATGGGTTTGAAGGGAGGAGAGCCTGATCAGAGTGAGCACTGCTTGCCAGTGGGATGGAGGGGCTGTGGGTCTTTCGGGAGCAGCAAGGGCAGGAGGGAATCTCCTGGCGAGGAGAAGGAGGACACCAACCTCGCATCACCCTGGTAGTGTGGAAGAGAAGGCAGCCTCCTCTCACAGGGCTGAGAAGAAGCTGATTCTCGGGGGAGAACCGTGTCTCAGCAAGAAGCTGGAGGAGGGAGTCAGAGGGGATGGGGCAAGGCAGACCTGCGCTGGTGATGCTGAGCTGCGGTGGACACGGTAAGAACTCGAAGCGTTGGGCACAGGGCACGGGGCCAGCAAAGAGGATGTCGGGAGCTGGACTGGACGGCAGACAGAGAGAGAAGGAATGAACCAGAATGTCTGGGCTCCTTAAAAGGGCAAAATCACATGAGCCCCGCTGGTAGCTGGGCAGAGAGTGGTGCTGAGACTGGAGAAGAGAAAGGGAGGTTGATCAAGAGCACACAGGAGGTCTTGGGATCCTCCTCTTCCTGCAAATGATGGTGTAGAGGGTAAGTTTCACGTTGAGCACCAGGATGTCTGGAAGGCTCTTCTGATTTCTAGAACGCGAGCAGTGTTAGGTACAGGCTTGTTTCCTACTAGACGCTTATGCTGAGGAACTCATTGTCTTCCTCATCTGTGAGAATACTCAGCCGTGGAACCGCAGATTTTCCCCCTTTAGCCATCCATGCCACTGCTCCTCGTGCATCCTGTTTCCAGAATGTGCCAGACACGGCTGTTTGTGCTTCAGGTGCGCGGGGAGGTGGGAGGTCCACGGATGGAGAGAGTCCTTTCTTTGAGGAGTTTGGACAAGTGTGCTGACAGGTAGCAAGAGAAAACTAACATATACGGGGAGACGGAGGAGATAGGGACATGTTTAAACGTCAGTTATCCTAGAAATGGAGACGACAGACCTTCTGTCTAGAGGACACATTTCACCCATTTTCATCAGATTATTAACCGAATTTTACAGTCCCCCTGCCAAGAACTTGATTTCGGGGAAGTTATGTAGTTCTTAAAGCACAATGTTTATATATAGTATGTGCTCAAATCTCTTTGATCAATAATTGAATGGGTAGGTGGATAAATAATACATGCACTTATGGAGGATTTTAGCCTTCCAGATGATTGACTTGAATTAGTTGTAAGCATTGCTTGTTTATGTTAAAACTCAAGGACAAAGTGAAGCAGTTGGACTTCATTGCCTTGAAGCTCAGACAGGAGAATGGCGGCGAGGAGACCATCTGTGCTCTCACTGGAGACAATAGAAAAGCAAAAGCTCATGAAATGCAGCCCCCTCTTTTCCTATTTTCCCCGGGAAGGAGAAGAGGAGTCCTCCTGGGCCACAGATTCTCAGGCCACGTTCTAGTATTTGCTCAAAGTCTTTTTTGTTGATCTTTCCATTTCCCTTAATGCTGTCTTTTGCTTATGAAGTTTTTAATTTCTTTTCTAAAAATGAGTCCAATCTGTATCTCTTCTGTTTTGAGGCTATTTGTCTGTCTTCTATCAGATAAAAGAGATTTACAGAAGTGATTTGGCCACCTGAACATATTTATTTGAATGAAAAGAATTATCTGGAGTTGTAGGCACCTTTCAGTCATTTAATGGCTACTTTGCTCTGCATCATAGATTGAGACAAGAGCTCATATGAGATAACCATAATTATCACTGGTGATTTTTAAGTGATTTCCTGTTGTTCTGTGCTGGTTCCCCTCCTTCCCCCCTGCTCCTCCCAAGTTGTCTGAACCTTTGGATCCTAACAGATGTATCACAGGGCAGCCAAACGTGAGGGACTGCATATATGAATTTTTAAAAATTATCATTAATGGTACTGAAAGCAAAGAAATAGGTATTGATGTAGTTCGTGCAATTTTGGAGGATCAGAGAGCCATTCCTAGGTGGATGTGATAACCTGACATTCTTCCACTTTATTTAGATGAAGAACCTGGAGATATAAGGGCAGTTGCTGGAAGCTAATAATTCATTTAACATTTTTTTTTTTTTTTTTCAATTTGAGCCTCTGGATTTTTGCTGGGTTTCTCCTGTACTAGATTGAACTGTTATTCCGGTCTAACACATGAGCTGGACAGAGCCTTCTCTGTAAGTCTGCCTTCTGCAGAGGAATAACTGGGACTATTGCCTTGACTTTTTGTTCTGTTCATTTTCAATCGTTTATCTATTTTGGTCTTTTATGGACTTTCTTTTTCAGCCACAAGCTCCGGGACACTGAGATTCATTTCCTCACATGCATTTTTGGGAGTCCTTTTGTCCCCCTTTTAAATTGATTTTAAAATGTAGGATTTAAGATATCAGATTACAAAAGGCTTTATAATCATTTTGAGCTGTCTTCTTGTATGCCTGTTCCTCCTGTCACCCCACCCTATTTCCTAAGCAACGTGATAATAGATGAGTACTTCTTTCTCCTGTGTGTTTTAAGGAAATGGTGCTAAATATGCTGTCCTTTGTCTGTTTACTAGGTATTAATTTGTCTCAAGAAAATAATTCACAAGGCTAAGGAAACTGTGAGAAGGGAATCAGCATTCTTCTTCTGGTTTTGATTTATTTAAATTGAACTTAGATTATAGGATAATTCTCTACTAAGTTTGGCCTGATTATTTCACCAGTTTGATTTGGCATTGTGCTGTTTGTGCCTTTTAGCATATTAAGCAACATTTTTGAAAAAAGAAATTGGCTGCCATGTCTTCAGCAGAGAAATTTATTTTCTCTAGTCATTTGCATTTGATATTTAGTGGTTGTAGGCTTTGGGGGCTTATTCTTTACATTTTGCGATTAGTTTGTTATTTGAGGTTATGATTTAAAACTTGAATTAACATCAGAATGATTGTGATTCATCTATCTCACACATTTCAACTCCATAAATAATAGGGAGTATAAGTTTTCCTTTTCTCTCAAGAACACTCAGTCATATGCACAGGGACTGATTTGTTTGTTTTATGGCAGCCCAGTCGAGTGTTCTTTCCTAGAAAATCCCACGGACGGAGGAGCCTGGTGGGCTGCTGTCTATGGGGTCGCGAAGAGTCGAACATGACTGAGGCGACTTAGCAGCAGCAGCAGCATCAAAAACAAGCTGTGTCTGTTGGATGGGCTTCCCAGGTGGCGCTAGTGGTAAAGAACCTGCCTGGCCATGCAGGAGATGCAAGAGATACGTGTTCGATCCCTGGGGGGGGGGGGGGAAGATCCCCTGGAGGAGGGCATCCAGTGCTCTTGCCTGCAGAATCCCCATGAACAGAGGAGCCCCACAGGCTACAGTCCATGGGGTCTCAAAGAGTCGGACATGACTGAAACAACTTATTAGCATGTACACATCCATCTGAACAAGTGTGAAAAAATATCACATTTTAAGGTTATTGAACAAACACTTTTTCTTTGTTTATATTAGGCACTGTTTGTATACACTCAGGGTATATCAGTGAAAAGATGGATAAAAACAAAACAAAATCTGTGCCTTCACTGAGCTTATATATTCCATTGAAGAGGTAGAGGGTTACCAAGGGACTAGACAAAATAAAAAGCAAACATGGTGGTATATCGGGTGATGGAGAATGGTAGCATTATGAAAAAATGCTATCAGGTAGGTAGGGTTAGGAACGCTGGGGTGGGGGTAACGTTGCAAATTTGAATTTTAAATAGCAAGGTAAGGGCAGGTCTCTTCAAGGAGATGAGGGCATTAACCATGATACTATCTGGAAAAACAGAATTCCAGGAGGAGGGAAAAACCCGGGAATGTCTACTGCACGTTGACATCATACCACGGTGGCTGGAAGGGCTGGGTGATGGGAACCCGATGGGATGTGAGGGAGACAAGACCGGAGGGAGGTGCGCATCAGAGGGGACGGTCCTTCTGGGATGGCCCACAGGGCTGTCGGAAGGACCGTGGCTATTCTTTCTAGTAAACAAAAGAGAAAGATAATCTCATGGTAGCATTTTTCTAAAAGCTTCCTTTTCCTTTTGTTGATAGCCTTAATCTGATTGAATACTCTGCACTCCTTTCTAACATTCTTTGGGAAAGAGAGTAATGCCGGGTCTAATTAAAAGACCAGTCCAATCTTTTCATCTTTCCTTTGCATTCTTTATTCTTTGTTTCTGTAGGGTGATATTTGAGAGCTGTTTGTGGAAATCTTGCCCCATCTCTTTAGGCTCCTTTCATTTCCTTTGAGCATTTTCTCTTTGATGTACTATGATTTCAAAAATACCTTCCTTTTTAAAAAAAATATCTTATGACTGCACTGTGTGTGTTTATGATGTTGAATTAAGAATCACAGTAAAGTTTACAAGAATTTGCCTTTAATGTCTCTAAAATTATTAGCAGAAATAACAACAGATACCAGTTAATGGTTAGCAGAGAATGTGGGAAAAAAACTGTGAGTTTTAATGAACTACTTAAACGTGTTAATATTTGTAATGTGGCTTAGAACACAGAATTTCTCATATGAAAGTGTAATGTCTGTCTTTAATAAAGGAAAGAAAGAACTATAAATGGGCAAGAGACTTCACCTCATTTAACATCAGTATCCTCACAAGTAAAACAGGGTTCATAAGTGGTTTTTTTTTTTTTTGCAGTTGATTACATAACCATCAGTGCCTCACATGATATCTGGTGCCCAGTAATAACAAAAACCCTGTTACCCAACATTCAGTGTGGGTCGCTCTGTTGCGGCCTGAATGTAAAGGCTTTGCAGCCAGGGTCTTTGCACCCAGGCTGTGCACTTCCACAAGGGAAGACACTTCATCCGTATGGTTTGGCATTTGTTGTAAATGGTGGAGCCGGACTTTGGCCCTGGGCCAAGCCCAAGCTCTCATGGACACCAGCAGGCTCTTGTAAGTGTGTGTATTGGGCAAGAGAGAGCTCACCTCTCCCTCCATTCTATTGAGTCTGCAGCCCCTCCTTTCCACTTTGATCATAGAATGGGATCACGTAATAGGCACACTGAGTTTCATAGCTGCGATTATTGTCCTTGGGTACAAAATTACTGTCACGTCTCGATGTCTTTCTGTTTTTCCTCCTATAACTTCAGCCAAGGTGAATATGGTAATGCCTCCAAACACATGCCTGTGCTCACAAACAGCTGCGCAGGCTCAGAACATACACACGTATGCTGCACATCGAGACCCTTGGAGCAGTCCTAGGCTTCATAACTCTTAAATTTCCTTGAGCATTACTTTAGCTGCAGTGAAATAATCACTGATCTGGACTAAATTTGTTTCCTTAATCGTTGTATGTAACAAACTGGAGAGTAGCAAATGAAACTCAGAACCTGGATTTAAATCCCCACCCCCGCCCCCGCCCACCCAGATAATATGATGCAGGGAAAGATTGAGGGCAAGAGGAGAAGGGGAAGACAGAGGCTGAGATGGTTGGATGGCATCACTGACTCAATGGACATGAGTTTGAGCAAACTCTGGGAGATAGGGGAGGACAGGGAAGCCTGGTGCGCTGCAGTCCATGGGGTCGCAACAAGTCAGACATGACTTAGCAACCGAACAACAACGTCAACAGGTAATATATTTTATTGCTACTGGGAAGTTAATTTTACTCCAGTCTTTTTTCCCTCGATGATTGATTATTGGTTATTGTAGGTCACATATCTTTTAAAATTGTCCAAGGACAAAGAGAATCGAGGGGAGTGTGGTAAGACTTTATAGCTTATATTCACATAGGAGCCAGTAAAGTTTTTTAAAAGAAAACATTTTTGCTAAATTTAATCTGGATTGCTATATAAATAATGTGATTTCAATCTGACTCAGAGATAGGGTTTTGTTCTTACCAATGTCATAGCAATACCTTTTGAATATCATCAGGTTTTTGTGTATTTTTGTTAGATAGCTCAAAAGAAAATTATGAATCAGACTCTTTAATGGTACTCAGTTAGCTTGCTTCATTGAGGATAAAGACAGGAAACAAAATAAAAAGGAGTAGGTTAATGAGCTACAGAAAAAGTGGTCTTATAAATCCATAGGTACATGTAATCCTGCCTTTGAACACTCAGAATTCCAAGTATTCTTAGAGAAATTTGTGCCTAATGCAGCTTAAAAGTTCTCAAACTAACATGTAGCAATTTTTTCTCAGTATTTCTTATATACTGAAGTGTGTCAAATGCTGATGCAGTATTAATTACAATTACAATAACTCATAAATTGACATTGTGGGGACTTTTTTTAATCTTGCACTTGGGCAGAAGAAGGAAAAAAAAATCATTGGAATCAATGCTAACCAAATTTATGTTATAAGCAGAAACCACAGACCTTCTATTTCTCCTTTGTGCTATTTGCCAGTTTAAGAAATGCCGGCATAAAGATCAATTTTTGAGAAAAGCAAGGGCTGGAGAGGTCAAAATAGAACATTTCTCTAGTTTCTATTTTGTTGTTTTTAGTATCACATAGTAAATTTTATTTCCTTTCCTTCTTTTCTTTCTTTCTCTTTTTTTTTTTTTTTTTGATTTGAAGATAAGCTGGGAAAAGGTAGAGATTAGACATAAAGGGAACAAATGTATATTTCTTAAAAGATGGGTGAGACTAGAACACATTACATTATCTGTTTTAGGAATGATTTATACACATTTTAATATGAAACAATAAACAGAATGATCTTTTGAAATTTTAAAATCCTGTGTGGGCTCTTGTGTCACGTTATTTTGCAAAGCTAATAACTATGATTTGGGGAATTCCCTGGTTGTCCAGTGGCTAGGCCTTCGCACTCGGACTGCTGCGGGCCAGGTTCAATCCCTGGTCTGAGAACTAAGATCCCACAAGCTGTGTGACACAGCTAAAAGAAAAAAAAAAAAAGATAATTTTACCACAGGGAAACCATGTAGTAGGCAGGGAAGGAAATGTTGAACCAAATCTTTATTTATCAATATGAGAAGACTTAACATTCTAAGCAAAGTTGGGGATAATTTTTTTAAGAGTGTGTGCACTGCTCTAGAGAATCCAGTGGGTAGTTCTTGAAATTCTCCATGTTCATCAGGGCCCATGACTCACCACCATTAAGTCAGGACAGTTATGGGATTCCCGCAGCCGCCGGGACCCATTGTGTATCGGCATCATGACAGACAGGCATAATCGGTCTTCCCCACTTGTAATAAATATGTCCCTGTTCTCCACACCAGGGGATGTTTTATTGATTTCCTCCATTACCACAGTGAGGTCTCTGTCTTGGTGGTAAAGCTCGTTTCAGGAAATTGCAGTTTAAAGTTGCTAAGCTGCAAGCATTAAGCCATTCAGTTAACCACTCAAGGTGTTCACGGCAGGACTCTGTGCATCTGGCGAGACGTTTAGAAGCAATATGTAGGTGTGTTTAGGAAAGTAATGCTTCCTCTCTCCCTAGAAGGCATCTCTCCAGCCCATTTGCTTTTCATTCCCATGGACGCTGAAGGGGAAAGCGCTCGCTGAGCCCACCTGTGTCCAGAGCTCTGTGCTCCGTCTGGCCCTTGTGTTCCTGGGCTCAGTCTCACCCGAGCCAGGCTGTGTCTGAGTCAGACTACTCTTGGCCTGGGTCTGCCTGAGGGAATTTGGTCTGTTCTGGTGTGGTCTGGGCTGAAAAGAGTTTTAGAAATTAAAGATCATTTTGAACTTCTGGGTTTGAAGACAGTTGAAATGTAAGGTGGGGAGAGGGGTGCAAATTAATCCAAATCAATTACTAAGGGGGGAGCCATGATTTGCTTTATTAGTTATAGAATCAAAAGCTACTGGAATGTTACTGGTTATAAACCAGATGTGGGATCTAATTTTGTTGTATTTAGCGTGCCCTGTTCAAATTTAGAAAACATGCTGAGGTCCAAGCAAAATTAATGAAATACAAGCACATTTTGGCAGTAGTCCAAATGTTCAGTTGTCTTCACCTATAAAAATCTCACACACACATATACTTGTAAAAATAAAGTATGGAAAAGTCTAATAACAAGAACTGACCAAAAATTTCCATTAACGAGCACTTCAACATTTACTACTAAATGAAAATGTGTGTTTATAATGACTCTGAGAGGTATTACATTTCAAATTCATTTAAAAATTATATTCTGTGTAGTTGTTAAATACATGTTTTTTTACACTATGGTTCCTTGAAAATTGAGAATTAATTATATGGCAACTCCTTGTTAACCAAAATATCATACCATGCATACCATCTCATTTATCTATATTATGGAAATTAAAATAATCAGTATAATTTGATTTCTAGCTATATATATATATATATATATACACACACACACAGACTTCCCTGGTGGCTTGGTGGTAAAGAATACACCTGCTAATGCAGGAGATACAGGTTCAATTCCTGGGTCAGGAAGATCCTCTGGAGAAGGAAAAGTTGAAGGGGGCAGAAGAGGATGAGGTGGTTAGACAGCATCACCGACATGAGTTTGAGCAAACCATGGGAGATAGTGAAGGACAGGGGAGCTTGGTGTGCTGCAGTCCATGGGGTCTCAAAGAGTTGGACATGACTTAATGACTGAACAAGCTACACACACACACACACACACACACACACACACAGAGTCATTTTGCTGATGAGAAAATGCAATCCATAGGAACGAAGGAGTTTTTCCAAAACCATGCAGCTGCTTGGCAGCCAAGGAGAGCTTGTAGTCTGACCATGTAACTTACAGATGGGTGTCTCTGCCTCTGCAGAATGTCAAGCAGACATTAGACAATTCAATGCTCTGTGAACAGCCTGACGTTTTTCTGTGTTTGAACTGCACCAACCACCTAGGTTGGTTACAAGTTGAGCCTGTGTTCTCATTTCTGAGAACAGCCATACTGGCTCCACAGGGAGTCTTGTTTATATGTCGAGATGGCCAAGAGTTTAGTGGGGGGGAGGCAAAGGACACAGGAAATGAGGCCTCAGTCCCTAAGGGGTTCATCATAAACACACACCACTGCCTCCTTGTATCTCATGTGGCCATTTTCCAGGTTTCAGACCCATTCGAGAGGCTGTGGTTCCGCAGGTGTGAGGCATGTGGGTGACAAGATAGATGTGGTTGGCATGCTTCTTTGTGTTTCCAGCCTCATCCTCACCCGTCCCCTTTCAAAAAGCACCTGCTCCAAGGGGGGGCACCTCCTTGATTCAGCCTTTTGTTACAAATGAGCAGACCCCATTCTTTCCCTCTCAGATTGCATGAGGGGATTAGTCTCCAAAAGGAGGGAATGGGCATGGAAAGGCTAAGCATAAACATGGAGAGAAACGGCACAGTCACCATTGCCCCTGGATAACCCCAGTCCCACAGCAAAGGTCCAGGAGATTACATGGCAGCTCTAGGCCAGCATCGACTGAATCCACGTGGGGAAGGGTCCCCCACATCTCCATCTAGACCACAAGGTTGCCCGAAACTATCCCCACGTGCTTCTTCCCTTCCCTTCCTCAACCTGCGAGACTCCTGAGTGTTGTCCTTTTCGTGGTTCATAAGCCGCTTTCACATCAGCTCTTTCATTTCGTGCCCACAGATTGGTCAGTACAAATCGTTATTTCCCCTTTTCACCAGTGTCAAGACTGGAACCCAAGTTCTGGATTCCCGAATAACTCCCAAACTATTACTTTTTGCAGTACCTACAGCTGCTTTGGAAAGATACACACAGACACACACAGAGGCATATGCATGCATTTTGCATTAGAAACCATACAGATGTGTGTCTGTCCACGATACACTTTTGTAGGTAGTCTCAGGAAAAGCAGCTACAATTTGCTTGGTAAACATGGAAGCTATTTGGGGATATTAGCAAAGTGGCTTTCATCAGTGTCTCTCTCTGTACACACACGCATGTACACACACACACACAGTGCTTAGCACATGTATATTTATATCTATATGTCAATCACCATACTTAGCTGACATCTTCCGTTTCCATAGCACAGCAGCCATGGGCACCAGCCTGTAGAACCCACTGCTTCAGAGCTGATGGGAGGATACAGGCAATGTGTCACTCTGGCCTGAGTGTCTGGAAAGCTCCCGTGAACTCAGAAAGACTTTCCTGACAAGGCTCGCATTTAAGTAGCACATGCAGGTGATCTCTGACACCATCTTGGACTTCGGTCCCCGCCCTCCCCAGAACCCTGCCCTGGGGCACGTCCCAGAGACTGACGACACCGTGTATCCAGAGGTGGGAAGCTGGGCCCTCCAGGACCAGGTTCCCAGGTTTCCTTTTCAGCATCCAGAGCCTGAATGGTCCTGTGAGGGGCATCCAAGCACTGGAGTGGAGAGTGGGACACTCTCCTGGGTCCGTGCTCACGATTTCCCACCTTCCGCAGCTGTTGGTTAGACACATCATTGTGAATCTATTTGTAGCCCACCATTTGTACATATAATTAATTAAACTATAGTTAGTTCTCCCTGGTCTCCTTTTCTTAAAAATCAAATCACTCAAAAACTCTTATCTGACACTAAAGTCTTTTTTTTTATAAGTACCTATGATATTTGGAAGGCTAAGACTGCCTGCTATTTATAGCACTCCAACTTCAGAGCCTTCTATTGTGATCAGACAGCTCAGAGTGCCTCACTTTTTCAGGCAACAGTCTCAGAAACTTTTTCACAGCAGCAGCTTCTCTCCAGAGTGTACAGAGTTCAATAGGATCAGGAAAACCGCATCACCCCAGACCAGATGAGTGACCCTCAGCAAGGGTTGTACACACACCCGTTCATTTATTTAGTCCTCGTGTTGAATGTGGACCTGCTGTGGCCCAGGTGCTGTCAGCTGATCCACAGATAGTGATCAATACCACCCCTGGGGTCACAGGTAGCACTGTATTCCCTTCAAATTC
Source organism: Capricornis sumatraensis (assembly GCF_032405125.1). Classification (NCBI taxonomy): domain Eukaryota; kingdom Metazoa; phylum Chordata; class Mammalia; order Artiodactyla; family Bovidae; genus Capricornis; species Capricornis sumatraensis. The sequence goes on along the minus strand of NC_091080.1, from coordinate 86,803,771 downwards.
ACAGTGTTGATGCTTAATCCCACCCCGAGAACCCCAGGATGAGAAATTATGTGGAAACAGGGTCACTACAGCTGTAATTAGCTAAGATGAGGTCACACTGCAGTAGGGTGGGCCTTTAATTTACCAGGACTGGCGTCCTCATACAGAGGGGGACATTTGGACACAGACATGCCCACAGGCAGATGCCACATGAAAATGAAGGCATATATCAGAACGGGGTGATGCTACTAAAGCCAGAGAATGCCAAAGATGGCCAGTTACCCCCAGAAGCAAGAGGAGAAGCATGGAATAGAGTCTTCATAACCCACAGAAGGAACCAACCCTGCATCAGACACCTTAATCTTAGACTCTGGCCTCCAGACTGTGAGACAATATGTTCCTGTTGGTGAAGCCCCCCTTCCCCCCAACCCCCCAGTTTATGATACATTTTTATGGCAGCCCCAGGAGCCTAATACAGCTGTGAACCCAGGTGGGGTTAGATAGGACATTCTGGGGCTTCCAAGGTGGCGCTAGTGGTAAAGAGCATGCCTGGCAATGCAGGAGATGCCAGAGGCTAAGGTTCAATCCCTGGCCTGGGCAGATCTCCTAGAGGGCATGGCAACCCACTCCAGGATTCTTCCCTGGAGAATCCCATGGACAGAGGAGCCTGGTGGGTCCATAATGTCGCAAAGAGTTGTACACGACTGAAGTGACTTAGCACTCAGACAGGACATTCTGAGGTTTGGTCAGCTCCCACAGCATCTAGGGAGCTCCTTCTGTGTACAGAGTCTCAACTGAATCTTCCAGTAGTTAACATCTTCCTCACCTCTGTGCCTTGAATGTCCTATGGCCATGCTGACCTGTTTATCCTCTCAGTCTTCAAGGGGACTGGAGGGACCCAAGGTGGCTGGAGCCTCCAGTCGCTCCCAGTTATGGAGAATGCCAAATGCTCTTATCAATTTTTATGTGTGGCACGAGGGGAAAATAATGGGTAAACCCTAACCTAAGCAACCCCGAAGAAGAAATAAAGTATGGCATTGGCATCAGTTTTGATTTCCAAGGATGTAGAGTGAAGGCCAATGTCCATAATAGCTTCAAGTTTTTGTAGGGGGCTAGATTGGGGCAGGGGAGGGTTTATCTGGGTTGAGCAAATATACTGTAAATAGGACAATTTATTGGAGGGAGAAGGCAATGGCACCCCACTTCAGTACTCTTGCCTGCAAAATCCCATGGACGGAGGAGCCTGGTAGGCTGCAGTCCATGGGGTTGCTAAGAGTCGGACACGACTGAGCTACTTCACTTTCACTTTTCACTTTCATGCATTGGAGAAGGAAATGGCACCTCACTCCAGTGTTCTTGCCTGGAGAATCCCAGGGACAGCGGAGCCTGGTGGGCTGCTGTCTATGGAGTCGTACAGAGTCGGACACGACTGAAGCGACTTAGCAGCAGCAGCAGCAGCAAGAACTAAGCAAGGGTTTCCTCTTGATCAAACTGGTTTCCTCTTGATCAAGCTCCACCAGCTGCCCCTCAGGCAGAGTGTGAGAGCCTGAGAGTGGGTCAGAGATCTGGGGCGGGCAGAGGGCCAGACAGACAGGTCCTGGTGCTCTGGGCTGGTCAGACGGGGCCAGATGCTTCCTTGCCAGTGGGGGACGAGGAGGGAGGTCAAGTGAGGCTCTCATGCCTCCTGTGCTTGCTCCAGCTTCTGAGCACCCCGAGAATGTGGTCCTACATTTGGGGAAGTGTGTAAAACAAACGAGGTTTTGAAACCAGCACATCTCTAATCCAGAGAGCAATAAAGAGTCTCATTCCTACTGAGTAAAATACATCCTTACCACAGGTAGATAAACTGATAGTGGTGTCCTCTTTATACCACATGTCCAAAGAGTTAAATGACTGCCTGAACTGAATGAATGAACGTGGCGTGACCCACAAAAGCAACAGAAAGCAGCCATACTGTTGTAGCTGCTGCTGCTGCTAAGTCGCTTCAGTCGTGTTCGACTCTGTGCGACTCCATAGATGGCAGCCCACCAGGCTCCCCCATCCCTGGGATTCTCTAGGCAAGAACACTGGAGTGGGTTGCCATTTCCTTCTCCAATGCATGAAAGTGAAAAGTGAAAGTGAAGTCTCTCAGTCGTGTCTGACTCTTCGCGACCCCATGGACTGCAGCCTACCAGGCTCCTCCGTCCATGGGATTTTCCAGGCAGGAGTACTGGAGTGGGGCGCCATTGCCTTCTCGGATACTGTTGCAGAGAAGAAGCCAATTCTGACACCCTGTTGTAACTGTTTCTTCAACTTGCATTTTGTTACTTTTGTTATTATAATCTACAGAATGGCCCACAGCAGAGAACCCTGTCCCTCTGCCTGATTTAAAGTAAAAGTGCCTTTGTTCAGAACCCTGTCCACCTGCTAATGGCAGGAAGGAAGTAATTTACACACCCCCTGCCTGAGGCTTGCCATTCGAGGAGATATCTGCAAGATTAATGGCCTTTTTACTTTGCTTCCTCAACTCCCCTTCTCCCCCTAATCCCTTATCTATAAAAGAGTCTGGTATCCAGAGTCCAATAAATGGCTATTTTATTTTAAGGCGCTAGCCTGCCATCTTCTCCGTCAGCCGGCTTCCCAAATCCTCATCTCTCGGATTTATTGGCCTGTCATGTGGCAAGCAGAATGAGCGTGGACTCAGTAACAGTACAACCTAAGGAAGTGTGATGCTATGACCCACTGTGGGCAGGCACACGCCTGCCACACCTCAGCCATCCCCGAGGAAGTCGATGTCTAATGATGATGATCACAAGGGATATTCTGAGTGAGGATTATGTTATTTTTACTGTGATCTTTCATATGTCTCAGAGATTTTAGGATCATCTTTATAAAAAAGCACTTAAAATTAAAATTCTGATTCTTAAAGAGGTCTACTTGAGATATCTGAACAAAAAAAATCAAGTTCTATAATATGGCTGAGAAACAAGGTGTCAACTTTTGTAACATTTTATATGAAAACATACGCATAGAGTTCAAGAGCGCTAGTTCATGCAATCTGTAAATACAGTTTGTTTAGATTTTCCTTCAGTTCAGTTCAGTTCAGTTCAGTCACTCAGTTGTGTCCGCCTGTTTGTGATCCCATGGACTGCAGCGCACAAGGCTTCCCTGTCCACCTCCGACTCCCAGAGCTTGCTCAAACTCATGTCCATCGAGTCAGTGATGCCCTACAGCCATCTCATCCTCAGCCTTCCTCCAAGTGTTGTGTTCAGCTTGCTCGGCACATAGCCTTTTCTTTTGAATGTTCAGTCCTTGACCTGCTTGTGGATGTCTATTCCTCTCTCTCACTCTCAAGAAAACTTACTGGGCACGCAGGTGACAGTAATGATGTTGGAGAGCTAATTCTGAGTCTGCTTTAATTTATTGAAAATGTGTTATTTTAAAATATAATATTTTAGCTATTACAGGTAGGATTACTTCTGACAGACCCACAACTGATTGTAACATAATAGGATGTCATTGCAACTTGGTTGACTACTGTAGCTGAAAAGTCAGGAATTTAGGATTTAAGAATGTTACATTTTCTCCAGGCACAAAGCGCAACCTGCTTTCAATTTCTGGTGTATTGCACCCGCCCTGGGATTAATATAAGACTCCGTACAGTCTTCTGGTTTAGACCTTTGTGTCCTGGCAGGGCATACTTCCGCTTAATTAGATTGCACTGGCCAAATGCCTTATTCTTCCCTGAACAATGCAGCTATGGGACTACACAGTATGCGCTTACTATGCATCAAAGTTAGTTATGTCCTAGTTTCTACTCGTTCACAGTGCTGTTATATTCATGAAAGAGTGTAATGTAATATACAATTTTTTTTTTAATATCCTGGGATATTGTAAAGGGGAGTAATTGGCTATAAAGGTAAGAAGAAGGAATTAAGGCTTTAATAAATCTGTGTTAGACTCAGTGTCTTGCTGTGTTTGAGGTCTTACCTAGTTTATTTCAGGCCTGGGGTTCTCCCTAAGGTACACAGGACTCAATATATTTTAGAGGCATGCTATTTGGGACAGAAATTTCCAACTCTGATTTTGTCATATGATAGGGGATCCTCAGCGATTTCAGGGAGGATGACAAAATATCTCAAAAGGAAATGCATTTGGTATTTACTTTAGCAAACTGACATATGCCTTTGAGTCCGCTTTCTTGAAGCTATGGGGTCTGACCCGGACTGTGCTGAGTACCTGGTGTTTAAAGAAGAAAGGGTCACAGTGCCAGCCCTTAAGGAGCTTAGTCAAGTAGAACAGACCTGCAAAGCAGGCAGTGACATGTTCCTGGTGCGGCTTGCAGGAGAGAGTGCATGGAGTCACCGTCCTTGAACAAGACTTTGGTTCTGGTCTTCTCTGCCCAGTCAGGATGGAGTCTGTGAGGCACCTTGGCAGTGGGCCTCACGTGTATGGAAGTGTGGCTGACTTTTAGAGCAATGTGTGTTTCTTTATGAAAAGGTAATGACATTTTGTAAAAGGAGAGAATAGTAGGCTTCATAATATTTTCTCTTTACCACTGATTTCTTTGACCTATTTATTAGGGAAAGCATGTGGGTATATGTATGTGTGTGTGTATATATATATATATTTGTATGTTTATAAAAATACATATTATTTGGATATTATGTTATATTAACATAAGTATTATATATATATGGATAATTTTGAAGCTAAAGCAGATAGAAATGAGATAAATAACACATTCTACCTGGTTCCTAATAGAATGAACCCTCCTGACAGGTATGGTTAGGCGCTTGGTTTGGAGCTTAGTGAGAAATGTCTAACAGTCAAAATACAGGAGAGGATTTCCTTTCTGAGAGAAGAAATGAACTTTCACATTGAAAGCTGCCACTCTCGTCTTGAACATTTTTGAAATCAGTTCAGTTCAGTTGCTCAGTCGTGTCTGACTCTTTGTGACCCCATGAATTGCAGCACGCCAGGCCTCCCTGTCTATCACCAACTCCTGGAGTTCACTCAAACTCACGTCCATCGAGTCCGTGATGCCATCCAGCCATCTCATCCTCGGTCATCCCCTTCTCCTCCTGCCCCCAATCCCTCCAAGCATCAGAGTCTTTTCCAATGAGTCAACTCTTCGCATGAGGTGGCCTAAGTACTGGAGTTTCAGCTTTAGCATCGTTCCTTCCAAAGAAATCCCAGGGCTGATCTCCTTCAGAATGGAACGGTTGGATCTCCTTGTAGTCGAAGGGACTCTCAAGAGTCTTCTCCAACACCACAGTTCAAAAGCATCAATTCTTCGGCGCTCAGCCTTCTTCACAGTCCAACTCTCACATCCATACATGACCACAGGAAAAACCATAGCCTTGACTAGATGGACCTTAGTCAGCAAAGTAATGTCTCTGCTTTTGAATACACTATCTAGGTTAGTCATAACTTTTCTTCCAAGGAGTAAGCATCTCTTAATTTCATGGCTGCAATCACCATCTGCAGTGATTTTGGAGCCCAGAAAAAATAGTCTGACCCTGTTTCTACTGTTTCCCCATCTATTTCCCATGAAGTGATGGGACCAGATGCCATGATCTTCGTTTTCTGAATGTTGAGCTTTAAGCCAACTTTTTCAGTCTCCTCTTTCACTTTCATCAAGAGGCTTTTTAGCTCCTCTTCACTTTCTGCCATAAGGATGATGTCATCTGCATATCTGAGGTTATTGATATTTCTCCCGGCAATCTTGATTCTAGCTTGTGTTTCTTCCAGCCCAGCATTTCTCATGATGTACTCTGCATAGAAGTTAAATAAGCAGGGTGACAATATACAGCCTTGATGTACTCCTTTACCTATTTGGAGCCATTCTGTTGTTCCATGTCCAGTTCTAACTGTTGCTTCCTGACCTTCATGCAGATTTCTCAAGAGGCAGGTCAGGTGGTCTGGTATTCCCATCTTTTTCAGAATTTTCCACAGTTTATTGTGATCCACACATTCAAAGGCTTTGGCATAGTCAATAAAGCAGAAATAGATGTTTTTCTGGAACTCTCTTGCTTTTTCCATAATCCAGCAGATGTTGGCAATTTGATCTCTGGTTCCTCTGCCTTTTCTAAAACCAGCTTGAACATCAGGGAGTTCACGGTTCACATATTGCTGAAGCCTGGATAGGAGAATTTTGAGCATTACTTTACTAGCATGTGAGATGAGTGCAATTGTGCAGTAGTTTGAGCATTCTTTGGCATTGCCTTTCTTTGGGATTGGAATGAAAACTGACCTTTTCCAGTCCTGTGGCCACTGCTGAGTTTTCCAAATGTGCTGGCATAATGAGTGCAGCACTTTCACAGCATCATCTTTCAGGATTTGAAACAGCTCAACTGGAATTCCATCACCTCCACTAGCTTTGTTTGTAGTGATGCTTTCTAAGGCCCACTTGACTTCACATTCCAGGATGTCTGGCTCTATGTGAGTGATCACACCATCATGATTATCTGGGTCATGAAGATCTTTTTTGTACAGTTCTTCCGTGTATTCTTGCCACCTCTTCTTAATATCTTCTGCTTCTGTTAGGTCCATACCATTTCTGTCCTTTATCGAGCCCATCTTTGCATGAAATGTTCCCTTGGTATCTCTAATTTTCTTGAAGAGATCTCTAGTCTTTCCCATTCTGTTGTTTTCCTCTACTTCTTTGCATTGATCACTGAAGAAGGCTTTCTTATCTCTTCTTGCTATTCTTTGGAACTCTGCATTCAGATGCTTTTATCTTTCCTTTTCTCCTTTGCTTTTCACGTCTCTTCTTTACACAGCTATTTGTTAAGGCCTCCCCAGACAGCGATTTTGCTTTTTTGCATTTCTTTTCCATGGGGATGGTCTTGATCCCTGTCTCCTGTACAATGTCACAAACCTCATTCCATAGTTCATCAGGCACTCTATCTATCAGATCTAGGCCCTTAAATCTATTTCTCACTTCCACTGTATAATCATAAGGGATTTGATTTAGGTCATACCTGAATGGTCTAGCAGTTTTCCCTAATTTCTTCAATTTGAGTCTGAATTTGGCAATAAGGAGGTCATGATCTGAGCCACAGTCAGCTCCTGGTCTTGTTTTTGTTGACTGTATAGAGCTTCTCCATCTTTGGCTGCAAAGAATATAATCCATCTGATTTCGGTGTTGACCATCTGGTGATGTCCATGTGTAGAGTCTTCTCTTGTGTTGTTGGAAGAGGGTGTTTGCTATGACCAGTGCATTTTCTTGGCAAAACTCTATTAGTCTTTGCCCTGCTTCATTCCGCATTCCAAGGCCAAATTTGCCTGTTACTCCAGGTGTTTCTTGACCTCCTACTTTTGCATTCCAGTCCCCTATAATGAAAAGGACATCTTTTTGGGGTGTTAGTTCTAAAAGTTCTTGTAGGTCTTCATAAAACTGTTCAACTTCAGTTTCTTCAGCGTTACTTGTTGGGGCATAGACTTGGATAACTGTGATATTGAATGGTTTGCCTTGGAGACAAACAGAGATTATTTTATCGTGTTTGAGACTGCATCCAAGTACTGCATTTTGGACTCTTTTGTTGACCATGATGGCTACTCCATTTCTCCTGAGGGATTCCTGCCCGCAGTAGTAGATATAATGGTTATCTGAGTTAAGTTCACCCATTCCAGTCCATTTTAGTTCACTGATTCCTAGAATGTCGATGTTCACTCTTGCCATCTCTTGTTTGACCACTTCCAATTTGCCTTGATTCATGGACCTGACATTCCAGGTTCCTATGCAATATTGCTCTTTATAGCATTGGGTCTTGCTTCTATCACCAGTCACATCCACAACTTGGTATTGTTTTTGCTTTGGCTCCATCCCTTCATTCTTTCTGGAGTTATTTCTCCACTGATCTCCAGTAGCATATTGGGAACCTAATGACCTGGGGAGTTCCTCTTTTGGTATCCTACCATTTTGCCTTTTCATACTGTTCATACTGTTTTTGAAATAGCAGTTGGCATTTCTTTACTTTCCTATCCACCTGTTTATTCGCCCCGTATTTCATGAATGCTTAGTTTGAACACTTGTTTTGTGAGTTACTGTGATGATGAGATGAGACTGCCAACTCTCATGGGGGTGGGAATGCTTTCTTACTAGTTGTTGAATCCTTGTACCTAGTACAATACCTGGAAAACTCAAGATATGCTTGGTTGGTTGAAGTGACCTGTAACAAGAAAACTTATGGACTTGGCCCCTTCACTTCAGGAAGTGGATATGGCACTTGAGGATGTAGTCATCAGAAACTAGTATGTTGTTGTTCAATTGTTCAGTTGTGTCTGACTCTTTGTGACACCGTGGACTGCAGCATGCCAGGCTTCCCTGTCCTTCATTATCTCCCAGGGAGTTTGCTCGAATTCAAGTCCATTGAGTCAGTGATGCCATCCAACTGTCTTATCCTCTGTTGCCCCCATCTCTTCCTTCCTTCTATCTTTCCCAGAATCAGGGTCTTTTCCAATGAGTTGGCTCATTGCAACAGGTGGCCAAAGTATTGGAGCTTCAGCATCAGTCCTTCCAATTAATATTTAGGTTGATTTCTTTTAGGATTGTTGGCTTATCCTCCTTGCCATCCAAGGGATTCTCAAGAGTCTTCTCCAACACCACTATTCAGAAACATCAGTTCTTCAGCACTCAGCCTTCTTTATGGTCCAACTCTCACATTCTAACATGACTACTGGAAAAACCATAGCTTTGACTACATGGACCCTTGTCAGTAAAAGTGATGTCTCTGCTTTTTAATATGCTGTCTAGGTTTGCCATAGCTTTCCTTCCAAGGAGCAAGTGTCTTTTAATTTCATGACTGCAGTAACTGTCTGCAGTGATTTTGGAGCCCAATAAAATAAAATCTGTCAGTGTTTCCACTTTTCCCTCATCTATTTGCCATAAAGGGATGGGACTTCAGTAAAGGGTAAGTGCATATGAGAGCTGCTTTGGAAAATCTGTGGAAAGAACAATCATTCCATTTGAGTAAGACATGATGGTACCTACATTGGGATGTTGGTAACTTTATTGATAGCTTCATTTTGTATGATTACCCTGTCAGGGAAACCACAATGCTGCTAATTGCTTTGGCACAAGATAGATTTTCTATTTTAACAAGCAGCAGAAAGAAATCTCACTCTTCCCCCGCCCCCACTGACGTCTCAGCTTATGAGCCACCATTTCTTTTCAATATGTAATACCTCGTGACTGTGGCTTGTGTGGCACAAGGAGCATTTTCTTAACTACAGGGAACATCTTGGTGTGTGCGTGTTGGCTGTGTCTTTCTGCCTCAAGCTGGCAGAGCTCTTACCTCATTGCTGCACTTCCTGTGATGATGAAAAACAGGTGTGGTGGTTTCAAAGTAGAGAATTGCTATTCAATAAGTCCTTGTTGTTTAATTATGGACTTTTAAAACTTTATTTCTTTGTCTTAAACAGCCATGCGTTATTTTGTGGAGGGATTTGTTATTTTGTTTTGGGGTCATATTGTTACTCTCGAATTTCGACTGCTGAAATCATAAGGACTAATGATTAGAGGCAATTTTCCATAGAATTTAAGGTTGTGGTGAATATCTTCTTTAACTAAAAGAAAAAAAAATGTCTCGTTGGGTTGAGCTTTTCTGGTGGTTCAGATGGTAAAGAATCTGCCTGCAATGCAGGAGACCTGGGTTCGATCCCTGGGTTAGGAAGATCCCCTGGAGAAGGGAATGGCTACCCACTCCAGTGTTCTGGCATGGAGAGTCCCATGAGCAGAGGAGCCTTCTGGGTCATGAGGTTGGAAAGAGTTGGACATGACTGAGTGACTTTCAGTTTCGCTTGGGTTGAAGGTGGAAATATACCTTTCAAATATAATTATTTTATTAATCTAAAAATAAATTAGGACTTGGTCCTCCAGCCCTGGTCATCCAGTGTTTAAGACTCTATGCTTCCACTGCAGGGGACTTGGGTTCAATCTCTGATAGGGGAACTAAAAGGTTACTGTGTGGTGTGGCCAAAAAAAATAAATAACGCCAAGAAATAAAAGTGTTTTGACTCCTCCTTCCCTCTGCCTTTTTGAGATAACTCCCAAAGAATCTCTTGTTTGGTCCACCGACAACAAAGCCCACACTAAACTTCCCACTATTTCCAGTAAAATCTAGGCTCTTCCCTGTGAGTGGCATACCCTTCCTGCAGCTCTGATGATAAACTCTTATTCCTCTTTCATGATTAAGCTCAAATGCTACCATCTATAATGTTCTGACACTCAGTCAATCCCATGGAGCCTAGCCCACCAGGCTCCTCTGTCCATGGGATTTCCTAGGCAATAACACTGGAGCAGGTTGCCATTTCCTTCTGCAGGGAATCTTCCCAACCCAGGGATAGAACCTTCATCTCAGGCATTGCAGGCAGATTCTTTACCAGCTGAGCCTGCCCTGTTACCTTCTAGCTCTCAGACAATTTGAGTTCTCTGATTCTGCTGCAATTTATAAAAAAGACCAAGCACTTAGGTGAAATTTGACTATTTATACACCAGCCTTCACTGCCTGTGAGTTCTTTCAAATTCAAGACAGTCTTATGCTGAGTTGTACCTTCAAGGCCGAATGCTCTGTTTACAGTTCAGGTTTCAGTTCAGTTCAGTTCAGTTGCTCAGTCTTGTCCGACCCTTTGCGACCCCATGAATCGCAGCACGCCAGGCCTCCCTGTCTATCACCAACTCCTGGAGTTCACTCAGACTCACGTCCATCGAGTCAGTAATGCCATCCAGTCATCTCATCCTCTGTCGTCCCCTTCTCCTCCTGCCCCCAATCCCTCCAAGCATCAGAGTCTTTTCCAATGAGTCAACTCTTCGCATGAGGTGGCCAAAGTACTGGAGTTTCAGCTTTAGCATCATTCGTTCCAAAGAAATCGCAGGGCTGATCTCCTTCAGAATGGAGTGGTTGGATCTCCTTGCAGTCCAAGGGACTCTCAAGAGTCTTCTCCAACACCACAGTTCAAAAGCATCAATTCTTCAGTGTTCAGCCTTCTTCACAGTCCAACTTTCACATCCATACATGACCACTGGAAAAACCATAGCCTTGACTAGATGGACCTTAGTCAACAAAGTAATGTCTCTGCTTTTGAATATGCTATCTAGGTTGCTCATAACTTTTCTTCCAAGGAGTAAGCGTCTTTTAATTTCATGGCTGCAGTCACCATCTGCAGTGATTTTGGAGCCCCCCAAAATAAAGTCTGACACTGTTTCTACTGTTTCCCCATCTATTTCCCATGAAGTGATGGGACCAGATGCCATGATCTTTGTTTAATACATCCTTAAACTTCCTGTTGCTTAGATCAGTAGGAACCTTGGTTAGGAACCTTGCTATGAAGCCTTGCTTGGAGCTTCCTGTACCCCTACAGCACTGTAACGCTCTCAATGTTCTAAGGGGGCTCCAGTGTCCTTGAACTAAATGTAAACTTGCTCCAGGGGCTATGGCCCAAGGAGAGGCAGGCAGGTGTGTGTGACGTCATACAGAGTACACGTGCTTACGTCACATGGGCCTGCATCCCATGGAGGAGGACAGGGGAACTCCACCGTCCTTCTTGGGTTTGGTCTCCTCTCCCCAGCTACTTCCTTCTCACACAGCCCGGGGGAGCCGTGGCCGGAGGGTGGGTTCTTTTATTTTTCCCTCTCTCTGTGTCTGAGGACAGTGTTGGGACCAAAATAATCGGCAGTAGCTTTCTGCTGTAGGCAGCTTTCCGATTTGTGCCCTAAAAAAGGAAAATACACCTCCTTCAAGTATAAACAGCCACTGTGAGAGTGCTCCTTGGGCTGGCGCTGAGTGTCTTTATCAGTTCAAGGTTTCCAGGAAGTGGTTGGAACACCAAAACAGTACTGGGATGAAGAGGGAGATGACATGATCGTGGCAGCAAGTGTCTGTGCGAAACACGCCTTTTGGTGGATTTGACTGTGATGGAATATACAGACATTTCCAACCTTCTGGCCCAAATTCCATGTCATGCACATGGAATGCCTCATGTGCATAAGTCATGCACATCTTATGGACATAAGAAAGGTGTTTTTCACTGTCCTGGGATAACCCTTAAATTTCCCCATCCAATTCACCCATGAATGTGAGCCTCCAAGGTCTGTTGTGAGACTTGAATGAGACTATGTCCATGGAGCCCTTTTGGAAACAAAACAGCAGTCGTGTCCAGATGTAGGTGCTACTGTCAGTTCTCTCCCACTTCAGACCTTTTTTTGCTCACTTTCATCAAAAGGAGCAAGTCAGACTTACCCTTCTCCTAGGCTTTGAACGTTGTTCATCATGTCCCACGATGGAAATGCGAGGAGTGTTGATACGAAAAGAGACAATGGTAGTTCTCAAAGAGAATGGAGCCCTTTATTTAGCAGAGGAGGAATTGAAACTCAGTTTGTCAGGAAAAGCCAAACAGTCCTTGGCAGCACAGCTAAACTGAAACTCGGATCCCTTTGTTCTTAAATTCAAATTTACTGACCCATAAGTATGAAGTGTAGCACAGTGTAGTTAATACTTTGGAAAATAGGAACGACAATCTCCCTCTCTCCTTTTTTTTTTCCCATAAAAGGTCCCCACCATGAGCTATAGTAAACAAGTGTTGGAAAAGATGAGTCCCTAATAATATTCAAATACTCGTTTCTGTCTGGTCTGGATATGAAAGAAACGTGCATCAGCACGTTTTCTGCTTACATTCTTATGTTTTATTTGGTGGATACTGTGATACGTCTTCTGTATTTCCAAGAAGTAGGAAGAGAAGGGGGCAACGTGATCTGTTCTCAAAAGTGATCACAGATATCAGAGGTTGAAGAATAGCCTCTGCAGCTGTGCTTTAGAGTAGCTCAGTTCTCTGTTCATTTTAAATAGCCTGTGTTATACACCTTTAAAAGAAATACTTTGCTTCAGGTACGTGTGCTGAGTAGCATCAGTCACATCTGACTCTTTGTTACCCTGTTGACTGTAGTCTGCCAGACTCCTCTGTCCATGGGATTCTCCAGGCAAGAATGCTGGAGTGGGTTTCCATGCCCTCCTCCAGGGGATCTTCCTGACCCAGGGATGGAACCCGTGTCTCTTGTGTCTCCTGCACTGGCAGGTGGGCTCTTTACTGCTGCACCACCTGGCGCTGATCCTTAATCTCCTCAACTTCCCCCTTCCCCCTCCTTGCTCCTTTCTCAGCTTTCTTTTTGGTTATTGCTAATATGACAGTACTTCTGAGTAGTGATGATAGTGTTTTTCCATACCTGCATCCTGTCCCCAATTCACAAGGTGACATTTAAATCAGCCCAGTTCAGCTATGGGAAAATCTGGATGCTTGCCAGCAGGAGCACTGGAGCTCAAATTAAAGACAGTCATCTTTTCTGGGGAAAATCATTGATAAAACTTAGTTTTGCTTTGAAAGCTTCACATAGAAAAAGATGTTTCTTCAGCACTGATCTGATAATTGTACCTGGTAGATCATAAAGCTCAACCCTCCGGGGCCCAGAAACCAGGACAAGAGAGACTCCTAATGCAATGTGATCTGTTCATGACCTTCTTAGGAAAGAACAGCTCAGTTCTCCCTGAGGAACGCACTTTCAAATGCATCTCTCCTCACACCCTTCAGAAATAACCTCTTCCCCTGGACCACGCCGGGTGTAATGAATGGAAGGACACTGAATGTAGATGCAGTCAGAGCCTCGAGCCTATTTAAATGGCTGACCAGACCTTTCCAAAGTGTGTGTGTGTGTGTGTGTGTGTGTGTGTGTGTGTGTGTGTAAACGAACGGACGTGGGCCATATGGGACACAGCTGGAAATATCAGCAGAGGTAATGTTGGCACAGTAGAAGGACACGAGCTTGAATTAGGTCACGCCCTGGATGCAGTTCTGAGCTCCTGAAGATGAGACCCTGGCCGTCACTTCCCACCCCCAAGGGAGAACAATCTGGCCTGGCACCTGGCCCCAAATGATGGGTTAACTCTGGAGAGAAGGAAACTCAGAGCTGGCGGAGGCCAGGCTTCCCTCCCCCAGTGCTCAGGGCTTGTCACTCCACAGACACAGGAAGAGGGCGTTGTATGGCAGCTGGGAAAAAAAAAAAAATCAGAAAGAAAGGAGGTTTCATTCCTTGCTTTCCTCTGTCCCCTATAGGCATGAATCCTGAGGACAGACGCAACAGAGATGCACATGAAGTGCAGCTCACATTCAAGAGAAAGGGCTCCATTCTCTTAATAGTTTAAAAAATTAACTCTCTTTTAATATTTATCAGCTTCATTCATTCCATATACTCTTCAAGGTCATTTCTATTTTTTAAATTTTAGGATTCTGTCTGCCAGGATTCCTCGCTTTAAGTAGTTAATAATCAAATAAAGAGTAGGGAAAAAAATCCCCCAAAGACTCTCAAGTAATAAAAGTGGGGAAGGGGCAGGATGTATGAGAGAGATAGACACAGAGAGTGTGTGTGTTTCACCTTAACAAGATTAAAGGGGGCAAGAATAAAGGGGCATTTCCCCTTCTCTCCATCATTTGGACTTGTTAGAGTTAAAGCCCTTCCAAGGTTTTCCCAATAAAAGCTGATGTCAGAATCATGGAGCTAGAAAAAAAGTCCTTATTTTTGAGGAAAACAAAATAAGCCCTAAATTAAATCATTTTCTAATTGGCAGTGAAGGGATGACTTAGGGTCACGTCGTGGGCAGTGAGCACCTTGACTATCTTGTGAGTGATACGTGTGGGTGAAAAATGAAAGGTCATGGAGACCTTATCAGTTGGTTTCCACCAACTATTAAATTCAAATTTAACTGGTTCAAGAGTAACCGAGATTCGCAGACTAAACCAACTGCATGATGACGACTGGAGAGGACCTGGCATCTTAACCGCAGCAGAGCAGGGAATTAAAAGGTTACCATTTAATTCTGTAGAATTTTTGTTTGCATCCCTTTAATGGATGACCATGGAGCATTTTTTGCAGTTTTGCGACAAACAACAGCCGTTTTGGCCTCCTATTTGCTGAACACTTCAGTGCCCTCCCTATTTCTGCCATTTACTCTTCAATTTACTTTGCTATGTTTTGTGCCCAAACTGGAAGATCCTTCTGAGCAAGAAAAGGCACTCGCAGGCACCAAAAAGCAACTTTCTTCATCCTTTGATTCGTTCCCGGCAGGATCCGGGCAGAATATCCTTTCCTCCCCGGTACTGCAGAGTCGGGTGTAAAGCTGCCTTAAACAGGAAGCCAGAGTTCAGGCTTCTAGTCCTTTCCACTGGTTCAATGAGCGCCTTTACCTGGCTGGTAAAAGCGTTCTAGTCCGGAAGAGTTCCTGGACCTCCTTTGTGCTCGCAGGAAAGCGTGCCGCGTGCGCAGGCGCACTGCACGTTCCGTGCCTTTGGTGCAGTGCAGCGAGACTGGGTAAGAGCTCCATGTTGACGCCTGCGCAGGCTCCGTGCTCCACTGAGTGAGTGGGAAGCCTCCCTCACTTCTGTGCGAGGGATTGAGTGTGCGTGTGCAGTATATGCATGTATGCATTTGTGTGGGCGCATGTTTACTTTTCTTTAGATCCCATTAACCAAGTGTCAAGTACATCTGCCATTACTTACTTAGCAAGGTTACTATTTCTGGTGTCCCAGTTTTATTCAAGTCTTGGAAAATTCAGTACATTTTTGCTGATACTTTGGAATGCTCTTTTCTCTGGGTCTTTATATATATGTGTGTGTGCATATATATATGCAATGTGTCACATGCGTGCTCAGTCATGTCCAATTCCTTTGCAACCCTATGGACAGTAACCCACAAGTCCCCTACGTCCATGGGATTTTCTAGGCAAGAATAGTGGAGTTGGTTGCCATTTCCTCCTCCAGGGGATCTTCCTCATTCAGGAATGGAACCCACAGTTCCAGCGGCTCCTGAATTGGCAGGTGAATTCTTTACCACTGAGTCACCCAGGAAGCCATATATATATATATGAAGAATTTATATATATAAAGTCTTCCTAATTCATGTATGAATGGCTCTGGGGTTTGGATATTTACCATCTTCTGTCCCTGATGCCACTCCATGTACCAAGCCCCACCTCAGTCCTGCTGTTTTGCGCGTTGTCTGAATCTAGACATTCTAATTGTGCAAGGACAGATTTGCTGTTTTGTAGACCAATCTTTTTGTTTTACAAATGAAGATATGGAAGTGGACAAAGGAAATGACTTGTTCAGAGTCATTCGGGTAAGTCTGCTGACGTTTAGTCTAATTTATTTTTCCTGACATAGTGGTATTGGATTTTTCTAGATGATACAGAGGTTGAATTTCCCCCTCTGTGTCCTGTAACTTTCTTTAGTGCCATGGCTGTTATCCCACAGATCACTGAAGCTCTTTAAACTTCTCTTGAGAGTTATAAGTTCTAAATCAATATACTCAGGTAAATTATATGTAACTGGGTGTTCCTTAATGATCATCATACTGATTTGCACATAATTATTGTTCAGTTGCTCAGTCGTGTCTGACTCTTTGCCAACACATGGACTGCAACAACGCCAGGCTTCCCTGTCCTTCACTATCTCCCAGAGTTTGTTCAAGCTCATGTCCATTGAGTTGATGATGCCATCCAACCATCTCATCTTCTGTTGCCCCCTTCTCCTCCTGCCCTCCATCTTTCCCAGCATCAGAGTCTTTTTCAGTGAGTCAGCTTGTCATATCAGATGGCCAAAGTATTGAAGCTGCAGCATCAGTCCTTCCAATGAATATTCAGGACTGATTTCCTTTAGGATTGACTGGTTTGATCTCCTTGAAGTCCAAGAGTCTCAAGAGTCTTCTCCAACACCACAATCAATTCTTTGGCACTCAACCTTCTTTATGGTCCAACTCTCACATCCATACATGAATACTGGAAAAACCATAACTTTGATTATATGGACCTTTGTTTGTATTCAGTAAATGTTGAATCAGTTTTGTAATCAGGATGAGATGATAAGTGGGAAGGTGTCTAAAGCTTATTGTTGTTGTTGTTAAATACAAATATTACCAGTTGTTGACTTGGCATTGGTAAAATCCACCCTCTCCAGTGTCCTTTGGGAGAGAGCTGGCATGATTCAAGCATTTGGAAAGCTTTTAACTAAAATGCTCCTCTGGCAACTGTCCAGGAGAAGACCTCCTCAAGTAGCTGTACATTTATGCTGCTGGCCCAGCCCAACTGGGCTTCTCTAGAACAGCTGAATGGGTAAGAGGGTCTGTTCTGGGGTCAGTTCCAACCTGAGCTGTTTGTTTGTTGTAAGACACTGAGTGAATTTCCAAGATCCCTTATATGTGAAATAGGTGCCCTGGGGCTGTTGTGTGCAAAAGCATGGAAGGGCTTGGCCTTGAACCTGGAACACTTTGTGCTCCTAAGAAGTGCTTGTGTCTGTCAGAGTGCTGCTATGGGGATTAAGTGGTTACTATCTGTGTGACCTTAGTACATTCCTTACATTCTTTGTATCTCAGTTACCTCATCTGTAAAATGGGGACAATACTGGAATTCCAGTCATAAAGTAGTTGTGAAGATTAAATGAATCAACATGTGTAAAGTGCTCTGGACAATGCCTCTCACTGACTAACTTAAAGAAAAATCAGCAATTACTATTGCTATTATGTACAGCCATTGGGCTTCCCTGGTGGCTTAGAGGTTAAAGCATCTGCCTGCAATGTGGGAGACCTGGGTTCCATCCCTGGGTCGGGAAGATCCCCTGGAGAAGGAAATGGCAACCTACTCCAGTACTCTTGCCTGGAGAATTCCATGGACGGAGGAGCCTGGTGGGCTACAGTCCACGGGGTCGCAAAGAGTCGGACACGACTGAGCAACTTGACTTGACTTCACTTCACTTCATGTACAGCCATTAATGCAAAAACTATTCAGTGATGTTTACTCATTAAATAGTAGCCTTTCTTATTATTTACTCTTTCCTCCCTTTTAGAAGAAATGGTCCATAAAAATAAGTGGTATCACTCTGACAGCTTTTCTGGATGTTAAACAGTGGTCTTTTTCTTTTTGGCCAAGACATGCAGCATGTGGGATCTTAGTTCCCCAACCAGAGATGAAACCTGTGTGAGTCTGTGTGTCTCTGTGTGTGTGTGTACACTTAGTCACTCAGTCGTGTCTGACTCTTTGTGACATGATGGACTATAGCCCACCAAGCTCCTCTCTGTCCATGGAATTTCCCAGGCCAGAATACTGGAGTAGGTAACCATTTCCTTCTCCAGGGGATCTTCTCAACCCAGGGATCAAACCCTTGTCTCCTGCATTGGCAGGGGGATTTTATACCACTAGCACCACCTGGGAGGAGCTGCCCAGTGGTAAAGTGGTAAAGAACCCACCTGCCAGCGCAGGAGATGCAAGAGATTTGGGTTCGATCCCTGGGTCAGGAAGATCTCCTTAAGGCGGGTATGGCAACCCACTCTAGTATCCTTGCCTGGAAAGTTCCATGGACAGAGGAGGCTGGCAGGCTACAGTCCAGCGGGTCACAAAGAGTCAGACATGACTGAGCAACTAAACGCATACATAAACACAATCAAAACTTTAAGTTTTATAAAAAGATGCCCCTTATTTCATCTCATATTCCTCATGTATTTTGAATGTTGAGTTATATTTATATGCAATTCTTCTTGTTACAGGGCTCATGACATTCTAGGTTTACTTTCCTTATAAATGGATTTTGAATGCACGTTTTCTTAGCCATCTTTGGCTGCATAACAAATTGCCCTAAATCTCAGTGGCTTCAAAGAAGAAGAAACATTTTATCTCTCACCCAGTTTGTCAAGGAGAGGAGTTGAGGGGTAGTTCTAGCTCAGGGTCTTTCACAGAGTTGCATTTAACATGTTGGCTGAGACTCAGTCATCTGAAGGCCGGCCAGCATGGAGAATACTCTTAGTTGGCTCACGTATGTGGATAGCAACTTGGTGCTGGCTGTTGGCTGGAGGCCTCAGTTCCGTCCTGCCTGTACTTCTTCCTGGGGCTGCTATAGTGTCCTCGAGGCGTAATCGCTGACTTCCTCCTGAGCGAATGGGCCAAGAGTGCAAGGAAGACCCTACAAGGTCTTTAGGACCTAGCCATATAGATCTTTCCTGTTCCATGTCGGAGGGGGCTATAAAAACTGTGAATGCCAGGAGGTGAGAAGCATCGGAGTCCTCGTGACAGCAGGCTATCACACACCTGTTCCTCTTTCTTTTTCCTTAAGCCTGTCTGGCTGTGTAACTGCTGATTCTACATAATTAGAAAATATGATTTAAATTTACTTAAGCTTGACTGGGGCTTCCCAGGTGGCTCAGTAGGAGCCACAGGAGACTGTGTTCAATCCCTGGGTTGGGAAGATCTCCTGGAGGAGGGCATGGCAACCCACTCCAGTATTCTTGCCTGGAGAGCCCCATGGACAGAGGAACCTGGGGGGCTCCAGTCCATGGGGTCTCAGAGTTGAACTCGACTGGAGTGACTGAACACGTGTGTATGCAGGCACAGGCTTGACTAGAGAACCCGTGTCTGGTAAGCCTCAGGAGCTAGAACATACGGTAACAGTGTTGGAAATGGGAGGGCTGGATTCAGAATCAGTAGCCACAGGATTCTGGGTCAGGAAGACAAGTTCAAAGAAGAGAAGATGTCTAACCAAGCACATTTCAGGGCGGCTACCTCCGTTGATCAGGAGGATTTGTGGGGTTATGTAGGAAGACAGGACTCTGGAGAGTGGGTCCTAGAGAGCTGGACCAGAGGCACCCCTAGCTGTTTATCCTCAGAGAGGATGTTTCATCGAATGGGTTTTTCTGATTTGTGCCTGTGAGCATGCTGAGTTGGGTTCAGCAGCACCCTGGCAAGTAATCAAGTCTTGACAACCTGAACCTCAGCATCCACAGAGAGCAGGCAGCTTTGGGGAACAAAAGCTGAAGATATGAAAATTCCACACTTACAGTGGTGGTATCCATTTAGCAAGACAGTGACATTACACCGGATCTCTGCTGGAAAATGTTGCATCTAGAAATCTACATGGCTTTAACAAACATTTGCCATTGTGGTTTATTACAGGATATTGAATATATTTCCCTGTGCTCCACGGTAGATTCTTGTTGTTTGTCTATTTTATAAATAGTACTTTGTATCTACTAGTCCCATCCTCCTAATTTAACCCTCCCACACCCCTTCCCCCTTTGGTTACCATGAATTTGTTTTTATGTAGCTTTGTGAATCTGTTAAGTTACCGTTTAGTATTGTACCTACTGTGTGTGGAGTTTAATATTTTAATCACTAACTGCTGACGTGTACTGAGTGCTCACTGCACACTAAGGTTACTCTCAAGGTTCATCCCAGCGACACAGCTGAGAGATGTGTGGAGTTGGCAGGAAAACAATGGACCGTGGAGAGAAGCAGCTGGCAGTATCAGCCTCAAGCCCACCGCCCGGTGGCCCTGGGAGGTGGGTGGGTTATCTGACTTCCCCCAGCTATAATTTCTTCATCTGTACAATTAGGGATCAGCAAGAGCTCACCTCAGAGTTTGTTGTGAAGGTTTAGAAAGATAAAACGTGCGGAGCACTCAGTGCGCCTGATAGGGAGCACTCAGTAAATGTTATCTGAGTATTCATAGAAACGTCCCTTCTCCAATTGCAGTTAATTCCTTTATTCAACAATTACTGTCTGATTTCTTTTTATCTGCCAGGCATATTTTTGGGTTTTGGGAAACAGACTTGAATAAAGTGTTCAGGATCACTATCCTCATGGTGTGGTATTGATAGTGATAAAGAAAGCCACGGAGCATAAAATGTGTAAGATGATGGTATGTAAAAACATGAAACAGAGAAGGATGAGAGCAAGTGCTGAATTTTGGAGGGAGATGCTGTTTTATAGAGGATCATCAAGGAAATCCTCGAAGACATATGTGCAGGGAACTGGAAGAAGTGAAGGAAAGAGTCACAAAAGTACCTGGGAAGGCGTTCTGGGCAAAGGGAACAGCAGGTGCAAAGGTCTTGAGGGGTGGCATGAGACCTCGTGGACTGTGGCCCACTGGGCCCCTCTGTCCATGGGGCTTCTCAGGCTATAAATACTGGAGTGGGCTGCCAGTTCCTCCTCCAGGGGATCTTCCCGACCCAGGGATCACACCCAGGTCTCCTGTGTTGGCAGCTGGATTCTTTACCACTGAGCCACCTGAGCAGCCTTGATGGCATACTTGGCATGCTGATAAATGCCAAGGAGTCCGCTTCAGGTGGAGCAGAGCGGGGAGGGGGTGGTAGCAGATGGCATCAGAGAGGCAGTGGGTGTTCAGCTCATTTAGGGTTCTGAAGGTCATAGTGAAGAGTTTGCCTTTAACTACTAGAGGGATAGGGAGGCACTGGAGAATTTCAAACAAAGGAGTAGCATGATGTGACTTACATTTTATAGGGACCACTCTAGCTACTGTGTTGGAATCGACTGCAGGGGCAAGAGTTAAAAGCAACTCTGTTGAAAGGATTCAGGAACAAAAGAGTGGCTGCTCGAACCTGGCAGACTTTGGTGGAGGGAAGAGGTCAGACTCTGGACAGACTCCAAATCAAAAGGAAACTTGACAGGAGTCAAGGAGAACTCCAGGATTTGGAGCAAGTGGACAGATGGGGTTGCTTGTGGGGATGGGGAAGTTTGTGGGAGGATATCTGGGAGCTGGGATCAGGAGTCTGGGTTCAGATGCGCTAAGTTTCAGAAGTTTCTTAGAGACACTTCAGTGGTGATGGTCAACAGAATTGGATCTCTAAGTCTGGAATTCCGGGGTTAGGGTGGGGACTGCAGACTTCCATTTGGCAGTTGTGGGTAATTGATTGAATCCACAGCTGAGGAAGCAGTGTAGATGGGGAAGAGGAGTGGTGTGATGATGAACTGAAGTCTACAGAACACACAGGAACCCCTGATACGAAGGAGGGCTAGGAAAGCAGGCTTCCTGATACCATGTGAAAGAAAGAGAGATCAACTATATTCATTGCTGCTGATACAGCAAGTGAGATGAGGAAGAAGATTAACCAACAACATGGCGAACTAGGCGTTCCATTTGACCTTCCAGAGAAAACAATGAAAAAAGCCGGATATTGTATTTTAAAACTTTTTTTTCGAATTCTCCACGAGCTGGCAAGGAAGCAAAGAATCCTTAGGGAGAGAACCTCTTGCCATGGTAGTGCTCTTGGACAGGCAGTGTGAGGAGGGTCTGCTCCCCAGGTGGAGGGGGCTTTATATCAGAATCCAGACGTGTCAAGAAAAGCCCCAGGAAGGGACACAGCCTGCCTGGGGGCATGTGCAGGCAGTTGGAGGATCATGAGGGGAACGTGTGGAAGCAGGGGAGAGTGCTGGAGTTTAGAAGAAAAAGGAAATATCAAATAATTTCCACAGGATATTGTAGGCTTGCCTTCCATTACAAACCACTCTGTAGAGATTAGCAGTCATATTTCTTTAAAAAATATTTTTGGTTATTTATTTTTGGCTGTGCTGGGTCTTCATTGCTGTTCATGCTTTCTCTAGTTGCAGTGAACAGGACTGCCCCCTAGTTGTGGTGTGGGGGTGCTCCCTAGTTGTGTGAGGGGTGCTCCCTAGTTGTGTGAGGGGTGCTCCCTAGTTGTGGTGTGAGGGGTGCTCCCTAGATGTGGTGTGTGAGTGCTCCCTAGTTGTGTGTGGGTGCTCCCTAGTTGTGTGAGGGGTACTCCCTAGTTATGTGAGGGATGCTCCCTAGTTGTGGTGTGTGGGTGCTCCCTAGTTGTGGTATGTGGGGGTGCTCCCTAGTTGTATGTGGGATGCACCCTCGTGGTGTGTGGGTGCTCCCTAATTGTGGTGTGTGGGGTGCTCCCTCGTGGTGTGTGGGGTGCTCCCTCGTGGTGTGTGGGTGCTCCCTAGTTGTGGTGTGTGGGTGCTCCCTAGTTGTGGTGTGTGGGGTGCTCCCTAGTTGTGGTGTGTGGGGTGCTCCCTAGTTGTGTGAGGGGTGCTCCCTAGTTGCGTGTGGGTGCTCCCTAGTTGTGGTGTGTGGGGTGCTCCCTTGTGGTGTGTGGGATGCTCCCTCGTGGTGTGTGGGTGCTCCCTAGTTGTGGTGTGTGGGTGCTCCCTAGTTGTGGTGTGGGGGTGCTCCCTAGTTGTGGTGTGGGGGTGCTCCCTAGTTGTGGTGTGGGGTGCTCCCTAGTTGTGGTGTGTGGGGTGCTCCCTAGTTGTGTGAGGGGTGCTCCCTAGTTGTGGTGTGGGGTGCTCCCTAGTTGTGGTGTGGGGTGCTCCCTAGTTGTGGTGTGGGGTGCTCCCTAGTTGTGGTGTGGGGTGCTCCCTAGTTGTGGTGTGGGGGGGTGCTCTCTAGTTGTGGCGTGGGGGCCTCTCATCGCAGGGCTTGTCTTCTTGCAGAGCCTGGGCTCCACAGCGCAGAGGCCTCAGTAGCCGTGACACGGGGGCTCAGTATTTGCGGCCGCCTGGGCTCTAGAGCGCAGGCTCTTAGCTATGGTGCAGGGGCTGAGCTGCTCGGCCGCGTGTGGGATCCTCCCAGATCAGGAATCGGACCTGGGTCTCCCGCACTGGCAGGCAGGTTCTTCCTCACTGAGCCACCGGGGAAGCCTAGCAGTTGTGACTCTAAGGAGAGTGCCAGGGAAGCTGGGTGGTTTTCTCCAGTCCTGTTCAGCTGCTTGGCGCAGTGTGGACCAGGGTTTGACTGGTAGGTCAAAGTGAGGAGGGTGGGGTGTGGGTGGTAGTTATGATGATGCCCTGTGGAATCCACATGGGTAAGGCAAGATGAGAGGGCAGAGGAGGGCGAGGGAAGCTTAGCAATCAGAGCCATCTGTATTTCCAGCTTGTCATTGATTATCAATAATTTGTCTCTACGTTCTCAGTTGCTTATAAGCCTGTGTCTCACTCTTTGATGTTCCCAACATGCTCTGTGGCAGTTCTTTTTTTCTCCCAGGTAGGAAATCCATAACTGTCACTTGGATTGTGCTTTCATATTTTTCTTAGTCATTATACATCAGTCGCATTATGTGAAATTTTATTGAAAACACTTTTAAAAAGTCAGCTCTAAGAAAAAGTCTTATAAATATGTATAAAGAACTATTCTGCTCCAAAATGCTACTTTTGATTATAGATGTATCAGAACAGATGAGGTAGACTGGGCTTTTGACGATATGGTCAATTTTGACAATTAAGTAGATGGAGAAAAAGAAATATTTCAGTAAAGTATTTGGCTTGAACTATTTGAATTGACCTGTGTACATTTAATCAAATTGACCTAAACTCTTGCCAATTTTCCATTTTATTTTGAGGAAAGTCTAGAAGATTAAAAAAAAAAAGGCAACCATCTTTTTTTTCTTTTGAAAATAATATTTTTGTAATGATTATCAATTTGAAATTTTATTAAAGCTAGGTAGAAGAGCTAGCCGTACCTGGCTTTAATAAAATTTTTTTTTCATTAAGCCACATTGTGTGTGTGTGTGTGTGTGTGTGTGTGTGTATGTGTTGATAGGGGTTGATGGGGCCAGGAAGAGAACATGGGATAAAAAAAAGTTAGGTCAGAGGGCAATGATTGGCAAAGGGTTTCTAATAGTAATCCTCCCGTGTGTGCCTGCCTTATATTAAAGATGAGCAGCCGCGAGTATAGTTTTGAGGTCTAGCAATGTATGACTTTCATCAACAAGTGTGTTTTCTGCATCTTCTTGTGTGTGGTGCTGTGCTAGGTGTTGGGGCCACGGTGATTAAAACAGATAAACAGCAAGATAAGATTCTTACTATCATGGGGTTCAAAATCCCACGGGGCTATAAATTAGAATCCTTGTGGAGACAGAGTGGGAAAATTTGGATAAGTGACGAAATGTGGGGGGGTTAGGAAGAGAGGGCTGTAACCGATCACACGGAAGTTCGATCCTGAGAAGATGGTGGTGTAACTTAACGTCGAGAAGACTGTAGTGTCTGGGAATGATGCTGACTCTGATGATACAAGGTTAGCTAGAAGGTCCACACAGACTTGTGGATGGAAATGTCCGGTGGGAATTACATGAGAAGGCAGAACACACGCAAATGGGACTGCTGCGGTTTCTGGGTGGAGGGAAGGGAGGATATGAGAAATGGTGCGAGTGGTGAGTTCTGAGCCAGGCTGTGAAGAGAAGAATGCTGATAGTTCCTACCTCCATTAATGCAATCAGTGCTGGCATACTGTGTGCAATCTTAGTTTTTGAATGTGAGGTTTGTACTTTTTCCACACAGTAGACTTGAAATCACATGGGAGTGTACCAGGAAACACCAGGAGGTTCTAAAGCTAGACGAGCTAGCTCTAATAATGTCAGTTAAGTCAAATTTCATTTCAAACACTGGAAAGATGAAATACATATACAAACAGAAGTTTGCCCAGGACTAAGATGAGCAAGCTTTCAAAGGGTCACTGCATTTCTGTATTTGGTTTATGTATTTGCTTTTCTCCCTGTCGTCCCTAAAATAGTACTGAGGGATACTCACGTTTTGTTAGCCAAGTTGATGTACTCTCCAAATCTGACCTTGCTCAGACCTGGGGAATGTGTGCTATGCAGCTCAGACCGTCCTGTTTGCCTCTTTCCTTTTCACGTGGCACTTTTCATGTCAAGGTTAATTCTTGTGGAAAGCATGCATGCCTGCCAAGTTGCTTCAGTCCTGTCCGACTCTTTGTGATCCTGTGGGCTGTAGCCCGCCAGGCTCCTCTGTCCACGAGATTCTCCAGGCGAGAATACTGGAGTGGGTTGCCGTGCCCTCCTCCAGGGGATCTTCCTGAACCAGGGATTGAACCCTCATCTCTTACGAATCCTGCATTGGCAGGTGGGTTCTTTACCATTAGCACCACCTGGGAAGCCTGTGGGAAGCACCGGAGGGGGAAAAAAGAGGAAGGTTTTCCTTCCGGAGACTTTGCTCCTGGATATTCCAGTCTTCACTCACTCCCCACCTCTCTTTCTTTCTCACCTCCCACCCTCCATCGTCTCCTCCCCTGAGCTGGGGGAGACGGGGGGGGGGGGGGGCGTGTCTGAGGGGTGCAGGTCGTGGGTAGAAGCCCACAGCCCCAACCATTCTCTCCCTGTTTGATTTTCCTCTTGGTCTCCTGCCTACTCGCCAGCCAGTATTTCTGGTAATAGTCTGCTCATAATGGAACCGTCGTTAAGTCCATCCAAGCCTAAGTGCACGCTGCAAAGCCTCACCTTTAAACTTTCATCTTGCTTAATCCGAGGAAGCATGATTCTGGATCCTCTGTACTGCTTTATGTTCCTGACGGATAGCTGATATCCGTTTCAGCTCTCTCCGTTTGTCTCCCAAGTGTGTTTTTAATAAATGCCCTATTTAAAAAATTATTCCTCCAAAGCATATCCAAGACAAAAACCACACTAATTTTTCAAGGACTTTTTTTTTTTTTTGAGGGTGAACAGCTGAATTTGTAAATAACCATTTAATTCCATTTGTTGTGTCCTTAGGGCATTTTGCTGTTCATTTTGCTTAGAAAATTCTGTTACGGTTCAGCTTTGATCTGAGTGAGTTTCCTAGCAATGGAGAAAGAAATAGCTTTGTCACCATCACCAAGAAAGAGAGATTCTCTTGGGAAGGGTAAAGTATGTCTTCGTGATCTTGCTTGCATTGCGATCGAAGAAACAAATTCATATCCAGTGTCATTGTGGTGCAGAAGCACCTTGCATTTATTCAGTTTCATCCTTTCTCCTATTTGCTGCTAAGACGCTTCATTCATGTCTGACTCTGTGCAACCCCATAGACGGCAGCCCACCAGGCTCCCCCATCCCTGGGATTCTCCAGGTAATAACACTGGAGTTGGTTTCCATTTCCTTCTCCAATGCATGAAAGTGAAAAGTGAAAGTGAAGTCTCTCAGTCGTGTCTGACTCTTAGCGACCCCATGGACTGCAGCCTACCAGGCTCCTCCATCTATGGGATTTTCCAGGCAAGAGTACTGGAGTGGGGTGCCATTGCCTTCTCCTTCTCCTACTTAGAGTTCTTCAAAAAGAGACTCACTTCATTTTGAGGAAATGGTATTGTTTCCCCAGACACTGAATCTAAAACAGATAGACAGACAAACATTTTTGAGTTCCTTTGTTCTCAGAGATTTCTCCTTCCCATCTCACGGGATGCTTTACATTGTTCCTCTAAGAAGGAACCTTTTGCTCCTTAAGAATTTGAAAAGACGCATTTATTTCTTATGAGCAGCACAGAACAATTAGGCAATCACTCTTGTATCTAGAGTCCATTGGTGGGAAAAGGTGACAGAATTGCATGGGGCGCTCATTATAAAACAGTACAGAATAAAAACATGAATTTACCAGTGAAATGAAAAGCAGCCAAAAATGGACTATAAATTATTGCATGAAAAATGAAAATTAAAATCATCTTCAATAGATAGAATGCCTTGGTTAGTCATTTGTGATCAGTGGTAATTGGTTCATTGAAAAGATCAGTTAATGAAAAAGCAGTAAAGCAGGGATATTATTAAAAAGGATACACGTGTCTGAAACAGTTTATTTTATATTAAATATATAAATGCTCACTCAACAGTCCTTTGAGATAGCACCATGGTGTTTTCTTTGATTGTGGTTGAAATGACTTGGATTCCCGCAGAAATAACACCCACAATCTATGATTTCTAATTTTGGTGTCTTTAAGTAGAGCAAAACTTGAAGAATGTGAACAATCTGAGTACAAAACTCTTCCTGACTTTCATGACATTTTCTCCCAATCTTTTATGGTACAAAAACATACATCTTCAAAGGAGTATTTTTAGCTATTTGCCTTTATCAAGTTTTTTTTCAAACCATTTAGTCTATTTTTTTTTCATAGAAATAACGACTCTTTTGCAATTATACTTGTGATTTCAAACTAATTAAATTACATAATTAAAATAACAAGTACGTCTGGTATAAACAAGATTGGGGGCATGTGTTAGTAGGAACAGAGCCCCACTGCAAGGATGGTCTATGAGGGCAGCCCAGCCATGTGGTCAGATTCCCGTGGGATCCATCATGTTGCTCTTCTGTAAAACGAAGAAATAAACAATGGTTGGTTAATTCAGTTATTTAGGTCCATGGTTGTTGTTGCTAAGTCATGTCAAACTCTTTGTGACCCCATGGATTGCAGCACGCCAGGCTTCCCAGTCCTTCACCATCTCCTGGAATTTGCTCACACTCAAGTCCTTTGAGTCGGTGATACCATCTAACCACTTCATCCTCTGTTGCCCCCTTCTCCTCCTGCCCTCAATCTTGCCTAGCTTCAGGGTCTTTTCCAGTGAATTGGCTCTTTGCATCAGGTGGCCAAACTATTAGAGCTTCAGCTTTAGTGCCAGTTTTTCCGATGAATATTCAGGATTGATTTCCTTTAGGATGGACTGGGTTGATCTCCTTGCTGTTCAAAGGACTCTCAAGAGTCTTCTCCAACACCACAGTTCGAAAGCATCAATTCTTTGGCTCTCAGCCTTCTCTGTGGTCCAACTCTTACATCACACATGACTACTGGAAAAAGTATGGCTTTGACCGTACAAACCTTTGAGGGCAAAGTGATGTCTCTGCTGTCTTTGGATCCATAGATATCAGTAAAATAAAAGGAATGGATTTTAAAAATGTAGTAGTTTTTAAAATATATTGGCCTATTTTGTTTATTTATTTTTATTTTATTTTTTACCTTCTGGCCTCACGGCATGTAGGATCTTAGTTCCTCGACCAGGAATCAGATCCACACCCTCTGCAGTAGAACCATGGACTGCCAGGGAAGTCCCAACTTTTTTTTTTAATTTTTAAATAAAAACTTTTGTTTCAGAAGTTTTAGGTTTGCAGAAGAGTTTCCAAGATAGTAGTACATAGAGGTCTCATGTACCCTACGCCCACTTTTCTCCTAC
The DNA here is from genome assembly GCF_032405125.1 of Capricornis sumatraensis. Lineage (NCBI taxonomy): Eukaryota > Metazoa > Chordata > Mammalia > Artiodactyla > Bovidae > Capricornis > Capricornis sumatraensis. The sequence goes on along the minus strand of NC_091080.1, from coordinate 86,775,036 downwards.
TTAGCATCTTAGTGTGGTACATTTGTTACAATTAATGAACTAATATTGATGCATTGTTATTAATGCAAATTTTCCAGGTGGGATTAGTGGTAAAGAACCCGCCTGCCAATGCAGGAGACAGAGGAGACAGTATTCGATCCATCAGTTGGGAAGATCCCCTGGAGGAGGTCATGGCAACCCAGTCTAGTCTTCTTGCCCAGAGAATTCCATGGACAGAGGAGCCTGGTGGGCTATAGTCCATAGGGTCACAAAAATGTTGGACATGACTGAAGTGACTTGGCACTCATACGCAAGATTTCATTCAGTTCAGTTCAGTTGCTCAGTCGTGTCTGACTCTTTGCAACCCCATGAATTGCAGCACGCCAGGCCTCCCTGTCCATCACCAACTCCCAGAGTTCACTCAGACTCACGTCCATCGAGTCAGTGATGCCATCCAGCCATCTCATCCTCTGTCATCCCCTTCTCCTCCTGCCCCCAATCCCTCCCAGCATCAGAGTCTTTTCCAATGAGTCAACTCTTTGCATGAGGTGGCCAAAGTACTGGAGATTCAGCTTTACCATCATTCCTTCCAAAGAAATCCCAGGGCTGATCTCCTTCAGAATGGACTGGTTGGATCTCCTTGCAGTCCAAGGGACTCTCAAGAGTCTTCTTCAACACCACAGTTCAAAAGCATCAATTCTTCGGCGCTCAGCCTTCTTCACAGTCCAACTCTCACATCCGTACATGACCACAGGAAAAACCATAGCCCTGACTAGACGGACCTTAGTCGGCAAAGTAATATCTCTGCTTTAGAATATGCTATTTAGGTTGGTCATAACTTTTCTTCCAAGGAATAAGCGTCTTTTAATTTCATGGCTGCAGTCACCATCTGCAGTGATTTTGGAGCCCAAAAGAATAAAGTCTGACACTGTTTCCACTGTTTGTCCGTCTATTTCCCATGAAGTGATGGGACTTTTTACTTAATGTTGTTTTTCTGTCTGGAGTTTTGTCCAGGACACCTCATGACATTGAGTAGTCGTGTCTCCTTAGGCTTCCCTGGACGGTGACTGTTTTGCAGACTTTCCCTGTTTTTGATGGCCTTGACACCTTTGGGGAGCAGTGGTCAAGTGTTTTGTTCCTCAGTTTGGATTTGCCTGACCTTTTCCTCACATGTAGCTTGGGCTTACGGGATTTTGTGGGGAGGATCCCAGAGGTGAAGTGCCCAGTCTCATCACTTCGTACACAGAGGCACTTCTCAGTACAATCAATCTGACTTATCACTGTTGATGCCTACCTTGATCCCCTGGCTCAGGTTGTGTCGTCAAGCATCTCCTCGGCTGCATTTGTGTGATTTTGATTCTCGCAAATTTTGATTTTGATTTTGTGTGATTTTGATTTTGGGTTTGCTACAGAGCCGTGGGAGGTGGGTCAGTTCCTTCAACAGTGTTGTCTTCATGGCAGAATTAGATCGTGTGGCCTCTTTGCGAGGGTTTTATGAATAGCTGAAAGAAACGCAATTAATGTCATCTTAGCCCTCTTACTGAACTCCAGTTTTGCTGTCTTGGCTCATGTTTCTTGAGCTCTAGTATCTGACTGAAGGAAACACAGTCTCCAGAGATGTTTTTTGGGCAATGATTTGGAAAGGAAAGAGAACACTGAGGCTGTTCAGTTGTGCTTCCGCACTGTGGTTCAGAGTTTCAAGAACCAGTGTGGCACTGTGAACACAGCTTTGGGAGGGAAATCCTGAGACCTGGGTTTTACAGTTTCCTCTGACTCTTCTAATTCTAGGATTTAAAAATCTTAACCTTTGACTCCGCGTTGCCTGGGAGAATTTGAGGGGACAGTTATAATTGCCTTCCTTATCTTTAGGAAGGTGGTTTTAGGGATTCCGTGCATGCTAATTGTGCAAATGCATTATAAACCACACAGTGCTGAAAAGTCACAGGGAAAGAAAGAATGGGACTCTGCTAAAGGGCAAGGGAAAGCCTACAGGAGCCCTTTCTGCCTACACCGCTGTTAGGAATCACAGAGCAGGGTGTGGTGAAGATCCCTGCTGTTAAAAAAAAAAAAAAGTGGACCCGAGGGACAGAGAAGATAGTGAATTTATCCACAGTGCTGAGAACATCTCCAGGCCTAAAGCTTGGATGACAACTATTCTTCAGCGGCATCAGAACTGTGAGACGTGCAGTTCGTTGTTGAACGAAAGTCTGATAATAATAATCATGGTGATTGAGAATCCACTACAGAAATGGAAGCTGGACAACAGAGCTTGAAAGGGTTTTCTTGTTTGAAAATCCCATTGATGATGTGGCTGGATCTAGAGTCTGTCATACAGTGTGAAGTAAGTCAGAAAGAGAAAAACAGATATCCTATATTAACACATATGTATGGAATTTAGAAACATGGTGCAGATGAGCCTGTTTGCAGGGCAGGGCTAGAGACGCAGATGTAGGGAACCAACTTGTGGACGCAGAGCGGGAAGGGGAGGCAGGGAAGGACTGAGTGTATACACGGCCACGTGTGCAACAGAGAGCTAGTGGGAACCTGCTGTGCAGCCCAGGGCGCTCAGCTCGGTGCTCTGTGATGGCGAAGGCGTGGACTGGGGAGTGTGGCAGGGAGTTTCCAGAGGGAGGGGATCTATGTCTACATATCGCTGGTTCACTTTGCTGTACAGCAGAAACTAACACAACATTGTAAAGCAGTTATACTAAGAAAAAAAGAAAGCATGGATGGCCAACTTGCAATAATCAAGCCAATGACTTGAGTTGGAGTAATCCATAGACCAGTGGGGAAACAAATAAAAATGAGTATTTTAAAATATTGTGAGTAATAGGCATTGTGAGTAAATAGCATCAGCTTTCAAGAGGAGCACATTAACAGAGAGCTCACTGTGTGCCAGGTATTGTTCCCATCACCACCCTAACTCATTAGTGCTCCTGGCAGCCTGATGAGATAGACGGGGAAAGAAGGCACGGAGAGAAGGGATGATTTGATGGAGGTCGTGTAGCTGGCTTTGGGGAGCCAGGACTTGTACAGGGGCCACTGAACTACAAATACTAAAACTGAAATTGGAAAGCTGTCACTAATAGACTCAGGGGACAAAATAGTTCTTTTGGCAAAAATGGGAAAAGAAATTTAAAAAGGAAGAGGGGCTAACAAATTCAGAACCAGTATCTTCTCAAATATTCAAAGACAAATGACAGTGTACCAGACAAGAGAATGCCTCAGTATGAAAGGAAACATCATGGAAATTAATGTTTGGAATGTATTTGCTTTTAAAGTTAGTCTTAGATAATTGATGGCTTAATATTGAAACATTTTTTAGATAAGGCCATTGTAAAGTTATCCTAATCACATTCAGGATATATATATATATATTTTTTTTAGTCTGACTCTGAAGGACCAATGGGATACAAAGGTTAAATAGTGGAGGAAAGGGCTATTCTCTTAAGAAAATTAATTTTTAAATATTAATAGAAAAAGCATGTGATCATATTGGGTAAATAAACTTTCTCATTGGCTTTAGTACTTTAGTTGGACCAGATCATTCATAAATTTATCCTATAAGGTTTTGATTAAAGAAACCACTCATGTTGCAACAACATAAGTATCATGTGTTCCGTTTGTCAGTAATGTTTTTTCCTGGTATGATAGGTGTTGTTCATTTGTTTATTGCATACTTCAGGTTTCTACTTCTGCCTTTCCCTCTCTGAATGCTCAAGAAAAACTACCACACCTATGACAGGTTGTGTGATTATTCCCCCCCAACCCTGTGTGTGTTCAATTTGTGTATTATTGTATCATATGACATCTTGAATCAAGCACCGCTAGTACCAAGCTGTTATCAGCAGCTGATGCCAAAAATATTCATTTATAACACTTCTCAGCATGCAAGTGAGAGCCCTTCAAATCACAGCCGCCTAATTTCCAGTCATTGTTCTTTTCTTCTTTGCATATTATACGGCAAAAAGAATGCAAAACCAGGGGAGATTTATTAGAAAATAATGCCTTGGGAAAATGTAAAACATTCGAGTCCTTGTTCGTGAAGGTCGTGAGACTCGTGCTGCTTTAGAGACACTGTCTTGGAGGCCTGTTCCCCTTCCTTTCTTTTTCCCCCAAAGGTTTTCAAGTGGCGTGTTTTTTTTTTTTTTTGCAGTCTTTGATTACATTAAAGTGCAAACCATTTACATGTCTGGAAGTAAGCAAACACCCTCAGCAGAGAACCAGGAAGTGAGGTGTGGAGCCAGCCTTTGCCCCGGATGTGGCCCCTGTGTGTTAACACGTGGGTCAGGGCCATCAGGGGGAACCAAGGCAATGGAGGAATCAGAAGGCTTTCTTCTCTAAAGAAGGGCCATTAAAAAACAAAATCAATAAGTAAGGTTTGTCACTTCCTTGTATGGGGAGTGCTGAGCCTGCAGCTCTCAGCAAATTTCTTATACATGAATTCATTTTGCAAAGTGAATGCTGAGACTTGGTGGCCAAATGACAAGACGCCAGAGGCTGCCATGGTAGAGAAGAGAGGGCCTTCAGTGGCTTTCTGAACACCTGACCTCTGTCTGTCACCGTCTTCTGGAGGAAGCACCTTGGAGCCTACTGACTGGTGGGTGAAGGGGAGGTGGTTACCAGAGGTGGAAATGTGGGCTTGGCGAGGGGACAGCAATCTGTGGATGCTGTCTTCCTACTGCCTGAAAAACTGAGGGTTCATCACTTTCCCTCCCGCCTTCACTGACTCCAGAGAGACTGAGCAGAGGGCTGTGGAGGAGGACGAGGGGAGTTTTCATGTCATCTGGATGAATAGGTACCAAGTGCTCCCCAAATCCCTGGTTCCTGCAGTCTCCAGCAGAGCGGGCCCAGAGCCTTCCCTGCCAGTGGAAGGAATCCAGGCCTGTTGCTGGGGTCTCCTGTGTTCAGAAGAGATGCCCAAACTGCCTCTTGGCTCTCACTGCTGTCTTCTGTGTTCCCTTCTCTGCTCTTCTTTCCATAGGTTGACTCCATACTTTTTTTTTTTTTTAATTTTTATTTTATTTATCTGGCTTCCCAGGGCTTTGCCGCAGCATGCAGAATCTAGTTCTCTGACCAGGGATCGAACCTGGGGAGCCTACATTGGGAGCCTTAGCCACCGGACCACCTGGGAAGCTCCCTGACTCCATATTTTTAAAAACGTATTCGTATAGAGCTGCTTCGTATTTTGTTGCATCTCAAGCTCAGTGTTTTAGGTGAAGTGATTTCTTCTGTCTGGTTTTGTTAACTTTTGGCTTGGAAATTACCAAGGCTTACCAAAGCCTTAAAGAAAAAGCTAAGAATTCATGTTTGCTGAGCATTTAGTAAGTGTCTGATAGAGTAAATACTTTACATGTGAAAGCCCAGAACAAGCTGATGTGCTGTCTTAAAAAAAAAAAAAAAAATCTCTTATCTGTGGAAACAGGTAAGAGGACTTCCCTGGTGGCTCAGATGGTAAAGAATCTGCCTGTAATGCAGGAGACCCAGGTTCAATCCCTGAGTCTGGAAGATCCCCTGGAAAAGGGAATGGCACCCCACTCCAGTATTCTTGCCTGGATGATTTCATGGACAGAGGAGCCTGGCGGGCTACAGTTCCTGGGGTCGCAGAGAGTCGGACACAACTGAGCGACTAACACTTAACATCTGTGGAAACGGTGTAGGATACTGATTTCACGTTTTCCTATTGCATTTGAAATTCTGGCAGATAATAACGTGAAAGACTTACCCTCAAGAAGTGATACACTTGAATCTCCCACTTTGAAAATGCTCAGAAATTTCCATATTTATTTGCTCTGTAGTGTGTATATTATGAAATATTTGGCAGATAAGACTTGACTTCTGGTAAACCCTATGAGTTTTTGCCACTTCATTTAAATTTGTAAAAGCAGTCCTTTTATTAATAACTGTAACAAAGCCCCACAAAAGTTAGGCTTTCATTAGTGGAATATGATCAAGCCATTTTCAAAAAACTCTCGGCACTTTTCAAGTTGTGATGGCAGACTTCCAAATGGGAAGGCTAGTTCGGGGTTGACCACTGATTCACGTTAGAGAATTAAGTGCATGCCAGGAGAAGGGATTTGCACTGGCTCTGGTTAGCTGGCCCTCCTGCAGCTGTTGCGATTGGGCCAAAGGGGACCCGGGGTCACCAGCCAGGCTGGCTCTAACTCAGGCAAGTGGAGAGTCAGCATCGGGGTGCTGACTCATTGCAGCGATGGGAGCCTTTCTCTCCTCTTGTGGGCACTTCCACATTGTGTGTGGAGAGAAGGCTGGACGGGCATCATATGGGCAAGCGGGAGGGGTGGCTTGGGGTCTTCCAGTCCTGTTTCTGGTGGTCAGAACCAGAGCAGGGGAGGCCACCTGTTGAATCCATCCAGATGCACCGTGGCTGCTGGTTTCTGAGCTCTGTCTTCTTTGCCAGCCTCATTCTTAGGACCCCGCCTTATTCAGGTTAAGTCCTTGACATTCTTGCTCAGTTTCTTGCCCAGGAGAAATTTCTGACATTCTTGCCCAAGAGTGCTTGAGAGCATGGAAGACCCTTAGCTCGATGGATAATTACTTGGTTCTAAAATGCTTGATCCCTCCATCTATTACATGTTTGTGAATTTATTTCCTTTGGTGAATAGATAAAAAATTCTTGATACAGGGAAGAAGTGAGCTCCGCCAGGCTTCTGTTAGTACCACTGTGAAATCTTCCCCACTGTTTTCCCCTCCCAAGCCTTCTGAGCACACCAGCAAGTTCTCCTCTCTGTGTTCCACTGACGTCTCTAAATATAGTTTCTCTGCTCTAAAGGCAAGGATCAAGTCCAATGTATAAAATGTCCAGGGTGGTATTTGAAATTTGTCAGTTTCAAAAGAAGAAAATGCTTAATTTTAACATTTAAATGATCATTTACATAGGAATGAAGATAATTCATAATGTTATTTTGCATTATTTGATAATTAAATTAAATTACTCTTTTAGCAAAAGCATCTTTTTAATGGGCTTCCCTGGTGGTTCAGATGGTAAAGAATCCACCTGCAATGCAGGAGGCTCAAGAGACACGGGTTCCATCCTTGACTTGGGAAGATCCCCTGGAGAAGGGCAATGGCAACTCACTCTAGTATTCTTGCCCGGAGAATCCCCATGGACAGAGGATCCTGGCGGGCTGCAGTCCATGGGGCTGCAGAGAGTTGGACATGACTGAATGACTAAGCATGAATGCATGTTTTTAATACTTTCAGAGTCATGTACAGTAAAACATGCTGCTTACTAAAAAAGTTACAATTGCTCAATATTAATGTGCTCTTCATTTTGATTATTATCTTTCTTTGTGAAAGTGATACAAAGCAGAAAAGAATAATGTTATTTTTCAAAATGTGAGTGGTTATATAACTTTGATTTCTGCAACAATCTATGTTCTTCTGAGGGAAACTAATACACTTTATAGGTTTGCATGGGTGTGTAGAGCAGGTTTCACTAAGATAAGGTGGTTCTCTGCTGCTGATTCGTCATCTCTAGGGCTCAGTGGCTCCAGCAAGGACTGGTGTTGACTGCGTAGGATGAAAACTATGTGACTTAAAGGTAGGGTGTGGAGGGACAAGGCAGTAAGACCGCTAGGCAAGGGAGACAGCGGCCTTAGACCCACTTAGGATTGTCCCCTATCGCTCACTCTAGAGAGATGTTCAAGGCTACAGCCCAGTCTTGTGTGTGCAGAGAGACCCAATGCCACACTGAGGCTGGGCTCAGGCACAGTACTGGAATTTAATGGAGAAATGGGTAGTTGGCACCAGCATGAAGTAGATTAAGTCCAAGAGCCTAAGAAGGGGTTGGTGACTACTGCGTTGAGAGGCTGGCCTGGACGGGGAGCGGCTGTGACAGTTAGTAATGTTCTGGGTGGCTAATCGTGGTTCCACTTACTTAGCCAAGCTTTATTTTGACGACTCAGTCAGTCCCTTTCTAAATATCTTCAACTTAATGGAAATTGATGCTTTCAAACTGTGGTGCTGGAGAAGACTCTTGAGAGTCCCTTGGATGGCAAGGGATCAAAACAGTCCATCCTAAAGGAAATCAGTCCTGAATATTCATTGGAATATTGGAATATACTAGAGTATATTGGAATATACTAAAGCTGAAGCTCCAGTATTTTGGCCATCTGATGCAAAGAGCCAACTTGTTGGAAAAGACACTGATGCTAGGCAGGGTGACCGGGGGCGGGTGACAGAGGATGAGATGATTGGATGGCATCATAGAATCAATGGACATGAATTTGAGCAAACTCCAGGAAATAATGGAGGACAGGGAAGCCTTGCGTGCTGCAGTCTACGGGGTCGCAAAGAGTCAGACACGAGTTAGTGACTGAACAACAACAATGGAAATGACTTACCCTTGTAAGGTTCCCGTATTTTGGCCTCACTAGAGTCTTGAGAGAGAGGGTAAAAAAAGTTCCAACACATTCTCTCATCATAAATAAGTTAATCATTGTGTTGTGAGAACCATAAATTATTCAGCATTTAATAAGCATGTATTGAGTACCTACAACATCCAGAGAACTATGCAAGGCTTGAAGCTGTGTCTGCAAATAAAAGGGGTACAGAATCAGTTCTTGTGGATCCTGTGGTCAAAGGCAGGGGTCAGCAAACTGTGAGCCATCCCTGACTGTTTTTGTAGGGAGAACAAGCTAAGACAAAAGAAAAATCGAAAGAAGCCTAATATTTTGTGGTCCACAAAACATTATATGAAATTTCAAATGTGGGGGTACAGATACAGCAATATTGTTCTATTGGAACATAGTCACACTCATTCAATTTTGTGTTGCCAAATTATGTTGTCAGATTATGATGGCCAACCTGAGCAATTAGAGAGCTTTTGGTCCATGAAGCCTAAGATATTTAGTATCTGACTCTTTGACAAAAAAACTTATTGTTGGGTTTTCTAGTGGGATAGAAAGACATTCATCAGATTATCACACCATCCAAATATGCATGGGGTCAGTGCTGGACAGGAAAGGTGTATAAACCTATGGACTTGTATAATGGACCTAGAGATGTAACCATAGTAAAGCAGACAAGCAGTGGCCTTAATACCTTCATCGTGTTTAATTCTTTGCAGGGTTCACAAGGGACCACACTCAAGGAGTGATAAACAAATTGTAATTGGTAAGATAATTCGAGTAATACTAAGCGTTTAGGGATTTCTGACTGAATCCCTTCCAGTCTGGTACTGATGGTTTATAAGGCAAAAGGGCCAGAAATAAGTTTAATGTGTGTGCTCAGTTGCTTAGTCATGTCTGACTCTTTGCGGCCCCATGGACTGACTGTAGCCTGCCAGGCTCCTCTAACCATGGGATTTCCCAGGTAAGAATATATTGGAGTGGGTTGCCATTTCCTACTTCAAGGGAATCTTTGGACCCAGAGATTAAGCCTAAGTCTCTTGCATCTCCTGAATTGACAGGTGGATTCTTTACCGCTAGTGCTACCTGGGAAGCCCAATAAGTTTAATAACAGCCTCTAATTCTTAGGCGTTCATTTGTTACCCTTGGCACTTACCAGTACTGCACCTGGAAAAGGAAACTGATAAATTCACAGTAGATTGAGAAAATTGTGGAAAGACAGACACTTTTAAAAATGGGAAAAGACAGCACCTCTTCAGGTACATGAAACGGTAGAAATATATTGTTCTCTATAAATGAATGAAAGGTGCTTATCTTTGTGCTGCTGCTGGTTTAGTCGCTAAATTGTCTTGGACTCTTATAACTCCATGGACTTTAGCCCACCAGGCTCCCCTGTCCGTGGGATTTCCCAGGCAAGAATCCTGGAGTGGGCTGGCATTTCTTTTTCTAGTGGATCTTTCCAACCCAGGGATCGAACTCACGTCTCCTGCATTGCAGGTAGATTCTTTACTGACTGAGTGGGGTGACTATTTAAAGTTTATGAGAATAATGCTTTTCTTCTGAAGGATTCAAAGTACTTTTGTTTTAATTCCCTTAATAGTATTATGGAAGGCTAAACAACACAAACCTAAATAAATATCCCAGTCTGCATTTAGAATGAATACAAAGCGGAATCAATTTTAATTCAGTGTTGAACTTTGAATCAGTTTTCCTGTTATTTACTGAGAATTTGGGGACGTGTGAGAGTAAGGCGGTTCCTCCAATTTTGGCAGATGGTTTTCATGGGTCTGCAATAGGATTTGGTTTGCAGGCATCTTTGAACACAAACCACCTCATCAGTCTTTTCTGATCACAACAGAGAGAAGTAAAGACTTGATAAAGTAAACTCATTGTTTCAAAGTGGTATTGATATAAAAAGAAATTGCCAGGGTAATGTAGAAAAGGTTTTGAATTATTAGATTCTTAGATTCAACTTCAAAGATTACTTTATTCTCTGAAGCAATTTTTTTGTCATCCGTCTTCAAAAGATTTTATTTCATCTGTGTGGCTTTGAGAGATTCTCATTTATTCTTTAATCAAACAATTATCAAGTGCCCGCAGCATGCCAGGCATTGTGCCTGAAGTGCATGAAATAGCAGGGTGACTAAAGCGAGTTCAAAGGCTGCTCACGTGGGGCAAAGACAAAGGTAAAAAGTGGAACTCCAGTGGCTGAGGGTTAATCCACCCAAAGATAAATTTTTGTAATGGGTGGGCTTCCCCAGTGGCTCAGTGGGTAAAGAATCCTTTGCAATCCTCCTGAAGTGAAGGAGACACAGTTTCGATCCCTGATTTGGGAAGATCCCCTGGGGAAAGAAATGGCAACCTGCTCCAGAATTCTTGCCTGGACAAATCCATGGACAGAGGAGCCTGGTGAGCTACAGTCCATGGGGTCACAAAAAGTTGGACATGGCTGAGCACCTAAGCACAAAGCATAGCACACAAGTGGTTTACTGGGGGAAGTGAAACGAGTAATATTTTGCATACTAATAATTTTATGTCTATTATTTTAAAAATTCCATTGAATGTTGTTTCGTATGTCTTCTGGGCCATTTATGTTCAGTTCAGTTCAGTCGCTCAGTCGTGTCCGACTCTTTGTGACCCTATGAATTGCAGCACTCCAGGCCTCCCTGTCCATCAGCAGCTCCCAGAGTTTACCTGAACTCATGTCCATCGAGTCAGTGATGCCATCCAGCCATCTCATCCTCGGTCGTCCCCTTTTCCTCCTGCCCCCAATCCCTCCCAGCATCAGTGTCTTTTCCAATGAGTCAACTCTTCGCATGAGGTGGCCAAAGTACTGGAGTTTCAGCTTTAGCATCATTCCTTCCAAAGAAATCCCAGGGCTGATCTCCTTCAGAATGGACTGGTTGGATCTCCTTGCAGTCCAAGGGACTCTCAAAAGTCTTCTCCAACACCACACTTCAAAAGCATCAATTCTTCGGTGCTCAGCCTTCTTCACAGTCCAACTCTCACATACATACATGACCACAGGAAAAACCATAGCCTTGACTAGATGGACCTTAGTCAGCAATGTAATGTCTCTGCTTTTGAATATGCTATCTAGGTTGGTCATAACTTTTTTTCCAAGGAGTAAGCGTCTTTAAATTTCATGGCTGCAGTCACCATCTGCAGTGATTTTGGAGCCCCCCAAAATAAGTCTGACACTGTTTCCACTGTTTCCCCATCTATTTCCCATGAAGTGATGGGACCAGATGCCATGATCTTCGTTTTCTGAATGTTGAGCTTTAAGCCAACTTTTTCACTCTCCTCTTTCACTTACATCAAGAGGCTCTTTAGTTCTTCTTCACTTTCTGCCATAAGGGTGGTGTCATCTGCATATCTGAGGTTATTGATATTTCTTCCGGCAATCTTGATTCCAGCTTGTGCTTCTTCCAGTCCAGCGTTTCTCATGATGTACTCTGCATAGAAGTTAAATAATCAGGGTGACAATATACAGCCTTGACGTACTCCTTTTCCTATTTGGAACCAGTCTGTTGTTCCATGTCCAGTTCTAACTGTTGCTTCCTGACCTGCATACAGGTTTCTCAAGAGGCAAGTCAAGTGGTCTGGGATTCCCATCTCTTGAAGAATTTTCCACAGTTTATTGTGATCCACACATTCAAAGGCTTTGGCGTAGTCAATAAAGCAGAAATAAATGTATTTCTGGAACTCTCTTGCTTTTTCCATGATCCAGCGGATGTTGGCAATTTGATCTCTGGTTCCTCTGCCTTTTCTAAAACCAGCTTGAACATCAGGAGTTCACGGTTCACGTATTGCTGAAGCCTGGCTTGGAGAATTCAGAGCATTACTTTACTAGCATGTGAGATGAGTGCAATTGTGTGGTAGTTTGAACATTCTTTAGCATTGCCTTTCTTTGGGATTGGAATGAAAACTGACCTTTTCCAGTCCTGTGGCCACTGCTGAGTTTTCCAAATTTGCTGGCATATTGAGTGCAGCGCTTTCACAGCATCATCTTTCAGGATTTGAAATAGCTCAACTGGAATTCCATCACCTCCACTAGCTTTGTTCGCAGTGATGCTTTCTAAGGCCCACTTGACTTCACATTCCAGATATCTGGCTCTAGGTGAGTGATCACACCATCGTGATTATCTTGGTCGTGAAGCTCTTTTTTGTACAGTTCTCCTGTGTATTCTTGCCACCTCTTCTTAATATCTTCTGCTTCTATTAGGTCCATACCATTTCTGTCCTTTATCGAGCCCATCTTTGCATGAAATATTCCCTTGGTTATCTCTAATTTTCTTGAAGAGATCTCTAGTCTTTCCCATTCTGTTGTTTTCCTCTATTTCTTTGCATTGATGGCTAAGAGCCAGAAAATTTTAACAAACATTCAGTATTAGAAATTTAGTCAACTGAAATATTTTTTTGTTACAGAGGTATAAGTTATATGATCTGCTCTACAGTTCTGGTCTGAAATTTAATTAAATACTAGTAGGAAACAACTGTGATGGTGGGGCCATATATACATAAAAAAAATTTCCACAAAAATTACTATAGAAGACTTGCATGTCTAACTTTTAAAATAGGCTTCCCTCTTGGCTTAGATGGTAAAGAATCTGCTTGCGATGTGGGAAACCTGGGTTCGATCCCTGGGTTGGGAAGATCCCCTGGAGGAGGGCATGGCAGCCCACTCCAGTATTCTTGCCTGGGAAATCCCAGGGACAGAGGAGCCTGGTAGGCTACAGTCCATGGGGTCCCAAAGAGTCAGACACGACTGAGCGACTAAACACACACACCTTTTAAAATAGAGATGTTAATAGTTATTATGACCCAGATAATGTTGTAAACCAAGGATCCATCATATTTAACTTCACACTCTTAGCCTAACCCCGAGCACACACCCACGAGCTGCGTGCATATGCAACATTTTCACAAAGGCCCGAGCAAAAGCGAAATATATTTATGAGAGGGACTTGGTAGCCTTGAGTCAGAAGCCTTCTTCTTGATTGCTATCACTGTGAGAGCTCAAATTTCTCAACTATGTTTCGAAAAGAAGGAGAACCCCTCAGGTCCAGAAGGTATGCCACGCATCCTCACTTGAAGGAAGGAAGAAAAATGTGTGCCTTCTCTCGAAATGAATCCCAGAGGTTGTGTTCATAGTGTGGCTTTTATGGAATTACACAAAGTACCTTAGGCACATATTATTAAATACCATTTATTTAAAAACAACTACTAGATTGTGTTCATAATCATTTTTTCATAACACTGCAAACGATTTCTGACTCAGTAGAGAAGTAATTAATCAATAAAGATTTATTGTGCACTTGTTGTGGTCCACAAATGGGTGGCCTAGTGGAAGAAGTAGGCTAACACATAAATTATGATATTCATTAGCATCTTCATTGAACGAATGTCCATTAGGCATTTTGTACAAACAAATCACACCAAGGAGCATTATAAGTGATGAGAGAGAAGTGATGCTACACCCCATGCTCTTCGGCTGCAGAGGTTAAGATGTTAGACAGAAAACCAAAATGTTTCAGTGAATGGATGACTGATGACAGATACTGTGGCTCGTTAAGCCTTTAAAAGGAAAAGGCCGGGAAGAGGGGAAGCTTAACCAGCTCCCGTGTGATGGGGAAGCTTTGAGAGGCAGAACATTTCTTTCAAGAAAAGGCAGGCGAGTAGTGGTAGGCGAATGGCTTGAGCAAAGATGGTGCCAGGGAATCAGTGCTGATAATGACTTCAGGCGAGAGGATGTAGGCAAACCTGGTAAAGCATCAGTGATTGCCTTGGATTCTGGGTCCCTTACATAAAACATCTACCGATTAGGTTACTTAACTCCATCTGTAAGGTCGGAGCTGCCCTACACAATGGGACCAATTTTGCCCTCAGTGAGAGCGTGTTCTGAGAACCAAGGATTCAGGTCGCTTTTCCTTCCTTCTGCAGCTGTGTTGCTGTGAACCCTGTCCCGGGATGAATATGCCCTCCCTGGTCCTTTTAACCGACCCCTGCCTTGTATCATAGTTCTGCCGCGGCTCGTCTGTTTGTCTTGAAGTGTCCGCACTGGCTTCATGCTGTGTGCAACTGGCGGTCGTGACCCTGGGCAAATTGCTCACCCTTTCTTTTCCTCCATTTTATCATTTGTAAACTGGGATAAAAATAGTTGCTACCTCATTGGAACTTCTGCACTGAGAACATTTAGAACAGTGCCTGGAACTTACTAAGCGCTCTAAAAGTACAGAAAACTATCCAAGTGTTACTTTGGCTTGTTTACAAAGATCTGGCTTGTCCATTCCCCGGCTAAATAGCCATCTAAAAGGGTGGAGGGTTTGTGAAGGAAGTCACCAGCAATGCTGGAATGTGGTGTACTCTCAAAGCATCTAGGAAGAAAACAGAGAAAGATGCAGGGCCAAGATCAGGTGGTGTTAATTCTTGGCGTACCTTCCAAGTTATTAGGAACTGGGTTTCTTTTTGATGTGATAAAAGTGTCGGCTAGCATTTGTCCCACCCATCCTTTGTTCATCCTCTTTCTAGAAATGTGTATGTAAATACATTTCTAGGTTACTCCAAGGAGGTTACTTTTCTAGATGTTTTGTCTTTAGAAAAGAGCTACCATGCATATATTTCATATAACACACAGAAACGCAGTGTGAAAGTTCTTAATGAAGCAGTGAGACGCAGCCCCTGAAGCCGTGTTCACGACCAAAAGCGTAGTTTTCATCTGCGTGCCAAGGACATTTGTCAGGTCACCAGAGGGGTTATTATGGAGTTGTGAATCTTCTCCTTTGCTCTATGAAAAATTTCATCTGCCATCAGGAAGGTGCAAGTCTGCAGTAATTTTTAAGTGAATAAAAAATGTTTAATTTTATGGTCCTGCAAGATTTCTTTTTTCTTTCTTTTATGCCTTTGGTGACTCTCATTGCCTTTCTGCAAAATATGTGATTTATACAGTTCAGACAGAGTGGTCACACACACATACACGCAGATAGCTAAAGACCTATAAACACTGTTTGCAATAGAAACTATGGTTCTGTTAATTATTTAGGGTCTTCCACACTCAGCAGTTAGTAAGAAATATCATTCAAAATTTTAAGTAGAATTGTTTGCATTTAAACTGTGAATAAGCACCTGGGTTTGAAATCTTGATCGAAAGGCTCTAGCTTTATGTTTCTGTTATCTTATAGTAGAATCACAGGCTCACACAGGGTCCTACACTTGTCATCAATGCACAGATATGCATTTAATCTTAAAAACATCCACATCAAAATTAACATAGAAACTTAACTTCTTAGAATTTCAAAGCAGTAAAATACTTTTCAGTGCCTTTAGTCTAATTCCATTTAAAAAATAAGAAATTGTAGTGAGAGTTGGCTGCACTGTTTATTCCGATTGTTCATATTATAAAAGGTAAGAAGTTAGCCAAAGTATAGAATTGCTAAAGAGTTTTTTTTCCCCCCTTAGGATTTTGCCATATTTATCCTTAGTAAGTTCTTCCTTTATCTAGCAAACTTCAATCATTTCCTTAGACCACAAATTTTATTGAGAATTTGCGTTCTATAGACTCCTTCAGGAAGGTGATGAGTAGATCAAAGCGGTCTTAGAAAGTTTTGTGAGTGTTCTTTGTAAAAGAGTTAAGACTTGGTGGGCTACCAGAAATATACTTGTGTGTGCTCAAGAGCTATTTCCTAGAGTTTGAGATGCTACAGGAGATCAGCTTGTGTCCCAGTACTGCTCTGTCACTGGGAAAGGAAAAAGCACAAGTTGACTACAGTGTTTCCTGAAGTGCCCATGCCAGGAATATTTCTAAAACACCTCTTTACCCTTCACAGTTTTTTGGTCATAGAAACAGAATATTAAAGATCATCTAGTTATACCCATTTTTAGCATGTAAAACTGTTCTGGTGTTTTATCTGCATTATTATTCTATGTAAACCATTTAAACAATACTGCAGTGTGTATTTATTATCTTCAATTTACAGTGGAAAAAAACTGAAACTTGAAAATGTTTACTGACCCACCCAAGGTGACACTGTCAGTGAGTGACATTTTTGAAATTAAGGATTAGGTAATAAAAGTGATGACTTAATGTCACTTAATGTCTCCCTATGAACTTGCATATTAGAGAAAAATAATTCTGTTACATTTTTTCATTGTAGAATGGTTGAACTGAACAATGAGTTCTGAAAAATATTTCAATGTACATCTTTGAAAAATCTTTTATTTCATAAGAATGGCTAGAATATGGAAAAATAAGCTTATGGCAAGCTGCTGTTTTTCAGTGTGAACTTTTGGATAATGCCAGTGAACGTTTCCTTCTAGTTTGTTTAATATGTGTCCCCTGTAATTTCATTCACATTCGTCAAGTCTCTCGTTCACATTGAGGAGAGACTCTCGTCCCCACCTGGGTTTTATGGATGTTGTAGCAGAGATGACTAGTTCTTCTCGTCTCTCCGTGCTCCTCCTCTTTTACAGCAATAGACATTCTAGCTAAGCACTTGGTCACAACTTTAAAGACTATCTCCGAGCGTCCCTTGCAGGTAGTTGTGCTCATGTGATCAAGTCATTCCCAACAGGATAGGAGTGAAAATAGTGTGAACAATTTCCAGGGAATTTGCTTAAAATAGAAGATGTAGTGTGTTCACCTTTCTTTTCTCCATTAAATGGAATATGAATGTGAGGGCAGGAACTGGTGGAGTCAGATTAGGATATGAAGCAGTGCCTGTTGAAGACCCCTGGGCAGCATTGTAGAAGGAGCCTGGCCCCTCTCATCTTGGAACCGTCAGATCTGCTTTGCACTGACTGCTTCTCTGGCTCAGAGAAAGAGACCAACTTCTATCTTGTTGCAGCCACTGTACATGTTTATATTGACAACTTGTCCCCTGACTTTTTCGGATATTATTAAGTATGAGTTGAAAGAAATGTATCCAAAGACAAAAATTTACCCAAAGCTAGAAAGTGTTTTTCAGTTGTAGGACTTTTCAGAGCTCTTATTGGCTGAGTGTTAGGGGTGAATCTCTAAGAGGGGATATGCATCATTTCTAATTATGAAGATCATTTTTGAGTGGGGAATCCTATGGGTTTATGTATGTGGACTGCGTTTTGAGACCTGCAACTTTAGAAAGCTCTTAGTAGCTGAGCTTAAGATAAACATTGAAGGTGGTACATTGAGAGTAGAAATAGGCACAAGGAAGTTTTGGCTTGGGGAGCCATTCAATTCAGCATACCACTAGGGAACATTAATTGTTGTGGAGAAAGAAACATTCTTTTAGAAAGAAAAAGAAGTAAGTTATTATTATAAGCACTCAGATAACTATGACGTTAAGACAGAATGAAATAATGTCTAAATAAGATGTGGCTGGTGTTGCTTATGTGATACCTATAAGGAGATAGGCTTATGAGCAGGAGCAAGACTGATATCCCTAATGTCCTCTGAATTTATATATGTGGAACTTATTGGCCATTATATGGCTAGGAAGAGTACAGTGCTCACAGTGTAAATGTGTGTTTCTGTGTAGTTGGGAGAGGTACGTGGTGGACAGAGGGTAAATCCTGGCAAGTCATCCCTTGGGGCCTCCACTTGTTGGGGCATACAGACAGTGAGATGCTTGGGGAGATATCTGGGTGGATGTGTGCGGCATGCTTTCAGGAGTAGAGGTTTAAGGCTGGAGATGAGAAGTCTTGGAGAAGTTGATTTGGGAGTCATTTTCAGTGACAGTCGAAGCACAGAATGTATGTGGAATTAAAAGACAAAACCCAGGAGAGGATTTGGGAAACAGACCATTTAAGGCAGTGGTGGAGGCAGGAGAGCATTAGAATGACTGAGGAATTTGGATCAAAATAATAACGGGACAGTGTGCTAGAAAGCAGAGACATCACCTTGCAAACAAAGGTCTGTAAAGTCAAAACGATGGCTTTTCCAGTAGTCATGTATGAATGTGAGAGCTGGACCATAAAGAAAGCTGAGTGCCAAAGAATTGATGCTTTCCAATACGGTGCTGGAGAAGACTCTTGAGAGTCCCTTGCACTTCAAGGATATCAAACCAGTCCACCCTAAAGGAAATCAATCCTGAATATTCATTGGAAGGACTAATGCTGAAGTTCCAATACTTTGGCCGTCTGATGTAACAGCCGACTCATTGGAAAAGACCCTGATGCTGGTAAAGACTGAAGGCAGGAAGAGAAGGGGGAGGCAGGGGATGAGATGGTTTGACAGCATCACCGACTCAAAGAACATGAATCTGAGCAAACTCTGGGAGATCATGAGGGACAGGGGAGCCTGGCGCGCTGCACTCCATGGGCCACAGTCAGATAAGACCTAGCGACTGAACGACAATAATGGGATGAATAGGAAAAACAGAACCAGGGATTCCAGCGAGGGCAGATTGTTAGTCTGGATCCTCAGGGGCTTGTTAGTGACCATGGTAGGTTTGTTCTGGTGGGAGGGGTGGGGATTTGGTTGCTCTGCTTTGAGAAGAAAATGGCTGTGAGAGGAAGAGGAAGGGAGGCCGGAACGTGCTACAAGGTAGACAGGACGCATGTTACTTTGCTGGTCTGCTGAACAGATTTTTAATGGGGAGGGTCGCTCTTGCTTCCTCTTCACTGGACATTCTAGGTTCATAAACGCTTCAAGGAACAGCAGCAGTACAGGCCATTGGGTGGCCTTCCTGTCTTCTGAGCACACTCAGAGCCTGCATCCAGGTAACTCAGTCCTGATGCCACTCGATAACCTGTAAAAGGAATGGCTTTTCATCAAAACAATGACTTGATTTCATTTAGAATGCATTTAAAATTATTTTTATCTACCTTTGTGAAAATATCACTCTTCAAAGAGCTCAAGCGTTTGGAAAACAAATAGAAATCCAAAGCAGAAGCGGATGAAATCTGAACTCACTTCCCCAAGCACCTGGGAAAGCACCTCTGGATTCTGTTCCTTTTGTGCCTGTTGACCAGAGGTTGCTTCTCTTCACAAATGGTACCCTGGTGTTAGGTTCCTTTGAAATTTACAGAGAGTTGATTCAAACTCCCAAGTCCACGTTCTGCAGGAAGCTCAACAACCTCCTGACAATTTCTGTTATTTCCCTGGGGTTCACGTTCTTGTTTCCACCCCAGAGCTGTTTCTGTATTTCTGCTGACTCTAAATCTCACTTTTATCTCAGCTCCTGGAGCCACTCGTATTTCTCTGTCCACGTATTCTCAAAAGTGAAGCCAAACCCACCATTCAAGGAAGGGATTGGTGCGTAATGGCTTTACGGAAGGTTTGCAGTAATGAAGGCGGTTTACCTCAAAGAACCAGACTCTGACTTGGTTAATAACTCAATGCCTTGACTTCCCTGCCATTCGGGATTATTTTAACCGACCTGCTTTTTTGCCTGATCAGATCTTCTGTTAAGTTACTGTCTCTTACCCTATTCATGGCTCAGCGGGTAAAAAAAAAATCTGCCTGCCGTGCGGGAGACACAGGAGACTAGGGTTTGACCCCTGGGTCAAGAAGATGCTCTGGAGAAGGGAATGGCTACCTACTCCAGTATTCTTGCCTGAAAAATCCCGTGGACAGAGGAGCCTGGAGGGCTACAGTCCCTGGGGTTGCGAAGAGTCGGACACGACTGAGCGACTAACACACACACACACACACACATGCCCCCTTCACTCTCACTGATGACTGGTCTTGCCTCTCTAGATGTCTCCTCCACCCTCCAAATTCTGTTAACATTTCATGGAGCAGTCAGGCTATCACTTGCTTTTGCTGTTTTCACATAAAGCATTCCCCTTGGGTCACACTTGCCTGCTTAAAGCAATCTGTCTAGGTATTTTTCCTAAGCAAAGACAGTTCCTTCCTTTAGGAGAACTCTGGTGCCAGCTGTTAAAATGACATTTTTTTTTAACCTGCTACATAATTTTAAAAAGATAAAATATGTTATTTATTCTTCAGTGGCTGTGTCTGGATACCGCTGAAATAATTGCCTATTTTCTCTGCAGCATGTCGTCTACGTAGGGACAGTTATTTGAACAGAGTGAATGAAAGAAATAATAATAATAATTTAATATGTACAGACCTGCATCCACAATATACTCAAATGATGCTGGTAATTGTTATTTGCCATCTGGAGAGCTTCCTCCCTGATATATTAAATCATTACTCTGGAGGCCTGGTCCCTGGGCTCTGTGTCTCCAAGTCACTCTGTTTCCAGTAAGATATAAACTCTGGAGATAGAAACTCCAGCAATTGGCATAAACTCAGGAGCAGACTCTGAAGGCACTCTATGCATTTAGTGGGAGAAAGGATGGCTGGATATTTTCCAGGGAAGAGCCTAAAGGATTTCAAACAGAGTTCCTAAAGGATCTTTATTCCAAAGAAGATGTTAATAGTTATATTATGAAAGCTTAGACTTTTAAGCTATGTTGTTTCTGAGAAGAGTTGTATTTTTATTTATGTGCTTTTTTAAAAAAAAAAGTAATTTATTTATTTTAATTGGAGGCTAATTACTTCACAATATTGTGGTGGCTTTTGCCATACGTCGCCATGAATTTTTTGAGGGAAGCCAGGCAGGGGAGAGAAAACAATGGCATAATGTGTTCGCCTCACCAGTGGCTGTGTGACGGTATTCGATTTCATCTTCACAGTAACTCTGCAAGAGAGGGTGTTAACATCCCTATTTTCAGATAAGAAAGGGGGCACTTAGGGAGGTGAGTACCTCTATATGGCTGCGTCTAGAAGAAAAGAGTGGGCTTAGGATTTGACTCAGGGCCAGCTCACCACCATAGTTCAGTACATGGAAATCACAGTTCTCCACTTTTCACCTCTTGAACTCATGACTTTGTATTCCTATTCTTTCTCTCAAAAAATTATGAGCATGACACTGTGTAATTCTACAAGAGGAGGAGTGAGACACATGTCATCTGTGGGGAGGGTAGAGCTGTTTCAGCAAAGGAGTTGAGTCACTGGGTCCGCTTTCCTTTGTATGTTTTTTTTTTCCTAAAACTGTTCCTTATCCAAATACATTAACATTCCTGTTTGAAAGTGCTGTTTTAAAAAATGGGGAAAATATTAAAATAACATGCTTAATAAACCCACGAACTTGTTCTTTAGGGAGGTAGTATAACTGACACGATTCAGAGCCGGGCTCAAGGATTCTGGCTTTGAACACTTGATCCATTCTGTGTCAGCCCTGTGGCCTTAGAGAGAAAATAGAGCATTTTCTCCGTGGCTTAGTTTCCTTTCCTCCTTAGAGATGATAAAATGTAAGAATGATCTTATAGTGCTGCTAAAGTTTAAGATGTGCAAATATATAGAAAGTCCTTAAAAGAGTGTTTGGTATATAGTAAGGGATCAATAAGTTTGTTAGCACTGTAAGTTGATGAGGAATGATAAAGACATTCATAAGGGGCTTCCTAGGTGGGGCTTGTGGTAAAGAATCTGCCTGCCAATGCAGGAGACACCTTGGGAAGATCCCCTGGAGTCGGAACTGGCACCCCACTCCAGTATTCTTGCCTGGAGAATCCCACGGGCCGAGGAACCTGGAGGCCTCAGTCTGAAGGGCTTCAGAGAGTCGGACAGGACTGAGCGGCTGAGCACATGTGAAGTGAAGTGAAAGTCGCCCAGTCTTGTCTGATGCTTTGTGACCCCATGGATTTCTCCATGGGATTCTCCAGGCCAGAAGACTGGAGGGGGTAGCCTTTCCCTTCTCCAGGGGATCTTCCCAACCCAGGGATCGAACCCAGGTCTCCTGCATTGCAGGTGGATTCTTTACCAGCTGAGCCCCAGGGGAAGCCCTATGTAGCTCACAGTTAAGAAGAAAACTCTAGCAACTGAATTCATTAAATATAACATGTACATTTTTTAATGTATTTATTTTTAATTGGAGGATAATTGCTTCACAATTTTGTGCTGGCCTCTGCCATACGTCAGCATGAGCCGGTCAAGAGTTTGCATGTGTCCCTTGGCTCTTGAACCTCCCTCCCCTCTCCCACCTCTTCCTCTCTCCCAGGTGGTCACAGAGCCCCGGTTTGAGTTCCCTGCGTCATGCAGCAAGTTCCCATTGGTTATCTGCTTTACATATGGTAGTGTCCATGCTTCCATATAACATGTACACTTTGTTAAGCTACTGCTAGTTGTACCGTTCTTTTGATAGAGCTATGTGGGAATACAACAGTGGCAGCTACCAAAATATCATGCTTTCCACATAAATGCATTACATGGACAAAGGATTAAGACACTGTATTTAATTAATCTACATCTATTTATCTATCTGTCTACATACACGTGTAAAGGACTGGGAGGAAATACAACAGTATGTGAGAAACAGTAATCTTTCAATAAGTGATTACAGGTGATTTCCCCTCTCCATTTCCTTCCACAAATTCCCAGTACTTCTGTAGTCATACAGTGCCACTGAAATAGAATAAAATAAAAATGAACCTAGGTGGTATATAAGCCACAAAATATATATACTCTATATAAAGTATCATCAGAAAGCATCATCTTTCTTTCCTAGACACTTTGTCAAAGCCCCTGAAGGAGGGTCTTCAGACCTGCCCTGTGTTTATCTGTGGCCTCGCAGTGGGCACTGTCATTATACCTAGAGCAGATGGGGCCAGACTGTCTGTGTTTGGTTAAACGTGATTCCCCCTTTAACAGTCATTCTCTTTCAGTCATTCAGCTTAAAAGTAAATGAATGAACGTCATGAGAGCAGCAGGGAAGAATTTTGCAGAGTGGTTCATACCTTGGAGCTTAATGAAAAATGTTTTTTGTACCCAAAATGTATGTAGAGTGAAGCTTTTGGGGGTTCAGTTCAGTTCAGTCGCTCAGTCGTGTCTGACTCTTTGCGACCCCATGAATCGCGCACGCCAGGCCTCCCTGTCCATCACCATCTCCCGGAGCTCACTCAGACTCATGTCCATTGAGTCAGTGATGCCATCCAGCCATCTCATCCTCAGTCGTCCCCTTCTCCTCCTGCCCCCAATCCCTCCCAGCATCAGGGTCTTTTCCAATGAGTCAACTCTTTGCATGAGGTGGCCAAAGTACTGGAGTTTCAGCTTTAGCATCATTCCTTCCAAAGAAATCCCAGGGCTGATCTCCTTCAGAATGGACTGGTTGGATCTCCTTGCAGTCCAAGGGACTCTCAAGAGTCTTCTCCAACACCACAGTTCAAAAGCATCAATTCTTCGGCGCTCAGCCTTCTTCACAGTCCAACTCTCACATCCATACATGACCAGTGGAAAAACCATAGCCTTGACTAGATGGACCTTAGTCAGCAAAGTAATGTCTCTGCTTTTGAATATACTATCTGGGTTGGTCATAACTTTTCTTCCAAGGAGTAAGCGTCTTTTAATTTCATGGCTGCAGTCACCATCTGCAGTGATTTTGGAGCCCCCCAAAATAAAGTCTGACACTGTTTCCACTGTTTCCCCATCTATTTCCCATGAAGTGATGGGACCAGATGCCGTGATCTTCGTCTTCTGAATGTTGAGCTTAAAGCCAACTTTTTCACTCTCCTCTTTCACTTTCAAGAGACTTTTTAGTTCCTCTTGACTTTCTGCCATAAGGGTGGTGTCATCTGCATATCTGAGGTTATTGATATTTTTCCCGGCAATCTTGATTCCAGCTTGTGTTTCTTCCAGTCCAGCGTTTCTCATGATGTACTCTGCATAGAAGTTAAATAATCAGGGTGACAATATACAGCCTTGACGTACTCCTTTTCCTATTTGGAACCAGTCTGTTGTTCCGTGTCCAGTTCTAACTGTTGCTTCCTGACCTGCATAGAGATTTCTCAAGAGGCAGGTTAGGTGGTCTGGTATTCCCATCTCTCTCAGAATTTTCTACAGTTTATTGTGATCCACACAGTCAAAGGCTTTGGCATAGTCAATAAAGCAGAAATAGATGTTTTTCTGAAGCTCTCTTGCTTTTTCCATGATCCAGCGGATGTTGGCAATTTGATCTCTGATTCCTCTGCCTTTTCTAAAACCAGCTTGAACATCAGGGAGTTCACGGTTCACATATTGCTGAAGCCTGGCTTGGAGAATTTTGAGCATTACTTTACTAGCATGTGAGATGAGTGCAATTTAGGGGTTACATGTCTAAAATCCTGCATTTGAGAGTATCTTGATTTCGTTTTCCAAAGAGTGATACATTTTGAACCTATGCTCAGCCACCCCATTTCACCTACCCAGTCTGCTGATTAAATGCATTAGTTTATAAAAGAATGACTTTAGGAATGGTTCAGAGTTGATGTCAAAATATATTGCTATTTTGTTCACTCTTATCTTAGAAGCTACCCTTCTAGAAATTTAAGTGTATCCACTGCTCATTCTCCAATGGGCACACTTTTGAGCCTCGGGAGATAGCTATAGTCGGCGCCATCTTTCTTCTCCAACCATCTCACCCTCCAAGACTCTGTTTCTTCATCTGTGAAAAAGGGACTCTTTAGGGCTTCCGTGGTGGCTCAGAGGTTAAAGCGTCTGCCTGCAGCGTGGGAGACCTGGGTTCAATCCCTGGGTCGGGAAGATCCCCTGGAGAAGGAAATGGCAACCCACTCCAGTATTCTTGCCTAGAGAATCCCTTGGACGGAGGAGCCTGGTGGGCTACAGTCCACAGGGTCGCAAAGAGCTGGACACAACTGAGCGACTTCACTTTCACTTTCACTTTAGACCCTTAGCCTGTGACCAGGGAGCCTCTTTTAATGGGCTCAGATGTTAGTAGGATATCAAAGAGACTTAAGCAGCATTCGTGTTATTTCTCAGATGGGTGAGTTCCCACCTTGACTACAATTCTTAAAGAGGCTCTTCAAAAACCGAATACCCACCAGCAGTGGGAAAAGGGTGTTCAGCATTCGGCTCTCTCCCCCTTTCCCTTGGTGAGATCCAGTCCACGCTGAGGATTTGCTCCTGCCCTGCCTGCGATGCTTTCCTGCAGGATAATGGAAGGAGACAGAGCAGAGCCTGGGGCTGGTCTCTGCCTGGACCGCTTCCCGCTCCCTCTCCCTGGGGATGGAAGAGGAAGTCCGCAGCTACAAGAGGACTGATGAGTTACCTTTACAAGGAATCTTCTAAATCATCCCAGTTTGCATGACAGGGAACCAACACAAAGAGTGTGTACTGGCTGGAGGGTCTCAAGGCCACAGGGCATTCTGTGTAGGATGGGGACAGATTGACAGCGAAAGTTGATGCTGGGGCTGTCTCTCCTAGAAGCCCGTGAGTGTGGCTTTTCTAAGTTCTGAAAATCAGCTTAAGCACAACTTGGGAATTAAACAGGAATGCATACACTTAAGGCGAAGAGACACCGCCGTTGTTTAAAATAGGAATATAAAGTCAATAATGATTTCTAAAATAGATTTTCTTGACAGTCATTCTAAAATAGAACTTCATCAACCACAAACCCGGTTGTCTAGCATCTGTTTAGAAATAAGGTTGATAAAATTGGCCGTATTCTGGTAATGTGGCAGTTGATAAAATTAAAAGCTACAGAAATACCTGAACAGATAGTTATTAAAGTGAAGAAAAGAAAGTCAGGCAAAGTGTTAGCCCTTGCATCATATTTCTAGGCTGACATGCTTTAGCAAGCATCATGGCTTCATTATCTGTGCTTCTTGGCCTCCACTAATTTGAAAAGGACGCTCACCAGCACAGCTACCCGAAACACGCTACCAAATTAGTCAAAGTCACATTCTTCTATTATTAATGGCAACTCTAAGACCTTGCCACCTCGAATTCTTTGCATCATTTACTGTCAACTTTAAAATGTCATGTTCACAGCTAAGCACATCATTCGTGTGTTTGCAGCCGCTTATGTAAGATACTGCCTGAATAAAAAAAATGTTCTCTAAAAACATTAAAGGTCAGACGCATACACCCCTTTGTAGTGTTTCGGAAAGGAGACTGTATGCTATGACAGTTCTGTGTTTTTTAGGCAACTTGAATACTGCACCCTAGGCCTTACAACTCTCCTTAAAAAGATGAAGAATTCTTTGAACTGGCGGTGAACAGTCTTTTCAGAGCTGCACAATTTTTGCTTGACGGCATGCAGCAAATGTAATAAATTGTAAGAAAGACTCCATCGTCTAAACATGCCTGTAGTTTGGAGAAGATTCTAAGTGATCTTTGCCTATGTGCTTCTGATATAGCGATAATAAAATAATTATATATGGTATTATATATGTGTATGTTTCTGAACTGTGCTTTGCTTAGTTGCTCAGTCATGTCTGACTCTGTGACCCCATAGAGGGCAGCCCTCTGGGCTCCTCTGTCCATGGGATTCCCCAGGCAAGAAGACTGGAGCCCAACCTAGGGCTCGAACCTAGGTCTTCTGTGTCGCAGGCGGATTCTTTATCATCTGAGGCAGACAGAAATTTCCAGAAAACCCTAATTAGTCTAACTCAGTAGTTAAAGCTAAAAGCATGATTACTGAGACCTCAACCACGCAATGGTGTTAACTTCTATCATCCCATGCAGTCCTCCTCAGGACAATGTGTTACTAGTCAAAATCTCAGATTGAGTAATTTTCAGAAAACCATTCCATCAGTGCCAAAACTCACGGTCATTTCATATCCCACAGTGCTTCTTAATAATAGTATGTGCATTCCACGTTCATATTGGTAAGTCATATGAATTGCAGTGATATTTGCACAGTAGTAAGATGCTCGGCCAAGAAGTGTGTGATTCGTTTTGTTCATTTTACTGCTTATTGCTCTTAAATCCAGCTTAAAAAGGTGTTGCTTTCATGCGTGACCAATCAGCCATCAGCCATCTCATCTGTCGACCTTCCTATCCCAGTCGAGGTCATTAATATCTGTGTTAGATTGCGATGGATACACACCAGGGATCCTATCTGTCCAGTTCATTTTGCATAGTGAATTTACGTCACTTGAAAGTTAATATGCAAAAAATCACTTTAAACAATTGTTCCTTTTTTGTTAGTCTTGGGAAGATTTTAGAAGGTGTTGTGTCGGATGCAGAAGAGTTTATTGGACTAACTAGGCAGAGGTGGACACTGGGGAGAGAAATCGCCTTTGAGGGTCTGGAATTTGGACTCACGTCATGGGACAGGACTTCGGAAGTATCATATCTGTGCTAACTCTAGGGGTTCATCAGTCACAGAAGTCTGAGACCCGATTTCTAGGTTTGCTGTCTGCCGTTCTTTGCTAGGAGCCCTGTGAGGCACTGGGATGATGGCCTAGTTGTTTCCCAGGGGAGTGCCTGTCCATCTGAGAGCTCAGCTCATTAGTCTCAAATTCATTTTTACCTCCTTTACTTTCTGAATATTCCCAACGTTATTTTTAATCTGGGGATTAGTAGAGGGATCTCTCCAGTTTTAATGCAAAATTTTCACAGATTGTAAAACATGAGACAGTAATAACTCCTAGTCCAAACATCGTGATTTCAATTCTTCATTGGACAGTGTGCTTTTAATCTATTAAAAATACCATAGACAAATCGTTTGTAATTTTAGAGTGAAAAAAAGAGAGAGATGTCAAGGGCCAGAGGAGCTACTTGTGTGTGTGTTATAGAGAAGCCACATCACAGAGAAAGCAGTCAACCTCTGTCATTTAATGTGAAGGCAGAAGAACGTGCCTGCAAGTGCTCGGGAGAAAACGCTTCAAATATATGCTAAGATTCTCTTACAGGCAACATAAAATCTTGTTCACATAAAATCAGCATACATTTACTTCTTGTGGATTTCACACATATTTATGAGTTGAATGCTGTCATTACCATTATGTGAATAATTTATTAAATAATGATGAGTGAAAATAAAACAAAATGTCTGCATTGGGCATAAAATATATAAGCATGTTTCCCACACTCCATAGCTGAGGATCAAAGATTAGATACACCAAATCAGACAGAACCTGGATATGGTTTAAAGCAGTGGTTTCCCACATTTCCTCCACCTACAGCTCCTTTTTGTGTGAGAGTGTGTGTGTGTGTTTGTGTGTGTGTGTGTATTGAAAAGGGTATTAAAGCTTGACTTGTACAAAAAGAAAGTTGAATGTTTTTAAGATGAGTAAAGCATTTCCCATGAACTAGGAATATGGATTGACTATATGCGAGCATTAAAAAATCACTATTCTTTGTGCATTAAATTTCAGGTGTTTTAAATCAGTACACACAAAATATCTGTTACTAAAATGAAGAGATTAAGAATGAAGAATGTAACTTTTTTTTGTTACCCCATTCTTCTTATATCACAAAATTTACTTCTAGGCCAATGCAATGTTTCATTTCATCATGTGATATAAATGACCAATGCTTTCCATTATTCTGGTGGTTCAGTTCAGTTCAGTCACTCAGTCGTATCCAACTCTGTGACCCAAATAATCGCAGCATGCCAGGCCTCCCTGTCCATCACCAACTCCTGGTTCACTCAGACTTATGTCCATTGAGTCCGTGATGCCATCTAGCCATCTCATCCTCTGTCGTCCTCTTCTCCTCCTGCCCCCAGTCCCTCCCAGCATCAGAGTCTTTTCCAATGAGTCAACTCTTCGCATGAGGTGGCCAAAGTACTGGAGTTTCAGCTTTAGCATCATTCCTTCCAAAGAAATCCCAGGGTTGATCTCCTTCAGAATGGACTGGTTGGATCTCCTTGCAGTCCAAGGGACTCTCAAGAGTCTTCTCCAACACCACAGTTCAAAAGCATCAATTCTTCGGCGCTCAGCTTTCTTCACAGTC
The DNA here is from genome assembly GCF_032405125.1 of Capricornis sumatraensis. NCBI lineage: Eukaryota > Metazoa > Chordata > Mammalia > Artiodactyla > Bovidae > Capricornis > Capricornis sumatraensis. The sequence continues at coordinate 86,746,029 of NC_091080.1, read as the reverse complement.
CAACTCTCACATCCATACATGACCAGCGGAAAAACTATAGCCTTGACTAGGTGGACCTTTGTTGGCAAAGTAATGTCTCTGCTTTTGAGTATGCTACCTAGGTTGGTCATAACTTTCCTTCCAAGGAGTAAGCGTCTTTTAGTTTCATGGCTGCAGTTACCATCTGCAGTGATTCTGGTGGTAGGTCACTCTAAATCTCATGAAAGACACAGCTGAACAGGTGGTACATCTTTGGATTTCCTCTTGGTGAGGGCTGTGCACAGAGAAGGAAATTACCTGTTGTGGATTAATTCTGTCTCATGCTGCTATTTCTTTTTCTCATGAATTCTATTTCCTAGGAACACCATTAGCTGATGGATCAGTGGTTTGCTATTGTTAACCAGGTTAGGTGTATCTTTTAGTGTCCCTGTCCAAAAGTGCCTCAGCGGGATTTGAAACACACCATATGTCCAGTGTTGCTGCTTTTTTGTCAAGAAAATTCAGTGCAGCTGGGACCCGTGTGTTGCCCTCAGCTAAAGAGAGAGAGAATCTTTGCCTTTTTCTAAGGGTAGGCGTTGGGTTTAGCTCTCCTGTCACTGCTTTTTGTTTATCTCCTGACAAGTCTTAAGATACGATTTCAATCTGCTTTATTTTTTTTTTTTATACAGTAGGTCCTTGTTTATTTTAATTTTATTTTTTTTAATTTTTTTAAAATTTTAAAATCTTTAATTCTTACATGTGTTCCCAAACATGAACCCCCCTCCCACCTCCCTCCCCATAACATCTCAGTGGGTCATCCCCATGCACCAACCCCAAGCATGCTGTATCCTGCGTCAGACATAGACTGGCGATTCAATTCTTACATGATAGTATACATGATAGAATGCCTTTCTCCCAAATCATCCCACCCTCTCCCTCTCCCTCTGAGTCCAAAAGTCCGTTATACACAGCTGTGTCTTTTTTCCTGTCTTGCATACAGGGTTGTCATTGCCATCTTTCTAAATTCCATATATATGTGTTAGTATACTGTATTGGTGTTTTTCTTTCTGGCTTACTTCACTCTGTATAATCGGCTCCAGTTTCATCCATCTCATCAGAACTGATTCAAATGAATTCTTTTTAACGGCTGAGTAATACTCCATTGTGTATATGTACCACAGCTTTCTTATCCATTCATCTGCTGATGGACATCTAGGTTGTTTCCATGTCTTGGCTATTATAAACAGTGCTGCGATGAACATTGGGGTACATGTGTCTCTTTCAGTTCTGGTTTCCTCAGTGTGTATGCCCAGCAGTGGGATTGCTGGGTCATAAGGTAGTTCTATTTGCAATTTTTTAAGGAATCTCCACACTGTTCTCCATAGTGGCTGAACTAGTTTGCATTCCCACCAACAGTGTAGGAGGGTTCCCTTTTCTCCACACCCTCTCCAGCATTTATTGCTTGCAGATTTTTGGATCGCAGCCATTCTGACTGGTGTGAAGGGGTACCTCATTGTGGTTTTGATTTGCATTTCTCTGATAATGAGTGATGTTGAGCATCTTTTCATGTGTTTGTTAGCCATCCGTATGTCTTCTTTGGAGAAATGTCTATTTAGTTCTTTGGCCCATTTTTTGATTGGGTCGTTTATTTTTCTGGAATTGGGCTGCATAAGTTGCTTGTATATTTTTGAGATTAGTTGTTTGCAAGGTGAAAAGACAGCCTTCTGAATGGGAGAAAATAATAGCAAATGAAGCAACTGACAAACAACTAATCTCAATCTGCTTTATTTTTAAAAGTGTTCTTCTTTCAACTCATCAGATACGGTTTTTAATTAATTCAAAATAGATTTAAAAAGGGGAGATAAAAATCTTTCTGATGATTTTGCCATCATTAGAACCTTGGGATTCTAGACAGGCGCTGTTGTTGTTGTTCAGTTATTAAGTCATGTCTAACTCTTTGCAACCTCATGGGTTGCAATGAGCCAGGCTTCCCTGTCCTTCACCGTCTCCTGGAGTTTACTCAAACTCATGTCCATTGAGTCAGTGATGCCATCCAACCATCTCATCCTCTGTGGCCCCCTTCTCCTAGGTGGCAAAGTATAAAAAGGGCTTCCCTGGTGGCTCAGTTGGTAAAGAGTCTGCCTTCAGTGCGGGAGACCTGGGTTCAATCTCTGGGTCAGGAAGATCCCCTGCAGAAGGAAATGGCACCCACTCCAGTATTCTTGCCTGGAGAATCCCATGGACAGAGGAGCCTGGTGGGCTACAGTCCTTGGGGTTGCAAAGTGTAGGACACGACTGAGTGACTAGCACTTTCACTCTCTTTCAAAGTATGAAAGTCTAAAGCTTATCTAACTGACATCTCTATCTTCTTGGTGACCTGTTGAACCCATCTTGTTATAGAAGCAATTAAACTGGATATGATGTGTTTTTCCCTGTATATTTTAGTGACCTAACGGTTAATGCTAGAAATTTCCAGATGGCCTTGGTAATTTTTATTTGTTTTTAATCTAAATGGTTTAAATTATAAAATTAGCATGTTCATTATAAAAGGTTGATACAATGGGTCAGAAATGAAGACTGAAATTCTTTTCCTTTTTCCATTTTTCACTTCATTAAAACTTCTATTGAGACTTCACATACAGTTGTATTTATAATTTTAGGCATTTTTCTGTATAAATAACATTACATGTGTATATGATGTAATATTACTTCTCTTCCTTTTTTTAAAGACTTTTAATTTTTTGAACACTTATAGGCACAGCAAAATTAAGCTGCAGGTAGCGAGATTTCACATATACTCCCTGCCCCTAGAAATGCATAACCTCCGCCATTATCAACATCCTCCACCGCAGTGGTACGTATGTTATAATTGATGAGCCTACACTGACACCTCATAATCACTCAAAGTGCATAATTCACATTCTGCTTCCACTTGGTGTTGTACATTCTGTGGGTTTGGACAAGCTTGTGATGACATGGGTCCACCATTATATTATCCAACGGAATCATTGGCAGTGAAACTATATTACTTTTATTTATAATATCTATCTATCTTGTTTTCAGACAAATGAGATCTTTATTCTGTAGTGTTCTCTTTTCACTTAATCATGAAAATCTTCCCATTTGCCATTTTTCAATCTTTTTTTTTTTTAACTGTTTTTCACAGTTGCACATTATACTGTTGCATGGGTTGTTGTGAATTACTCCACCAGCCCTTGAGGAATGAGTCATTAGTGTTGGCTCCTGCAATGCCCTGACCTACATTGGCTGATGGGGCTGCAGTAAACAGCACAGACCAGACTTCTGTCCTCAGGGTGCACAAAGTTTGTGCTCATAGCGTGGACACCTATATCACTTTCAATTTTTCATTATTGCAACATTTTTCTCCCTTTTCATTTAGTTAAATTGGAGGATAATTGTTTTACAATGTTGTGTAGGTTTCTGCAATGTTTTTCTCTTTTAAAGATTGATTTTGTTCCATTTACATTTATTGTTTTCATGAGTTCCCTTCTGATCTATTTTCAGTTGACTGTATTCTTTTTTGTCCTTTTGGGTGAGTAAAAAATTCCAGTTGAACTAACTCCAGTCTCCTCTCAACTTTTCCCCGTCCCACCCAGAAGGCTGTTCTTGACCTTTGACCAATGGGGAGCATTAGCAAGCAACTAGCAGGAAGTGAGGTTGGGGACTTCTTCCTCATACTGTCATCTGAAGGGTCACTATGGGCTGGCTGTGTCTCTTGGCCAAAGTTCACAGCTCCTGTGAGGGGGTTCCTCTGGCTCCCAGGCTTGAATAATCACTTGCTGCTTACCCCTTTGGCTCAGGTGTGGTTGGAACCCCCTGACCCCCATCTTCAGTTCAGGGTCCTTTTGCTATCCCTTGCAGTTTCTATTGCCCTGCCCAGTCTCTTACATACAATTCCTCTATAAACCTACTTCTCAGACTATCCAGTTGAAGCCTTCTTCTTTCTGCTGAAAGCCTGAATGGTGCCATGGGAGGCCCTTGGACTCACTTGGCATATATAAGTATTTTTATAGTCTCTGGAATTCCCCTAGAACAAACACAGATGGCCTGGTGGCCATACAGCTCAATCGGCTGAAATGGGGAGGACATTTATTTTTGGCCAACTTTCATGCTTTAAATGGAAACCTACATAATATTACTTCACCAAGTTAGAGAACAGCAAGTATGCCTCAGTGTCATTAGTAGATACTAATTTTAGGGAAAGAGGGGAAAGGATGCAAACTGGGTTTTTTTTGTTATTTTTTAAAATTTATTTTTAAATTGGAGGATAATTTCTTTACAATGTTGTATTGGTTTCTGCCATAAATCAACATGAATCAGCCATAGGTATGCATATGTCTCACCCCTCTTGAACTTCCCCTCCACCTCCCACTCCATCCCACCCCTCTAGGTTATCACAGAGCACCGTGTGGAGCTCCCTGGTCATTTAACAAATTCCCACTGGCTATCTGTTTTACATATGGTAATATATATGTTTCAGTGCTACTCTCTCTTTTCGTCTCTTCCTCTCCTTCCCCTACTGTGTCCACAGGTCTCTTCTCTGTGTCTGCATCTCTATTGCTGCCCTGGAAATAAGTTCATCAGTACCATTTTTCTAGATTCCATATAGATGTGTTAATATACAATATCTATTTCTCTCTTTCTTACTTACTTCACTCTATGTAACAGGCTCTCGGTTCATCTACCTCACTAGAACTGAATCAAATTTATTGTTTCTTATGGCTGAGTTCAAACCATTTTTGATCATGGATTTTTTTTTTTTTAAAGAGAAGATAGGCAGGCCTATCTTTATTTAATACAGATGTATTCATTAATTAAATAAATTTTCCTCTTAAAGAAAAAGCCTTAGGCTATGAGCATGATGTGAGATACTTCCACATCTATCAGAGGATAGTCCACTGAGCAGAAACACTATAACCACTTCCCTTTAATTTTTTTTTACAAATCATTGTTGTTGGAGTATAGTTGATTAACAACGTTGTTGTGTTAGTTTCAGGTATACAGCAAAGTGAGTCAGTAATACGTATACATATGTCCACTCTGTGTTAGATCCTTTTCCCATATATGTCACTACAGAGTATAGAGATGTTTCCTGTCCTCTGTAGTAGGTCCTTATTAGTTACCTATTGTATATACAGTAGTGTGTGTATATCAGTCCCAATCTCCCAATGTATCCCCCCCCCGCCCGCCACCCCAGGATTGATTTTGTGTTGGTGTCACTGCTCAACATCTCATTATCCTACGTAATCCAAGTAAGACTCTCCAAAGAAAGGCATCTTTTCCTCCCCTTTATAGATGAGTGTCATGAGGGTTCAGTTCAGTTCAGTTGCTCAGTTTTGTCTGACTCTTTGCGACCCCCTGAGCCACAGCACACCAGGTCTCCCTGTCCATCACCAACTCCCAGAGTTTACTCAAACTCATGTCCATTGAGTCGGTGATGCCACCCAACCATCTCATCCTCTGTCATCCCCTTCTCCTCCTGCCTTCAATCTTTCCCAGCATCAGGGTCTTTTCCAGTGAGTCAGTTCTTCACATCAGGTGGCCAAAGTTTTGGAGTTTCAGCTTCAACATCAGTCCTTCCAAAGAATATTCAGGACTGATTTCCCTTAGGATTGACTAGTTGGATCTCCTTGCAGTCCAAGGGACTCTCAAGAGTCTTCTCCAACACCATAGTTCAAAAGCATCCATTCTTCAGTGCTCAGCTTTCATCACAGTCCAACTCTCACATCCATATATGACCACTGGAAAAACCATAGCTTTGACTAGATGAACTTTTGTTGACAAAGTAATATCTCTGCTTTTTAATATGCTGTCTAGGTTGCTCATAACTTTTCCCCCAAGGAGTAAGCATCTTTTAATTTCATGGCTTCAGTCACCATCTTCAGTGATTTTGGAGCCCCCCCAAAATAAAGTCTGTCACTGTTTCCACTGTTTCCCCATCTATTTCCCATGAAGTGATGGGACCAGATGCCATGATCTTAGGTTTCTGAAAGATGAGTTTTAAGCCAGCTTTTTGACTCTCCTCTTTCACCTTCATCAAGAGGCTCTTTAGTTCTTCTTCGCTTTCTGCCCAAAGGGTGGTGTCATCTGCATATCTGAAGTTATTGATATTTTTTCTGGCAATCTTGATTCCAGCTTGTGCTTCATCAAGCCCAGCATTTCACATGATGTACTCTGCATATAAGTTAAATAAGCAGGGTGACAATATACAGCCTTGATGTACTCCTTTCCTGATTTAGAACCAGTCTGTTGTTCCATGTCCAGTTCTGACTGTTGCTTTGTGACCTGCATACAGATTTCTCAGGAGGCAGGTCAGGTGGTCTGGTATTCCCATCTCTTGAAGAATTTTCTAGTTTGTTGTGAGCCACACAGTCAAAGGCTTTGGTATAGTCAATGAAGCAGAAGTAGATATTTTTTTGGAACTCTTTTTCTTTTTTGATGAGTCAACAGATGTTGGCAGTTTGATCTCTGAAGGTTAGACTGTCATGAAAGTTAGACTGTCTTAAATTGTCCAGTGTCCCAAGAATGGTAAATGGTAGAGCTATGATACAAATTCTATCTTACTCTATCAAACTTGTGTCCCCAAACCAGCTATACCTCAGAAGTACATAGGGAGCTCTTAAAAAAAATCCAGATTGCTGGGACTACCCCAGAGTAGCTGAAAAAATGTCTCTGTAGAAGGGTGCCACCTGCGGATATCTTTTTATTAGCCCTGCCCATCCCCACCTGGTGATTCTGGTCATGTCAGATTTGGAAATACTGAGTTTAGGCTTCTGATGGGTTCTCATCTTAATGGGCTTCCCAGGTGGTGCTAGTGGTAAAAAGTCCTTCTGCCAATGCAGGAGGCCTGGGTTCGGATGCTGGGTAGGGAAGATCCCCTGGAGGAGGAAATGGCAACCCACCCCAGTATTTGTGCCTGGGAAATCCTGTGGACAAGAGGAACTCTTAATTGACCAAATTACCTTTTCTGATTCTTGGACTTTCTGCTATTACCTAAAACAGAGCCTTGTGCCAGAGTTTAAGTCATTACACTGTGTAAGAGTGTTTGTTCTGACTTTCCTTCTAGGCTGCTTTTTTAAAAAATAAAATCTGAATTTTAATAATAGTTCATGAATTAAAGGCAACTTTATGTCCTGAAGTGCTGTGCTAGAAATATTTTTATCTGTACTAATACTTAGTATCGAAAGACAGAATATTATTCCAGGGTCCATGAAAACATATTGGATCTAAACTATCAATACTGATAAAATACAAAACAAGCTGTTAGGTACGTGATTTAATAAAAGTTGGCATAAAGTGAGAGTATTGGCATTTGTTAATCTCATAAGCTCTAATATTCATGCACAACAGATATTATCTCCACTGTGAGTATTTCTGATGTTTTTTGAAGAGTGAAGAATGCATGATAGTATATAAACCCTTAATACTTGGGACGGAATTTTTGTTATGTTCTGAAATCCCAATACCATGTAATTTTTCACAGCCTATGCTACATTTCCTTATCTTTAAAATGAAAGGTCTTCCTTCCTTAACACCAAAAAAACATTTATCAAATCTCTTTTTAAAAAAATGAATCACTGATTCCTAAGAGGATATGTAATGAAAATGTCAGTTAAATACAGGTAAAAATGAACTATTTTGGAGGGGCCCCTAGAAAGTCTAAATACCATGTGAAAGTGTGTTGCTTCTGTGTCTTCACTGCCTACCGTATGCCTAGCTCTTAGTAAGTGCTAGGTTTTGGCTATGATGTGCTAAACTTTGGCTGTGATTGGCTATGTGTGCAACTCTATGGACTATAGTCCTTCAGGATCCTCTGTCCACGGGATTATCCCGGCAAGAACACTGGAGTGGGTCGCCATTTCCTTCTCCAACGCATGAAAGGGAAGTCGCTCAGTTGTGTCCGACTCTTAGCGACCCCATGGACTGCAGCCTACTAGGCTCCTCCGTCCATGGGATTTTCCACGCAAGAGTACTGGAGTAGGGTGCCATTGCCTTCTACGTTTATATAAAAAAAAATGGCCCAAGTGCGCTTTGCTAGGAATTTTAGAAAGACCACCTAAAATAAACAACTGCCTATTTAGGAATAAGTAATGCTGAAAGAATCTCAGCAATGGGGATTGGTTGTAGCACCATTTCCCCTAATTATAGCTCCTCACCGGGACAGAATGAACCTGGAATACAAAGTAAAACTTTTTGCCTTTCATTACTTGCAAGGGAGATTCAAGCAATAATTGGTAGAAAATAGCCATTTTGAAGTTTTGTTTCCACTTTAGATGGTAAGTTACTGCTTCTGAAAAGTTTTAGATCATTTAGCCTAAGTATTTCATTTAAAATGTTTATTTCTGATGTATGAACCTTAAAGTGTTTTGAGCATTTAAAGTATTAAAAACAGTGCAGGTTATTTATTGCACTATCCATGAAGGGCAGTTCTCCCCAACTACGTCATACTGAAGATCAGCCTCTGCCTTGTAATATTCAAATCCCTTTGTCCAGTGAAATTTACCCAGTCCTCAGCTGATACTCGGAGAAGGCAATGGCATCCCACTCCAGTACTCTTGCCTGGAAAATCCCATGGACGGAGGAGCCTGGTGGGCTGCAGTCCATGGGGTCGCTCAGAGTCAGGCATGACTTAGCGACTTCACTTTCACTTTTCACTTTCATGCATTGGAGAAGGAAATGGCAACCCACTCCAGTGTTCTTGCCTGGAGAATCCCAGGGACGGCGGAGCCTGGTGGGCTGCCGTCTAAGGGGTGGCACAGAGTCAGACACGACTGAAGCGACTTAGCAGCAGCAGCAGCAGCTGGTACTGTGCTGATATTGCAGTACTGATCCTGGGCTTCCCAGGTGGTGCCAGTGGTAAAGAATCTGTCTGCCAATGCAGGAGAAGTAAGAGACATGTTTTCGATCCCTGGGTTGGGAAGATCCCCTGGAGGAGGGCATGGCAGCTCACTTCAGTATTCTTGCCTGGAGAATCCCATGGACAGAGGAGCCTGGTGGGCTATAGTCCATGGGGTCATAAAGAGTCAGACATGACTGAAGCGACTTAGCACACACAGCTGATATGGGCTGAATGTGTTAGCCCACTGTTTTTATGCAGCCGAACCCCACGGAACTGAGCTAAGACACCAACCCCCGCCCCCAGCTCCTGGTACCATGCTCTAATGAAGCCGTTCATGTCATCTGTGAGTCATCTTGGATGATGAGATCTCAGAGACTATGAGCAGAAAGATTCCTCCATCTACCCAGCCCAGCCCGACCTGTTGGTTAGCCTCCATTTGTACGGTAATAATCTTCCCTTTATTTGAAATTCAAGCAAAGAAAATCATTTTATCTCTAAAGTGTTATGAAAATCCCTGAAATAGAATAAGGGTAATTCAAATTCTAGGAATACACTTTCAGATTTCTTTCTGCATGGTGTATTTATGGAAAATTTTGGACTTCCAAAGCTGATAGCCACCCTTGTTAGTTGGGAACCATTTAGTCATTATTTTTGACGCCTGCTGTCATCTTTACTTTCCCAGTTTGGAAGAAAGGGGGTAGGGTAACAGGTTATTTTGGAATATGCAAGACATACTCTGATGAGCTATAATTACATAGTGACATCTTGGGAACTGCTATTCGATTGCTGGTTCCAGCTAATTTATTATTCTCTAAAGATGCTACATTCATATTGGTTTTCATTTACTTTTGTTTTTTTCTCATTTCTTTATAACTGAGAGCACAGTGATTGGTTTACATATTGCAAAGATTTTTCTCTACAACCTGCAGCCAAGGCTGATTTAAAACTTGTTATACCAGCCAAGAAGCTAAGGGTAATGCTCCTTAAATGTTACTCAAAATCCTGTAATTGCCTCTTATAGAACTTCCGCTTTGTTCTTGGTGCTTAGTTGAAGTAGGACAGCCCTGACGGATCTTACCAGGTACCCTCAGCCCTTTCCATTTTCCCTAGATGCTGGTCTAAGGGAGAGACTACTGGAGGGCATAGCCATTTCTTTCTCCAGAGGATCTTCCTGACCCAGGAATCGAACCCTGGTCTCCTGAATTGCAGACGCATTATTTGTGGTCTGAGTCATCAGGGAAGCCCACACTAAAATTACATGCATTTTATTTCTAGAGCAGTCTAAATTATCCATTCCCCCCCCCCCAAAGTGTCTCCTATGAATGCTTCAGGGCAGTGTACTGGAGAGAGACAGGGAAACTTACAGGGAGCCCCAGGAGGGGCTGCTCTCTTCTCTGCAGGAGTTAGGAAGGGCTTCCTGGGGAAGTAACTTCTCTGCTGAGCCACGAGGTGAAAGAAGTGGCATTCAGACATGGGCCACAGGGCAGGGAACCCTGGAAGCAGAGGGGTCCCATGTCTAACCCCAGGAGATGAGAAAGGACAGGCTGGCCTTGGGACACTGCAAGGGGCTGTGTAGGATCCGACCTCTTTACAGAATGGCTTAGAAGATGGCCAGCTGTTTTCCTGTCAAGGCTGGCATCCATTCTATTTCTTGGCACTTTTGGGGCAATGGACACTCGTTCTGTGATGGAGGGGAAAACATGGTTATCTTCAGTATGTTGTGGTGAATTGGAGAAGAGAAGCGTCTGCAGGCTTGCAGCGGAAATGAATACAGAGCAGTACTCGGATCCTCCCCTTGGAACTGTCCAGAAAGCAAATGCGCAGTAGCTCCAGACAGCCTGCAGACTGGCACGCGGCCACCACCGCGCCCGCAGGGTATCGCTTTGCTCTTTGCTGGCTCAGGCTTCATTGGGTGTGAAAACAAACTTCCTGGTTTCCAGAAAGTGTGCTAGGGCTACCACAGTCATGGGGGACCCAGTGTATTTGTACTTGAGATTGAGTTTTTACTGACGATATAAACAGCGGAGGAGTTGAGTATCATTTACGTATATACAAGCTAATTAGGCTTCAACTGGCGTCTTTAAAAAATTTTGCTTAAAATTATTGTCACCTCCCCGTTCCTCTCTTCTCCTGATTCCTCCTCTGCCCTCCTCTCTTGTTCACTTCTTTCTGCTTCATCTGCCTTCTCTTTCTCCTCCCCTTTCTCTTTTTCCTCCTTCCCTCCCTCCCTCCCTTCTCGCTCTCTGCATTAAACGTGAAGGGCTTCTCTGGTGATGCCCTCCGTCTTACCAAATCTGCCAGTTACAGAGCCCTTGGAAAGCTTTCGGGCAGAGTTAACCTTGTGGGAAAGGCGGCGGGCAGCTCGCGCCACTCAGAACCACTATGAAGGCACCATTATACTTCATACTTGGCAGAGAAAAAAGGGTTCCTGATGCTTTTATGTTTGTTTGTTTCAGGGCAGACAGAAAGCACTGGGGCGTGTGAGAAATACCACTGGAATCAGAAGGAGGCTCTTAGTCCAGGCCCCTGTCACAAACCAGCCGTATGGAATCAGGCATTAACTGTTTTAGCTATAAAATATAATATTTGACTGCAGAAGATGTTCAGTGCTTTTCCTCTAGTATTCTATCATTCAGGTTTCTTTCCTTCATTTGTTCATTCATAGAGCAAACATTTGTGGGAGAAGCTAGAAGGTTTGGGGAGCTGTTTTAGGGCTGAGGGTTATGAAGGCAGAAGAGTTTTACCTGCAAAGAGCTGTGTGGGGGGAGGGCTTCCCTGAGAGTGATGAACCTAGTGATGAACCCAGGGCTTCCCTGAGAGTGATGAACCCAAAGCAAATATACATTGATAAGGGGAGGGTATATATGCCGTGAGAGAGGTGTTTATAAGTTGCAAAAAAACAAAGATGATTTTAGCTGATGGAGACTGGAGCTCTGGGGCTGTGGTCAGGGACATTTTATTTTTTTTTTTAAATAAAGGATCAGATGCTAGATTAGCCTGTGACTGTGTCTAGGCAGAGGTGGGAGATCTTGCTGACAAAGAGGAGGTCAGTGCCCTCAGGGGCTATGGGCACTGTCTGCAGTGGCTGTGTGCGTTGATCAGGGCTGGGCTGAATCTGGACAGGCAGGCTGAGACCAGACACCCATGTATTGGCTTTTTTTTTTTTTTTTCTTGTGTGGCAGAAGTTTTATTACAGTGCAAAGGAACAGAGAAAGCTGCTGACAGAGACATCAGAAGGGGGTGGAGAGTGCCCACTCCCTAGTCTTTGGCAAGGAAATGATATACCTTTTAAGTTAGTTAGTTATTACAATACATCAAAAGAAGGTCTCAAGTTTGTGAAAATTTTACCAGACCCACACCTACAATTTACGTTTTAGGATAACAGGATTAGAACTTAACAACAGAAAGATCCTACCAGACCCATTCCCATAATTTGCATTCTAAAATATCAGGATTAGTTAGAAGGTTTTCAGGAAGGAGAAACTGTCCTCAAGCAGGATACATTGTTGTTATATAATCCCTAGTGAAGTGAAGTCGTTCAGTTGTGTCCAACTCTTTGGAACCCTGTGGACTGTAGCCCACCAAGCTCCTCCATCCATGGGATTCTCCAGGCCAGAAGACTGGAGTGGGTTGCCATTTCCTTCTCCAGGAGATCTTCCCAACCCAGGGATCGAACCCAGGTCTCCCACATTGCAGGCAGATGCTTTAACCTCTGAGCCACCAACTGAGTTGTTTGTTGTGTAATCATCAGTTCCGGATTTAAAGAAAAAGAAACCATTTTATGTGACTAAGACTAGGGAGCGTAGAGAGAAAAAAAGTGTCAGCTTTGGGTCTGTCATGCTTTTGATCTTACCTGGAGAGTGGGGGGGGGGGGCACTAGAATGTTCTCAAGAATTCAGGATGATCTCTTTGTGGCTTGGAAGCAACATTTATAAAAGGAGCGGCTGAATGAAGAGACTGGTTTCTAACTTTTTCAGATCACGTTCTGTTTGGAGAACATTAAAATTACCTGCAGAACAATGCATCCACAGGTAAGTCTCCATCTCTATAGTTACAGCAGGCACAGAGATCCCCCCTGAAGAACAACCGGGATCAGAGTGGATAACACTCTAACACTGTGTATTTTTTCTAATTAGCTTTACATCCTCGCGATTTGTCCCAAAGCTGTTTAACTAATCCTGAAATTTTCACCTTATCGTTCATATCCTACATTCAGTTAACGAAACCAAAAGTACATCTCTCCTGTGTTCGAGTGGGGTCCCTCTGACGTGATCCGTGGCATCAGCTAGGCGGAATAAATAATTCACAGAGACAGCTGTCACTCTGGGGCCTCAGAGCCTCCTGGAGTCATCAGAGTGCCACCATGCCCTGTCACATTCTCCCCATATGCTCCCAGTCCTCAGACTGAAGATATAGGAGGACAGGAGATGGCCATTGAAACAGGGATTTGGCAAGTGATGGGCAAGCTGTTAGGGTCCGAAGTGGGCAGGCCAGTATTTAGACCTAAGAAGGGAGCAAAGTAACTGAGCTGTGTGAGGGCATGAAGAAAAAAGTCAGCAGACCAGGCAATCAGGGGTGGGGAGAAGCAAGTGGGATCCATGTCTGCCCTACTTCCGGCTGCCCCTCTGGGGCGGGTCCAGGAGCGATGGATTAGCACCCCTTCCCCGTGCAGGGGTCGAGGTCCCAGCTGCACCCCCAGCAGTAGGCAAAACTCTCTGAGGAGCTAGAGCAGGACTGTGCTGTGCCCTGGGCTTAGTCGTGTCTGACTCTTTTCAACCCCATGGACTGTAGCCCGCCAGGCTCCTCTGTCCATGGGGATTCTCTCAGCAAGAATACTGGAGTGGGTTGCTGTGCCCTTCTCCAGGGGATCTTCCCAACCCAGGGATTGAACTCAGGTCTCCTGCATTGCAGGTGGAATCTTTACTGACTGAGCCCCCAGGAAAGCCCAAGAATACCTGGGATGGGTAACCTATCCCTCCTCCAGGGGATCTTCCCGACTGAGAAATCAAACCAGGGTCTCCTGCATTGCAGGCGGATTCTTTGCCAGCTGAACTGTCAGGAAAGCCCAGGACAGGCCTCCTGTTAACTCAGCTTGAAGAGCTGGGTGGAAGGGAAGGAAGGAGACCAAAGTTGGTCTCCACAGAAACACTGTACACCGGCAATCTTGTCAGCATCCTTTATTTCTTGCTGCAGCTCGGGGGCTGGTGGAAGCAATTGTGAAAACTGAAAGTAGAGATGGAAAAGATACACACTTGTCACAAGATAAGTAGTCGTGGACTTTATTCATTAGAAATGTACATGTACATGAAAAGGAAACGGAAAAAACCAGGATGCCATCCAAACCGTCAGTAGACTGTAGAAATCAATCATCTGTGTCTAATAACTATCGAAAGAATCTACTTCCAGAAAAATATTATTCTGAAGACTTATTCTTGGGTGTAATGAGTTTTCTTCTGGAGGTGGGTTTCTTTTTCTAATAAGTAAATTGTATATACTCACCATTATTTACTCTAATGCCACTGTCATCAGAAAAATGTCAGTTTAAGCCAGCCAACACTTAATTTTGCAATAATCTTACTGTTTCTATTATGCCAATTACTATGCAAGCCAGCCCTCCCTTTTCCTTATATACCAGGAAATGAATTTGAAACAAACCCACTCAGTTTAGGTAGAAAGATGTTCAGTTCAGTTCAGTCGCTCAGTTGTGTCTGACTCTTTGCGACCCCATGAATCGCAGCACGCCAAGCCTCCCTGTCCATCACCATCTCCCGGAGTTCACTCAGACTCACGTCCATCGAGTCTGTGATGCCATCCAGCCATCTCATCCTTGGTCGTCCCCTTCTCCTCCTTCCCCCAATCCCTCCCAGCATCAGAGTCTTTTCCAATGAGTCAACGCTTTGCATGAGGTGGCCAAAGTACTGGAGCTTCAGCTTTAGCATCATTCCTTTTAATCTCATTTAAAAAGTGAAGGCAAATGAATGTTATTTCACAGGGGAAAATACCATTTTTCTTTTCGACAAATTTTTGGTTCATTTTTACTGTTTTATTCCAAGCTACTGAAATTTAATTTATAGCACAAATTTAAAGTTAAACAGTGTTCTGTGTAAACTGATTTTATTGTATTTTCAGCAGTGTCTTAATTTTAAATCAAGAAATGCCACCCACTTGGTAAGCTTACCCTATGCTTTAGCATGAGCAATTGTTAGTAGGTCATATATTAATTTAGACTACATCTTACGGAGAAAGTAAGTTTTGCTTAAGGTATGGAAAATTCTAGAAGATATATTAACTCTTTAGAGTAATTCAATAGTTTCCAAGTAAACTTTTGGAAACATTCCAACAAAATCTGATGAGTTTCTGAGTGCCCTGTTTCGTTTTTCCTACTGTTACTCTTCAAAGACCTTGTGGATGTCTGTGATCATCTGGGTTCTCAACCTTCTCTTCATTTTTTTTTTCCCCTCTCTTATATCAACTATACTATCCTTTTATATTCTCAGATTAAAATACCGCTCAGCAATAATTTGGAGTTTGGTTGGGTGCTGCACCCAAACTGAGTTCCCAGGTGGCAATCAAATGGTCTCAGAGTCTTATCCAATCAGCAGAAGTATTTTATTAACATTGTCAGCTTCAAATTTCATCTCCTAAAACCTACGTTCTCTACCAGAGTCTGTCCCACATCAAGTATGCCTTGTAGATGTCCTGACGTGGGAAAGCTTAGAGGAAGCTTGTGCTGATGTACTAAGAGCTAGATGAGTTTACGTAGTCACAAGATTCGCCCTTCAGAAGCTAGGTGGTAACAGTTGTTTTTCTCTCTGCAGACTTGTGGTTTTAACCCAAGTGGACACATTCTACATCAAGCTGGTAATAGCCTTTGGTATCCCAGCAGAAGTTTCTGAGACAGGAAAGGCTCTGTTTCTTTTTTTTTCCCCTTTAATTGCCCACCAGAAGCAGAATTCCTTGATGAGATAATTACTTACTTACACCTTATCCAGGAAATTACATTACTTTGTAATCTTGCCTCATTTACAAGCCGGGGTAAATCTTCCATCGCAGGCCTTTCTGATGATGGCTCTGTCTATGAGTTAGGAAGACACCTGACTATGCCTGACGGTCTGTTTCCTTACCTGTTGTAGAATTCCAGTTTACTTCGTTAAATGGATTACCTTCTTTCCAACCCTGCTTTATTTCCTGTTCTTTCTTATGTGTGTGTACCTGTGTTGTGTTTAATTGACTGAATATAGCTCAGTAAAATTTCCCTATCACTGTATTTAATACCCCAAAATTGTTGTGCTATATGCTTAGTTGCTCAGTCGTGTCCAATACTTTGTGGCCCCATGTACTGCAGCCCACCAGGCTCCTCTGTCCATGGGGATTCTCCAGGCAAGAATACTGGAGTGGGTTGCCGTGCCCTCCTCCAGGGGATCTTCTTAACCCGGGTATCGAACCCAGGTCTCCCACGTTGCAGGCAGATTCGCTGTCTGAGCCACCAAAGGTGGTTGAACATTCATATTTGCTCTCGGTCCTGGGTTTTTCATTCAGTCCCTTTAAGGCTCCAATTTTGCTCAACTTTGATCAGAATAAATGGCCAGAGGAGTTACACAGATTGTAGGAGAATTATTTGCCTTCTCAGGAAGGTAGCAATGAAAGAGGAATTCTGAGGCGGCCTCCACTGTCTTTCTGATTGACGAGGAAAACATGGTTAAGTTTTAATTGAGAGAAACAGCCCTGAGAACAAGGAACAGAACAAAACGGGTTAGAATTTGAATTTTTCTTCCACAGCAAGAACCATCGGGTAGATTTACATGGAACTATCTCAAATGATCAATGATTTTAGAGGTATCACCCAGTTATTTGCTGAAATAGTTAATCATGGATTGTAAAAGAAAGCAAGTTGGACAGTAGCGAGCAGTCTCTACTGTATTTTCTCTGGGACTTCAGCTGCACCGGTGGTTCTCAGCTAGGAGTCATCTTGGTCTGCAGGGCACATTAGACGACGTTTGAGGCATTTTCAGTTGTCGTAACTGAGGGTGAGCGCTCCAGGCATCTATCTAGTGGGTAGGAGTCAGGGCGCTGATCCTG
Source organism: Capricornis sumatraensis (assembly GCF_032405125.1). Taxonomy (NCBI): domain Eukaryota; kingdom Metazoa; phylum Chordata; class Mammalia; order Artiodactyla; family Bovidae; genus Capricornis; species Capricornis sumatraensis. The sequence continues at coordinate 86,729,132 of NC_091080.1, read as the reverse complement.
CTGTGCACAGGGAAGCCCCCCCGCCCCCGAGAATCATCTGGGCCCAGTATCAAGAGTGCTGCGTTGAGAAACCCTGAGCTTTGCCAACAGAACTATGAAGCAGATTAGACACTTAGGTAAAGCCATGCTTACCAGACGTGAAGGACACTGGTATGTGTTGACTGTACAATTCATTCCCCAAATTGAGACATTTTGAGAGCGAAATGAAGGCGGTTATTAAGTATTCCAGGACAGTAAACGAAAAATGGGAAGTATATATCACCCTCTGACGCTGAAGCTGAAGCCGATGGTTAGATAGCATCAGTGACTCAATGGACCTGAGTTTGCTCAAACTCCGGGAGGTGTGAAGGACAGGGAAGACTGGCATGCAGCAATCCATGGGGTCGAAAAGAGTCGGACATGACTTAACCACGGAACAACAACGACCATGGCTTGGTTGTTCTGGTGAGCAGTCGACAGCCAAGAGCCATCCGGGAGCCCGGCCAGAGTTGCCACATTAAAATAAAAAATGCTCCTAGTGCTTTTATCATTTGGAGCGTACAAGGCTTTTAGGAGCTCTGTGCAAAGAACTGGGGGCAGAGACCAACACATATATTTTCTGTTATCTCCTGCCTGCTCTCACGCTCCTCAGTGCCACCTACCTGTGGCAAATGGCTGATTTATTTTTTTCTATTTGATTTTAAATGTGCATAACACTTTCCCTGGTTCCCGTCTTTCCTTCCCAACATGATCCGGACGGATTGGATTAGCTTCATAGATATATATTTTGGGATATTTAGGGGTCTGGGGTCAGTAATGAGTGATGACTGGGCCAGTGCAGTATTAGGTTGACTTAATTTTATCCATTTGTGGGTCTCAGCTTGTGTCGGCTGAGAGCAGAGGAACGAGGGGAATGAGTTTTGTGGGTGGGTGTGTTTCAGTTCTAATTTATCAGTGATATTTCGAAAATGGTGCACCGTTACCAATAAAGGAAATCTTGTTTGGTGATTAAAAGAGGCTTGGCAGAAGGACAGAATTGGGCGGATTATTTGAAGGATGCTGGAAGAGAAAGCTCAAACGCCTGAAGGCGAGTGGCACCTCATGCAGGCTAAAGCACCAGGGCTGTGGGGGTGACCAGCCCTGCAGCCTATAGTGCCCCTGCCTGCGGGGTGCTCCTGGGCACTTTAGTCAAGGTGCCCGCTCTGGTAGGGCAGGCCTGGGGGTGCGTAGCTTGGCTGGCAAAGTCCCGCAGGCTCATAACTGCATGCCTGGCACCCCCACTAGATTTTAGCCACGCTCACCCTTGGTCCTGTTTGCTTTGCACAAGTTGCTCACTGTAGGCAGCAGCCCTGAGGACTAAGGAAATACTGTTTCATCATGAAATCCCACCTCCTGACATTTTAAAAGATTGAATCCGGAAAAGAATAAAACAAAATCAACACTTCAACTGGTAAGGTTCTTGGGGGACCCGAAAAGAAAAGCTTTTTACAAAGGCCAGGCTCTTAGAGCTCTCACTCAGAGCCTGCCAACTATGACTGACAGCTGACAATGGATTGTAAGAGAGGCAACAGAAGGCAATTTACAACAGGCACCCAAGCCATCAAAAGTCACCATCCTGGGGGGAACCTGGTGCCCCCACCCATACAGTCTCCAAGGGCCTAGACCCTCTACCAAAGGAGTAATGACTCTATGTAACTTTCCTGTTTATAACAGCCACCCCGAGTAATAAGATGGCTAAATTGTTTTCGGAGGTTTTATTTTTAATAGCTTGACATTTTAAATGTTAAAATGTATAGGACTGAGCTCCAATTATCATGAAAATTCACTTATATAGGGTGATTAATTTCTCGAGGAGGTTAGTTAGAGAACTGCGAAGTAAAGTACTGTAACAATTATTTTGTCACAACGATTTGTAAATAAAGGAATAACATTGTACAGCTCATTCTTTAGAATGAGCCATTAAACAATGAAATATTCCAAAAAGATTTTGGAGGTAGAGATTCTGTAATATGCTAAATGTCTAGAATGATAATTTTAAAACTCTGTTCAATGAAATATTAGATTATGAGGATGTTAATCAGACTTCTCTGAAAAAAAATACCCCTTGGATAAATACATTTGGGAAACATGTGATCAGCCACCAATCTCAACAGGTCTTTCCTTTAATGCTGCTTTCTCTTTTTTCCCCACTTCTCATCTTGTTTGGTCATTTTTTTTTTTTTAATATCACAAGACACTGTTCTGCACATTTTTCTAATTTTTATTTTTATTGGCAGGTAATTGCTTTACACTGTTGTGGCGGGCTCTGCCATACGTCAGTGAGAATCAGTCATGACTATATGTACGTCCCTTCCTTCTTTGACCTCTCTCCCCCCACCACTCCCACCCTCTACATTGTTACAGAGCGGCAGACGGAGGTGCCTGTGTTACACAGCAGCTTCACGCTAGTAACCTATTTTACGCGTGATAGTGTGTATATACCCGTCAATGCTACTTTCTCAGTATGTCCCACTCTCTCCTTCCCTCGCTACGTCCGCAAGTCCACTCTCTCTCTGGAAATAGATTCATCAGTACTATTTTTCTAGATTCCATACATATGCATTAATATATGACATTTGCTCTTCTCTTTCTGACCGACTTCACTCTGTGCTACAGGCTGTAGGTTCATCCCCCTTACTAAAACTGACTCAGATTCTTTCCTTTTTATGGCTGCATAATATTCCATTGGGTATATGTATCACAGCTTCTTTATCCATTCATCTGTCAATGGACATGTAGCTGCACATTTTTCTTTGCTTCTGTTGTTTTTGCACACAATATGTTTTGCACGTTTCACCTGAAACCACTCTGAAACACAGCTTTGATTATATTAATTCTTGGTTCAAACTAAGATCACAATTTCCTGACAGATTAAGTTCAAATCTAATCTGGGATCCAAAGCTTTGTGTAGTCTGGCCTCAACCTTTCTCTGCCAATCTAGCCTCCGCTTACTCCTCTACATAAGCCCTGGGTGTGAGTCGCATGGGCCTGTATGTTTATTTACTTATTTAACTGAAGGTTAATTGCTTTACAGAGAAGGAAATGGCAGCCCACTCCAGTACTCTTGCCTGGAAAATCCCATGGACTGAGAAGCCTGGTAGGCTGTAGTCCATGGGGTGGCAAAGAGTCAGACATGACTGAGCGACTTCACTTTCACTTTCACTAATTGCTTTACAGAATTTTGTTGTTTTCTGGGAAACCTCAACATGTGTGATTTTATACTGAATTTATTGTCTGTTTCCCAGCCCTCTCCTCTTGTTTGAGCCTTACAAAGAGTATATATGTTCCATAAACCTCTGTAACAACACGCATCTATGTTTTCTCATTTTTATCCGTTCCCTGATTTTACTTGAGTTGGTAAAGAAGTACATGTTAATAATTTCTAAGTGTCTAAAAGGCAGAGACTTCTACTTCTTTATAGATCCCATAATGCTGAAGCTCCAGTACTTTGGCTACTTGATGTGAAGAGCTGACTCACTGGAAAAGACCCTGATGCTGGGAAAGATTGAGGGCAAGAGGAGAAGCGGGCGACAGAGGATGAGATGGTTGGATGGCATCACTGACGCAGTGGACATGAGTTTGAGCAAATTCTAGGAGAGAGTGAAGGACAGGGAAGCCTGGCGTGTTGCAGTCCGTGGGGTCACAAAGAGTCAGACACAACTGAGCGACTGAAAAACAGCAACCACCGTGCCAAATACAGTGTACCTGCAAAGGGAGTACGCAGAACGGAACACTGACTGATTGAAACGTAGGAGTGTCGGTCATAAATCGTCTAACAAACTTGCAAGTGATGGTTCCTCACTTTCCCCTAACTATAGCTGCGGTTTGTCTTTTTCTGTGTCCAGATTTGCTGTGGCTTCTCCGCCAGTGCCCACGCCGTCTCTTTCAAGTACCTTTGCACAGTGTGGATTAACGTGTGTTTGCCAACTCATCCTGATTTTAGAAAGTTGACACAGTTACATTTGTGAGAGCATTGTTTGCTTTCCTTCGTTAGCTCAACATTTGAGGACTAATTGATGTTTGAAAATCTTAACAACGCTGCCGTGACTGCAGGCTAGTGTAACAGTTTTAACGTGGATGGTTCTTTGCCTTTTTCAAGGCTCACTTTTACTGTGATCATCATTAACTTTTTTTTTGAGACGCCATGTAGCAAAAGTAGCAGTTTAGAGATTAAGGAGAGGTGAGTTCTGAAAATAAATCTCTCTTTAGCCTACTGGATATCTCGGCCAAGCTACCTCATCTTTCTGTGCTTCAGTTCTTTTCTAAGACAAACAAAAGCGATACTGTCCATCTGTTACGTGATTTGTTTTGAAAGAGAAAGGAATAAAATATTTATGTTTTACACACTATGTTCAATTGCATGTGAAGTTTTTCAAGAAGTAAGTAGGCAAGACGATGACATACTGTTTCAATCGACGGTAAGCTGCTAAATTAATGTTTTCCTTACAACACTTTTAAACTGTATACAGTAGATCTCTTGCACACGTAAGTTTGTCCCTGAATATGAAACAGAAACCAAATTTGGACATCAAGTGACACTTTAAATCCGTATCTCAAATCTCATATTTCTTTTCTGAGAATGAAAGAGGTCCCTAATCCTAACGCTGACACATGCATTTATATTTATTAAATGGGATAATGCTGTTAGGTGTTCATATCGTCTAGTGAATAGGTTTTCAATAGGTTGTCAATAGACCTACAATCAGTAGGTTGTCAATAAACCTTAGCTATTACTATCATTTTACACAAATCAGTTTCCATGAGGGCCTTGCAGCAGTAAAAGCTAGAAAAATCTATATCAAAATGTATATTAATGATAGTTGAGTTATGGGAATTTTTTTCTAATTCTGTGATATTATTACTTATTTAATTCAGTTCTTCATTTAGTAACCATTCTACTGAATGCCTACTATATGCCAGGCATTTTGCTGAATCCTTGCCATCCAACTACTGATCAAACTGACATTATCCCTGCCCTGGTGAAACTAAGTCTACGCTTTGTAAAGAACCACCTGAAATACGTTAAAGAAAGTTCCAATAATTGTTCTCTATGTTTTCTAACTGATTCTTTTTCAGATTTTTATTTTGTTGTGCCCTTAACACTAAACACACGATCTCCCCTCTTAATATATTTTTAAGTATAAAATACTTATTGTTGACTATGAGGACCGTGTTGTAGAGCAGGTCTCTACAGCTTATTCTTCTTGCTAATTAACAGGCATACAGTGTCACGTAAGCAAGAAGACTATGTTCTAACGGATTATAAGAGAAATGTCTACATTTACATATTGCTGTAAGGTTGACAAGACATACCTACTTGAGTCTTTTTGGAGCAATTCTTAGAGTAACCTTTAAGAGAGGCAGTTCAGGTAGCATCTTGTCTACATTTAGACATGTGATTTAATAACTCACCCAAGCTTAGGCAGCCAGTAGAAGGCATTAGTGATCATTTACAGAAGAGATACACACACACACACACGCATGCACACACACACACACACACGCATGCATGCAAGGCTGATTTCTCTACTGGTTGGAATTTCCGCAAGGAAGATGAAATAAATATCTCTGCTGCCATTCGCTAAGCAGGGGGCAACAGCTTTTCTTTTCTTTCCTTGACACTGATTAGAGACAGTTGGTAGTTTCTACATTTTATATAATAGGAGCAGATTGGTGGGTCTTCTTCCACAATTTTGAAGGGCTATCATTGTGAAATTGTTTCATTGCCTGGTTCAGATACATTGAATCTTTTTTGCCTTGTGTACTTAAGTGTGTTCACAGAAACATATGAGTTTCTTCCTTGAAAAGAGTCCAAGGATATTCACAATAAGAGAACGGTACACTTGGAGAATAGACCCCTTCTCTGAGGCACATTTCATTGTTATTTTCAGTGCTCTTTATTTGAGAAGAAAATATATTTGCCTCACAGACCAGCTGAACCCAAGCAATCAGTGCGTAATCACATGACACCCTAATCTGTAGCTGGTTTAAAGGATTCAGAGTGTTGCATGCCACAGCTTGAACAGCCTAAAGGACTCAGGATAATTCATATGGATTAATCTGATAGTTTTACACTCAGCCATCTCATCTGTAGTTTAGCATAAGGGTTCGATAATGTAATTTTATTGAAGGCTCAATTTTAAGGCTCACTAATGTAATTTTAAAGGAGAATTTTTGTTTCATTTAAAGTCCCATATTTGGGTTTCTCTCTTCTGTTTTTTAAGCCCACCCTATGATGCATGTGGATTGGTCAAAGAGCAGAATTCTGAGAAACCAGAGAGGATACAGGTGCTGCCTATAGAGAGCCATTGCCTCCCTCTTCCTGTGCGTTGGATAGAAGGAAGTCACCTCACACCCATCCTGCAAGTAACGCTTTTTCAGCTAAAGAACAACTCAAGACCAAGTACAGAACCCAAAATGCAGACAAATTCTGAGCCAGTGCAGATCCGCAACGCTACACAAATTACATGGAAATTTCGTCCCCGCATAATAAGTACCAGCTTAGATTTTACAGAATACATGAAGGATGCAAGCCTCCTTAGCAGTACTCCTGTTAAACACTTAGAATTTAAAGAAAACTTTGAAGCACTTGTAGATAAAGGATTACCACCTCCTAAATATAATGGTGTGGGGCTTCTAGAAGTAAGAAAATTTCTCAGTGCAGACAGTATGGGATGAGATCCAGGAGAGCCACTCCAGGGCATCAGCTGCGTCTAAACAATCCCCAAAGAGGAAAGAGAATGGATTTGAAAAAGGGCTCATCAACATGGTTGTTGAAGAATTTTATTATTTCAGTGAGACGCACTGTTCTTTACCCCTTTGTATGTAAATATGCATGTTGATGAAAGGACTACTGGTAGTAGCTACACTCTTGCTGCAGCTTACTATTTGCCATTTCCTGACTAGACATTGTAACATCACTTGCTGGATTGTCTTATCCCCATATTGCATGTATTTCATTACATTACATTACACTGAGACTCAGAGAAATTAAGAGGCCTAGTATTTGTGGAGTCTTGTATTGAAACAATGGTCTGCCTGCTTTCTTTCCATTTTTCCACACTGATACCCCCAACTTATGTCACAGAAATAATTAGAAGTTGGCACTTTTCCCTCCTTAATTCCATGGACAGAGGAGTCCGGTGGGCTATAGTCGCTAGGGTTGCAAAGAGTTGGACATGACTAAGCACACACACACACACAACCTCCTTAATTAGTTTTAGTTAAATAATTCAATTAGTTGTTGTTATAACTGTCAGTCCCAGACAGTTATTTTTCACCAGTGACTTGGGTTTATAAAACTTAGATCATGTACTTTGGACTTTAAAACTTTTTTGACTTGCTGGAAGTCCATACCAAAATGTAGTTACTGATGGAAAAAGTTAATGCAGAATTTGGTGGAACAATTGGTTTCTTTTTCATTTATTAAGGTAATGATTAAGCTGCTATGACAAAGAGCCCCCCTTTTTTCTGTCAGTTAAAGAAGATAGAGCTTTATTTTTTCTTATGTAGTAGCCTAACAAGTTCAATTTGATAGCTTAGCTTTGCTTTGAGCGGTCATTCAGAGACCCAGGTTCTTTCCACATTGTTGCTCTGTGTCCTCTGGGCTTTGTCCTCATCTTCGTGGCTGTAGCTGAGTCACTGTTAAATATATCCCTGTTCTAGCTTGTAAGAAATGGGAGAAAGAATGGTAGAGAGTATGACCAACTTCAGTGACCAAGAATCCCTTCTGCAGACAGGAACTTAGTCACAACATGTCAAAGAGTGAAGGAGGCTGGGAAATATAGTCTCTAGCTGTATAACCCTCTACTCCAGGGCAAGAGTGAAAGTGAAAGTGAAGCTCACTCAGTCGTGTCCAACTCTTTGCGACCCCATGGACTATACAGTCCATGGAATTCTCCAGGACAGAATACTGGAGTAGGTAGCCTTTCTCTTCTCCAGGGGATCTTCCCAAGCCAGGGATCAAACCCAGGTCTCCCACATTTCAGACAGATTCTTTACCAGCTGAGCCACAAGGGAAGCCCAAGAATATTGGAGTGGGTAGCCTATCCCTCCTCCAGCGGATCTTCCCGACCTAGGAATCAAACCGGGGTCTCCTGTATTGCAGGCAGATTCTTTACCAACTGAGAAGTAATTTGGAGGGAAAGCCAACAGTCTGCCACACACTGGATGGAATTGTACTCTAAAGAGATAGGATTAGTTGAACGAATAGTTTCCAAGAAGATACTGAGAGAAGGACAAAGGTTAAATAGGCAAAGTGGATATTTACACCTCCCTGTCACTTCATGGTATGTCCAGGGCTTGGCTCTGCCTCCCCCCGCCCCGCCCAAATTATAGATTTACATATATTTAAATATTTAATACATTTTCCAGTAGTCATGTATGGATGTGAAAGTCGGACCATAGAGAAGGCTGAGTGCTGAAGAATTGATACTTTTGAACTGTGGTGTTGAAGAAGACTCTTAAGAGCCCCTTGGACAGCAAGGAGATCTAACCAGTCAATCCTAAAGGAAATCAATCCTGAGTATTCATTGGAAGGACTGATGCTGAAGCTGAAGTTCCAATCACTTTAGCTGCCTGATGCAAAGGGCCATCTCATTAGAAAAAACCCTGATGCTGGGAAAGATTGAAGGCAGAAGGAGAAGGGGATGACAGAGGATGAGATGGTTGGATGGCATCACTGACTCAAAGGACATGAGTTTAAGCAAACTCCAGGAGGTTGTGAAGGACAGGGAAGCCTGGCATGCTGCAGTCCATGGGGTTGCAAAGAGCCAGACACTACTGAGAGACTGAACCGATTTAAATATAAAATTTTAGTATTTAACTTCCATGTAATTTTTTTTTCTATTTCCTGAGGAATACTAGAGAAAGAAGAGGTAGGAGGAGGACTGGTTAGGACCTCTGTGGGCTCAAAACTTATTTCTGCAGTTTACAAATCTGTGTGCTTCTTATTTTATTTCAGTCTCCCAAACCAGGTTATTCTGATCATACCCATTGTACAAATGCTTTAGATTTGAGATTCAGGCCAGTCAATGGAAGGAGCAGGGGTTTGGTTTCCTGTCATCAGAAGCCAGCATATCTCTCATTTCCCCACTCTGGGGTCTTAGAACCTGAAGAGAGCATTTAGTTTATTTTCCATTTTCAGGCTGCCAGGAGCAAAGATTCTTTAAATCTTATATAGAAAGCAAGCAAAACTTGCAGGGCTTGTAGAAAATCATTTCCTAACTAAAAATAAGACTTCCTGGCAGGAGCTGTTTGTTGGATCAGAGCTTTAGGGCTTCTCATTGGCAGAACCTTGTCTCCCGTGGTTCATCTAGCCTCATTGTGCTCTAAACAAATGCTTTCCCTCTTCATTAAGTGGATTGTTCTGTGGGTAATGGGAGGACAGGTTGGCTGCTACTCATGGAAAGGATTTTTTTAATAATGGAAAAAAATAGACTATCTCTATATTGAATTTCTCGAGCTGAAATTAGCAAAAGCAGGTGGACAAATGATGTTTTCTCCATCATGTAACTCCAGCAGGAGTCTGAGCTGCCTTTGTTAGTTGTCCCAGTTCCTTTTGACGGATCCTCAACAAGGAAATCTGCATCTTTTGACTCGATTGTTGTTTCTTCTGAAGAGTCTTTTTTCATGGCGGGGAAAGAATCTGGCTGCCATGTTTGGCTGCATGGATGATATAGGGTGTGCTTCTCATGTGGCACTAGAATCTACCTGCCAATGCAGGAGATGCAAGAGACGCAGGTTCCATCCCTGGGTTGGGAAGATCCCCTGGAGTAGTAAATGGCAACCAGCTCCAATACTCTTGCCTGGAAAATTCCATGGACAGAGGAGCCTGGTGGGCTATATTCCATGGGGTCACAAAGAGTTGGACATGACTGTGTGACTGAGCATGCACGCGTGGATGGTATAGGGTACAATCCCAGGAGAGCTCTGGGAGAGTGAGGAAGCACTGTATTACCTGAGAGAGAGAGTCTTCAAGAAGGATGTGTAAGAGCATCCCTTCCTCTGCAACCCTCCAACCACAGCTCTCCAACCACAGCGTTCCAACCACAGCCCTCCAATCAGAGCCCTCCAACCACAGCCCCCAACCACAGGCTATTACACAATCTGATGGGAAGCAGAGAATCCAATTGTTTTAATTTATATTCTCCTGATGACTGGTGAGATTGAAACTCTTTCCTCGTGTTCACTGGAACTTGGCATTTCCTTTTTCCCCTGGGAACAATCTTTTCAGAACCTGTGTCCATTTTTATTGAAGAAGGAAATGGCAACCCACTCCAGTATTCTTGCCTGGAGAATCCCATGGACAGAGGAGCCTGGTGGGCTATGTTTCAGGAGGTCTTAGAGAGTCGGTCGTGATGTAACAACTGAGCACACATGTCTATTTTTATATGTTGTTCACCTTTCTGTTGATGATTTGTGGAAACGCTTTTCCTGTTATACACCTTGGCCATTTCACTACTATGTATTTTGAGACAATTTCCCCAGGAAAAGGGTAAAAGTCATTCTCGTGTGTGGTTTCTCCCAATGTTACTTTTTTTTTGTCCCCATTGATGTTTGATTCTTCAGTCTTTCTGGAATTTACAGACATTATTCTGGGGTAGAGTTTACCTTCCTTCTTCTTCTGCTTCCTCCATAGCAACACTCCAGAATGGTCCCTGCAGCAACACTTAAAGAGTGGTCCCTAGATGGGGAGAACTGGGGCTGCGGCTGCAGACTCGACCGTTGTGCGTTTTCTATGATGCCGCTCAGTGCAGGAAGCGATAAGGGCAAAACACAGAAAATTGGCCTGTTATTTTTAAAAGAGGCAAATATCCACCCTCACCTTTGCTGAAAAAACTGATTTTAGTTGCACACTGTGACAGGGAAGGTAGGAAGGGAGAGCGTGCTTTTCAAGTGAAGACAAGTCCTTCAAGTTATGTAACCTGGGAGCTGAGGAAGCATGATTTCATGGAGCGGGGAGAAGCAGAGATACCAGAATGCCTGCATTTGGTTGGCCATATGCTTTCTCTTCTGTCTTGGATTAAGATCGCTATACATAGAAATATTTTATCTGTAACCTCCGAGAGCTGGTTCGTAATCTTGCTGAGAGTTAGGCATGTTATCTGTAAGAGGGATTTTCTTCCTCACAATGCTGATTAAAAAAAAATAATAACGCAGGAGCAAGGGGACAACCGGCATTTCTGGTAACATCCCTGAGACAGGCTGTGATGTGAAGTGAGAAATGGATGGTGTTAAAGTTCCACTGTGAAACAGCACAACTGGGAAGGGTTCTTTGGGTGGAAAGAGGCTTTGCCTGGAGTGAAATACTAATATGCCTTTTGCATTTTCCTGATAAAATTAAATTCTAGAGTTTTCAATCCTAATGCCGTGCTTTTGGAAGATTTTCTTGCTTCCACTGGCATTTTAGGAGGCGTATTTTCTTATTTATTGGATTATTGTTGATTTACAAGAGTGTTAGTTTCAGGAATACAGCACAGTGACTGTTATAAGTCTATCTCTATTCTTTGTCAGATTCTTTTCCCTTAAAGTTTATTACAAAATGTCACGTGTAGTTCCTGTTCTATACAGTAGATTAAAGGTGTTGCCTTCAACTTTATGTTGGAGGAGAGGGGTTTCTTTTCCTCCGAGATATCCTATTCTAAGTGGGTGAAGAATCAAAACTAATTAAGAAAATGCTAAAGGGACTGGAATAAGAAAAGTAAATCCTAAATTACAGAACATAGTAAAACTGTCTCCAGATTTTCTCGGTCACTGGGGCTCCCTTGGTTTGGAGGAGTTCCAGAAACCGTAGAAACCCCTTTTCGATAAGAACCTTGTTTCATATCTTTACCTTTGTTTTCTTTTCAGCGGGTGGATGATCACTGTGTCTGATGGACAGCTAATGCTCTAAGTGTAGATACCCAATTTAGCAGTTCAGTCAACCTCATTCAAGCCCCAAAGCAGAAAATTGATCATAGCCTTCCCCGAGCCTTGCTGTTCTATGTGGTCCTTGGACCAACAGCAGCAGCAGCACCCCAGAGTTTGCTAGGAGGGCCCCCACCCAGACCTTGTGAATCAGGACCTGCATTTTTTTAAAAAGGATATTAACATTTGAGAATCACTGTTCTGTAGCACTGATCAACCAAGCATCACTTGGATCTTATTATCTTTAACTCTTTTGAAAAAATAGTACATCAGATATTTCTTTGAACAGAAGAAATAGCCCAGCTCGGCCAGAGTATGATGAGAAGGAAAAAAATCTACTGTAAAACGGGAAATGGAAATTTATTCAGTGCAATAGCTCCCTTAGGACTTTGCAGTCTGGCAGACCAGGGCTGGAATCCTGGTTTTGTGATTTACCAGTTTCCTTACCAGAAAATCATTTCACAATTTCTCTACTCTCAGCTGAAACGAAGCGTGCTGACCCTCAGTTCCACTGTACTTTGTGCTGTGGTTTCCACTATGTCGGGCTGATAAGCAAAATAGTTCAGGGGCTACATAATTATATTCAGCCAGGCCATTCTTTTCAGTGACTTAATTTCATTCTTTATGTACTGCCTCTCTAAAGGCAGAAACATAAACCATACACATAGACATATAAATGAATTAGAGGTAAGGGGACATCTGTATTTAAGTACTAGTAGGTTATTTTAATAGTTTAATTTACATTATTAAGTTTCCAATTAAATATTCTCCCAGTTTTCTATAAAAATGAATCAATGACCCTGACTGTCTCATCCTTGTCTCTTTCTAACCTGACTTCCTGACTGTAACAACATGAGGAAATTTCTAATGAAGATATGATGCTCTGACTCACTGACAGATTTACACGGTTTACATTCGTAGGCGCTATGGCCATAAATATATCTTAAAGGCAAAGGGAGTTTCAGCTTCTCTCTGAAATACTGTCTAACTTAGATATGAGATATGGAAATGAATTTTCACTGAAAAAGATAGTGCCAGGCATGCTGATGGAATGTGTATCTTTTGTAATTTAGAAAAGTATGATAGAAAGAAAGTATCTCTGTGACTTAAGTGGAGGTAAAAAGACAGGGTATACAAGACAGTACTTCAGATGGAAAGGTTCATTATATTCTAGACATTTTTAATGGTCTCTAGAAAACCGCCTGCAACCTATTTTATCTTGCATTGTGGCATCCGATTAATCTTTGTCTCATTCTCTTAAACTGTCACCTTTTATTTTCCTGTTAAATAGTCTTTTCAGTATATTTCAGAATATTTTGACTTGGTGCAGTTTTCACAATACAAATATCTTATGTCCCAATAATTTCATTTAGTAAACATGTCAATTTAGTCAAGAGACAGATTTAATGATGAAAAAGAAAATGTTGCTCATTATGTGCAAGTTGAGCACATAAATGGTAATTAACGAGATTTGGGGGGGTACAAAGAGCTGCATAATTAAAATTTAAGTAGATTTTAAAAACATAATTTTTCAGGTGTATGTGTCTCTAATATCAGTTCAAAGTGGATGCCAACCTTGATTTCCCTAGATATCAAAACTCTGCATATGAATCTCCTATTATAAATTAACAACCAACAAAGGTCTGTCTAGTCAAACAAAGCTATGATTTTTCCAGTAGTGATGTATGGATGTGAGAGTTAGACTTAAAGAGAGCTGAGCGCCGAAAAATTGATGCTTTTGAACTGTGGCGTTGGAGAAGACTCTTGAGAGTCCCTTGGACTGCAAGGAGATCCAACCAGTCCATCCTAAAGGAGATCAGTCCTGGGTGTTCATTGGAAGGACTGATTTGAAACTGAAACTCCAGTACTTTGACCACCTGATGCGAAGAACTGATTCGTTTTAAAAGACCCTGATGCTGGGGAAGATTGAAGGCGGGAGGAGAAGGGGACGACAGAGGATGAAATGGTTGGATGACATCACCAACTAGATGAACATGAGTTTGAGTAAGCTATGGGAGCTGGTGATGGACAGGGAGGCCCGGCGTGCTGCAGTCCATGGGGTCGCAAAGAGTTGGGCACGACTGAGTGACTGAACTGAACTGATTGTAAATCAAATCACTGTTATTGAATTCAACATTTTACCTTTAAGACATTTGTTATTTTAGATTTGTAATTATTGTTTGTTAATTTGCAGATTAGAGTTTTGTTAGTTCTGTACTGTGAAATTTTTACTGTGAAAGCTTGAAGATAATGTTAAGATATATTTAATTTATGACTTAGGTGACTTGAACATTATTTATAATATTAAAAAAATATTTGTTTTGCTTGATTGGCATTGAGTTTAGAATGCTTTCTTTCTATGGGGGAAAAGGTTCCCAGGTGGTTTAGAAGCCAAACACTGGTTCTGCTGAAATACAGTTTGTGCCAGCTTGTTGTCCCTCCCTTTTAAGTATTCGTCGTGACATTTGCTACTTCTTAGAGGTCGATGGAGCAGGGTGTCTGCTATAATAGCTGAGGACGGGTCACTATTCCCCTGATTGCTTCTCTTGCATGTCTCTCCAGGGCTTTTCCAGAGCTGGAGAAAGGCACGCGGGGTCTAAGCCCCTCGCAGGAACCCAGGCCTGCCTGTGTCGGGAGTTCATCCAGTGTTTTGTTTTTTTTTTTTCTTTTTATCTGATGTGAACAGATAAAGAACAGAGTGAGTCTCTAGGGTTGCCGATTGTGGGGGAACAAGTGTGGAAATGTCTCAGGGGAGCAGATGGGCATGGGATGAAGCTGGCAGAAAAGTTTCCATGTTCATAATGGACAGAGCCCACGGCAGGAAGGGAGCAGTGGCAGCCCCCCTTTCTCCAGCCCTAGACTGGGAGGAGGTCTGCAGGCCAGGTCAGAAGGGAGATGCCCAGTCATGGAGCAAACCCAGGAGCCCGATTCCAGGCCCCAGGTCCCCGCTCCTGGCTCTGCGGTACTCCCGGCCCTGCGTCCCAGTGCCCCTCCCCCGGCCCCGCATCCTTCCAGCGGTGGGACCCTCTGAGCGCTCGGCTCCCACCCACCAGCCCAGTCTCCTCTTGGTCTCTCTGATGGACTCGGGTCAGCAGAGAGGAGGGGGTCTCCATGGCCAGCTCCAGAGGGGAGCTGCACACACAGGCTCCGCAGCCTGTGGGTTTAGCTTCACTGACTTAATGGATGTGAGTTTGAGCAAACTCTGGGAGATAGTGAGGGCTTCCCCGATAGCTTAGTTGTTAAAGAATCCCCCTGCAATGCAGGAGACCTGGATTCCATTCCTGGGTCAAGAAGATCCCCTGGAGAAGGGATAGGCTACCCACTCCAGTATTCTTGGGCTTCCCTTGTGGCTCAGCTGGTAAAAAATCCACCTGCAATCCAGGAGACCTGGGTTTGATCCCTGGGTTGGGAAGATCCCCTGGAGAAGGGAAAGGTTACCCATTCTAGTATTCTGGCCTGGAGAATTCCATAGTTGGGGTCTCAAAGAGTCGGACGTGCCTAGCAACTCAACAACATTGATAGCTGAACAAGAAAATGCTCATAGCTTTTGTCTTTCCAATTTTTTGCTGAGCATACAACCTCTGAACCCAGGCACATTTTAAACTCTTATTCACAGCCTTTCTTGCTTAGAGGGTGAACAGCCCTGGGCTAAGGCCAGTGACATGGTTGTGGGGTACATGCTGATGGAGTGCGGTAGGCACCGTCCAGAAAAGAGGCTATTCTTTCCACCTCCTGGGATAGCGTTAAAGTTCTTTTACAAAAAAATATTAATAAATTTATTTATTGTTAGTTGGAGGATAATTACTCTATAATATTGTGTTGGTTTTTGTCATACATTGACATGAATCAGCCACAGCTATACGTATATGCCCTCCCTCTGGAAATTCCCTCTCCACTCCCTCTCCACCCCACCCCTCTAGGTTGTCACAGAGCACCAGGTTTGAGCTCCCCGAGTCATACAGCAAATTCCCATGATAGCTTTAAAGTTCTGAGCGTACTGGTAACATCCCAGGACCATGTACTTTGTTGTATTTTTGCCACAAATGGTTACTCTTTTTAACTAACAGGGTCAGGCTTTTATACACTCAATACAAGGATGGGCGAAGACGTTGTTTACTGGGAGAGTTCTCGGTCTAACTGTTTGTTTGGTGAGCCAGCACCCGTGGGTTATTTACTGTGTGCAGAATTCTTTCCTGAGGCTCTTGAAGATTTTCCTTTCTGGAGAAGCCTGTAATTTTCAGACTTCTATGACCTGGTGATCCCAAAGATTAAAGACAGGGATCCTCTACAATATATCTCCCAAAGAGACACACTTTTCTCTAGAAAGTGTGTTTCACCAGCTAAGAACTAAGGGCTCAGGAGATCAGAAAAATAAATGAATGTTCTTCCTTGATTCAGATCCCTGATGATCCTAAATTTGGAAAGGAGACCAGTTGAAAAAAATTACTATAATCTTTATAGCTCCCTAGGGCTGTCCTTCTTAAAGGGCACACAAATCTTGAGTCATTTATATTAAACAAGGTTTAGGGGGAGGTTCTTAGATTCTTCACATCTGAGAATTTCTCCTGTGGATGCTGTTGGCCTATGGACCAAACTTTGGGTGACAATGACATGGAGAGTTTACAGTGAATAATTTTATTGGGTTATATTGCTAGCTCAGTGGAGATTAGATTTTTGAATTATTCATGGCTTTTAATTTATTCATTTGTAAAACTTTAATGACACGCTGGAATTCTAATGTAGTCTACATAATTAATAAATCTTATTATTTGGCATGATTAAACATTGCAGAAAAATATAAATAAATCCTCAAATATAATTTTCAAAGGAATAAATTCTGCCAAACGATTTTTTGGTTTTGGATTTTTGTTTCAGAAATTCACTGGAAATATATGCCATAGAATTGGTCAGTAAAGCAAATTTATGAATCAGATGATTATCAAAAGATAACACTGCCTTGACCAGATGAAAGAGCCTGCTCTCTGAAGATCTTTCAGTATGTATGTGGATGGTGTCTGCTATGAGTAATCTTAGCCAGAGATATACAGTAAACAGAATTCATGCTCCTCTGAGAAGCAAAAGTTTTGACTTCCCCCACTCAGTGTTTTAAAGCTTTCCTAACTGTTAGAGTCTTTTCTGCATACTGTTTGACTATAGTAAATGTAATTCCAAATCCCACTGTACACCACTGGGAAGATGTCAAACCTTTAACTTCTGTAACCTCAGATACATTGTTTTTATTCAGTCCCTAAGTCGTGTCTGACTCTTTGAGACCCCATGGACTGCAGCACGCTGGTCCTCCCTGTCCCTCACCATCTCCCAGAGTTTGCTCAAGTTCATGTCCATCGAGTCGGTGATGCCATCCAACCATCTCATCCTCTGTCGTCCCCTTCTCCTCCTGCTCTCAATCTTTCCCAGCATCAGGGTCTCTTCCAGTGAGTGGGCTCTGCGCATCAGATGGCCAAAGTATTGGAACTTCAGCTTTTGCATCAGATATAATTTATGAATAATATGCATTTATAATGTGTCTGACATACATATGTGTGTATATAGCAATAAAATATTTGCATATCTTCAGAGAATAATTGTGAACCTTTGAAGGTGATTAATATATGTAGCCATTTCAGAAGAAACAGTTGAATATCACCTAGTAATGTCTTCCTTTAATTCTTAGGTTTTTAGTTGTGTTGAGCTACCCATAGCAAAAAATGTGCCATCTGAGCCATTTCTATGTGTGGTGTCCCAGGATTAACCTCAGTCACACTGTGTGCGTCCATCAATACCGCTATCCACTACCCATTTCCAGAATGCTTTCCATCTTGCAGACAGAAGCTCTGTCCTCATTAAACAACTCCCCATTTCCCCTCCTGCTGGCCCCTGGTCACTGCTGTTCTACCTTCTGTCTCTGTGAATTTGATTCTTCCCGGTACCTAGCATAAGTGGAAAATTATCTACTATTTTGTAGTCAAATATGGAAGTACATAGTCTAATGGTTGCAGATGTTTAAAAACATAAATCAGGAAACCAGTCAGAAGCACACTGAAGTCAGCATGATGCAAAGGCAAGGTTGAAAGAGCCCAGTTTCTCAAGGACTTCCTTCTTTTGTGTGGCTACACCATTGAGCATGAGTTTCGTAGGTGGTACTACTGGTAAAGAATCTGCCTGTAGTGCAGGAGACCCGGGTTCAACCCCTGGATTGGGAGGATCCCTTGGAAAAGGGAATGGTAACCCACTTCAGTCTTCTTGCCTGGATAATTCCATAAACGGAGGAGCCAGGTGGGCTGCTGTCTATGGGGTCACGTAGAGTCGGACACGACTGAGCGACTTCACTTTCACTTTTCACTTTCATGCATTGGAGAAGGAAATGGCAACCCACTCCAGTGTTCTTGCCTGGAGAATCCCAGGGACGGGGGAGCCTGGTGGGCTGCCGTCTGTGGGGTGGCACAGAGTCGGACACGACTGAAGCGACTTAGCAGCATACTTTCTACTAAATCATGGAGGCAGAATGAGATCAGAGAAGACTCTCACGTCTGACTGTCCTTTCAGCTAAGAGGAACTCGGATATATTTCATCGACAGTCTTGGGGGCCTGAACCAGGGATGATCTTCCAAGTTCCTCCTTTGTTCAGGAGTCTGAGCTCTTTCTTTGGCTGGTCTCTGTTGTAGTACTGTGAGTACAGCTGCAGAAAGAGGGTTCCTGCCTTGTGGAGCTTTCACTTGATTGGGGGAAACTAGACAGAAAAGTAAGCTCAATATGAAAATGATATTACATATTCAGCAGGGAGGAATGCTTTGTTAAAATATGAGGCAGGAAAGGAGACGGGAGAGTGTAAGGTAGGACCAGGGAAGGTGAAACTCAGAGGGATGAGCTGTGTGCGTGTCCCATAGATGGGAAACCCAGCATGGGAGTTGCCTGGTGCGATCGAGGGACAGAAAGAATGGGGGTGCGGGCAGAGCTGGGAGTGAGGGGGAGACCGGGATGTGATGAGGCTGGAGAGCCAGCAGAAGACCAGAGCAGAGGAGAGCTTGTAGTCAATGATACGGACTTCGACTATTGCTCGGAACGAGATGGGGGCCTCTAAAGGGCTTTAGCTGGAGCAGTGACTTGATATGACGTGTTTTGGAAGAGGCACTCTGACTGCGATGGGGTTGTGAGCAGAAGTAAGAGTGACGGTCAAGAGAGCGTTGTGCAAATGCCGTTGATTTTTACTGAGCAGCTTGGACCAAGATGGTAGCGATCGAGGTGGTCAGCCATGGTCTGAAGGTGGAGACGACAGGATTTGCCTAAAGATGAGAAGGCTGAGTTTGCAGTGTTTGACCTGAGCACCTGGAAGGGTGGAGCTGTCACACTCTCAGGTGAGAAGCTTCGGGAGTGCTGGCACGACAGGGGATATGCAGAGTTTGTTTGAAATGGATGACCTCTTAGATGTCCAGGTAGAGATGAGGGGCTGGGAGTTGGTCCCGAGAATGAGTGTGGTGTCTTCAGGAAAGGAACCACTGTCATACTTACTGTTTGCAGATGGGAAGAGCTAGGTGCTGCTTAGGTAATTTACCCAGCGACTTACAGCCAGAAGGAAATGGAGATCGGAATATGAATTCTATCTGTCTTCTTACCCTCCCGGGATGGAGGGTATCTCACTCTTCGCTTATTCTTTAATAGGTTCTCTTGAGTATGAAATAGCCATTGGACAGATCCTAAGGGGGAGAAGGAGCTTTCTTTGCTGGATTTTCAGTTAGTGAATACTTAAGAGACAGCATAACTCTAAAGCAGCATAATTAGGGTATCCAGCTTATAAATTTTCAACATTGCATCTTACAGTTCTTTACCTCTGTCTATGGTGTTGCCTCCCCTACCAACCCCAACTCTGCCTTCTGCTCTGGCTTTAAATTCTTGCCCCTCATTTCTAAATATTTCTAGCTCATCCTTGTAACCAGCTCACCTCTTGACACTGCTGTTCATGAAGGATATTTTTCTAGGTTCACGGTGGGCCAGAAAGGCAGGGAAGATTACTTTCAAAAGAAATAAACATAAAAATGCAAAGTAGGGTACTTATTTTATGTGCCCTTGATAAGCTGTTGATTTGCAATCTGCCACTTTCCCCCCACTGATTTACAATGGAAGACTTTTAAAGAATGACTCATATATTCCACAACATATTAAACTGGTTTCTGAGAGAGGGAGAAAAAAAAGTGCATTTGGTGGCAACTTGGTTCACCAGGTTGACAGACATCAAAATACACTATTTCAAAAAAAAAAGAAGGAGAATAATTCAGGGGAAAGAATATATTTTAGGTTAATATACTCAAGGTCAGATTCTAACCACTTAATTCCTCTAAGACCTTGAATAAGTCACTTTAACTCTTAAAGTCTCTTTCTTCAGCAGGTAAAGAGGGATACCTTTTCACCCCCATGGGGTTGGAATATTAGTGAGATATTTATAAAGTCTGGCTTTACTCTGGCCATTAGCAACCACACATGTAGGTGTGGGAAGGGTAGGGTCTATTCTAATATACCGTGACCACATCTGAGAAGCCCTGAGTTTGGATAAAGAGAGAGATTCCAGAAAAGGAGCCTGAGAAGGAACCGGTGGAGATAGAGGAGGAAAACTGGAGGAGTGGAGTCTCCCAAACTGAGAGGGCAGGGTGTTTGCAGGAAAAGAGAGTCGCAGGTCAGCAGATGGTGACTAATCGCAACTGGGCCATCTTTTGCATCCACCGTTACCAGTAGCAAGAGGTAATGAGAGGAAAGAGTAGCAGGCATGAGCGCAAAGCACCACTTCTTGGCCTCTTTACATCATCACTGGTCTCACCTCACCCGTGAAGTAGGGATGGGGTCCTTCCTAAGCCATCAGCTTGTCCTGGGGATGAAGTTGCAAAAGTCAGGTGGGCTTCCCTTGTGGCTCAGCTGGTAAAGAATCCACCCGCAATGTGGGAGACCTGGGTTCCATCCCTGGGTTGGGAAGATTCCGCTGGAGAAGGGAAAGGCTCCCCACTCCAGTATTCTGGCCTGGAGAATTGCATGGACTGTGTAGTCCATGGGGTCGCAAAGAGTCAGACACGACTTTCACTTCGGAGTTCCCTGCATGGAGCCCTGTGAATTGTCAGTGCTGAAGAAGCACTAGTTGCTAATACTGTTGGTGGTGGTGTGATCCACATGAAATTAGCAAAATATAACTAGATATCACTGTGTAAGGGTTTTTGTCTCTAGCAAAGAACCTCCCGGAAGTGAGAACGTCCAAGAAGCACCTGCTCCTCAATCTTCCAGGCTGCAGGACTGGTCAGACCGGGCCAGCTCTCCCCTGGGCTGAAAAACCATTCAAGGTGACCAAGAGGAGTCAGGGTGGGAAACAGGGGCTCGAGAAGGGAGTCAGTGAAGGAGAGACGTTCGAAGCCAGTAGTCTTGAGAGTATTATTTTAAAATCAACCCAAAATGTATGTTCTTAAAAAGACACTTAATGACCGAGGGGGCGGTTTTATATTTTAATATTCACCTTGCAGACGACAGAGGTGTGCTATGTTTAGAAGGCAGCAAGTCGAGCTGTTAAGAGCACACTTTTGGAGTCAGTAAAACCCACGATAAGAATCCCAGCGCTAGGACGTATTTACTGTGTGAGTGTTCTTTACTTGTCTAAACATCAGTTTTCTCATCTGTCAAATGGGAGACATAAGAGCTAAGTCCCTGGGTTATTTAAGGATGAAATTGTATAATATTAGAAAAAAACTTTGCAGAGGGCCTGGGGCATGGGAAAGGATCAATAGGAAAAATATCAGCCAGATATTGTAGGATGATAGAATGTGATAGATGGATAGATTAGTAGATAGATAGACCCTGTTTTCAATCCTAGGAAAAATAGATATTAAATATTAATTAGATATTAAGTATTAATTCTAATCTTAATGTTCCTTAATCACATAAATTATTCAGTTAATACTCAGAAAGCTAAACCATCATTGATGTCAGAAAGGAAGATGTTGAGACTTTGAGTGGCTTAGAATTCTATTTATTTCATCTTCACCGTTTCTTAAGCGGCACGCCCGCCACATGTTAATGAATCTTAACTTTTAGGCTCACCTACATTTGTGTTGGTAAAGAAGTAGAACTGCCCAACATTCCTGAGAATACATGTAATAGGATATAGGTAATGTCATTTTTGATGAAAAAAAATCTTGGGAATAGGAAACTGCCATGAGGAAGCAGCAAAGAAAGTATGTTTCCATTTAGTCATTTTACAGTTAATAGACATGAAGGAGAATGTTGATCAACATCAGTTCTCAACAAGGAAAGCTGGCTCTTACTTAGTCAGCAATGGAGGGTGTCATATGTGAGCTTCCCTTTGTGAGCGTATTTCAAATAAATCTGGAAGTGTCTGTGAGTCAAAGATGTGGTGCGTGCAATATATGATGTAAAACAAAGACACGTGGTCTACGTAGCTCTGCAGACAAGTTGCCAGATGGTGTGTATGCTTGATTGAAAGGCACCCAAGACCAGGAAGCACCCACCTGTTACTCTCAGCACACCATGGGAATGAAGAGTCCTCAACTTTCACAGCCCTCTCATTGATAACTCTTTTTTTTTTTTTCTTTTGATACTTACTGTCTCTCTGTTACTTGTATCTGTTATTCTAGGTGGTAGTAAGTCTTTCTGGGAAGGAAAAATCTAAATAATATAATTTAGTAAATAAACAATGCTTAGTAAAACTTTTGAGTTAGAAGCAGATCTATGCCTGATATCAGATAGTTTTCATAAATAAATATATTTGAAAAGGTTTGAATTCTGACTAGTCAAACAAATGAAAGTGCTTAGTTGCTCAGTTGTGTCTGACTCTTTGCGACCCCATGGACTGTGGCCCACCAGACTGTTCATGGGATTGTCCAGGCAAAAATACTGGCGTGGGTTGCCATGCCCTCCTCCAGGGAATCTTCCTGACTCAGGGATCGAACCCAGGTCTCCCACAGTGTAGACCAGTTCTTCAGCATCTGAGCCACCAGGGAAGCCAATGAATGGCAGGATGTTATTTTCAAGAAAAACACTATTTACCTATTACATAAATGTGAATTTCTTTAATGTGCCTCCAAGAAGCAGTCTGGTTTGCAAAACAGCAAGAAAAAAACAAAGAAAAGATAGATTTTGCTGATCGGAAAGTAAAAACAAAAAATTATAAGCTTGTTGAATTTTGTCCTTTAGTCTGTAATTTGCTCTTATCCTTAGTATGGCCTCAGAGAGACTAAGATCATCTATTAGAGGTGATTGGAAAAGTGTCGAGCGAGAGGCAAGTCTAAATTAGTCAACAGTTGCACAGGTTTAGTAGGAGAAATAAAGCTCATATTTTGAACCAAGAGAGAAGTATGAAGTTTGCATTAATAGAAAACTGTCTCCTTTGGAGACTGTAAAATCAGTTCAGTCAGTTCAGTCGCTCAGGCGTGTCCGACTCTTTGCCACCCCATGAATCGCAGCACGCCAGGCCTCCCTGTCTATCACCAACTCCCGGAGCTCACTCAGACTCATGTCCATCGAGTCAGTGATGCCATCCAGCCATCTCATCCTGGGTCGTCCCCTTCTCCTCCTGCCCCTAATCCCTCCCAGCATCAGGGTCTTTTCCAATGAGTCAACTCTTTGCATGAGGTGGCCAAAGTACTGGAGCTTCAGCTTTAGCATCATTCCTTCCAAAGAAATCCCAGGGTTGATCTCCTTCAGAATGGACTGGTTGGATCTCCTTGCAGTCCAAGGGACTCTCAAGAGTCTTCTCCAACATCACAGTTCAAA
Source organism: Capricornis sumatraensis (assembly GCF_032405125.1). Taxonomy (NCBI): domain Eukaryota; kingdom Metazoa; phylum Chordata; class Mammalia; order Artiodactyla; family Bovidae; genus Capricornis; species Capricornis sumatraensis. The sequence goes on along the minus strand of NC_091080.1, from coordinate 86,705,444 downwards.
CGCATCAATTCTTCGGTGCTCAGCCTTCTTCACAGTCCAACTCTCACATCCATACATGACCAGTGGAAAAACCATAGCCTTGACTAGACGGACCTTAGTCAGCAAAGTAATGTCTCTGCTTTTGAATATGCTATCTAGGTTGGTCATAACTTTTCTTCCAAGGAGTAAGCATCTTTTAATTTCATGGCTGCAGTCACCATCTGCAGTGATTTTGGACCCCAAAAAAATAAAGTCTGACACTGTTTCCACTGTTCCCCCATCTATTTCCCATGAAGTGATGGGACCGGATGCCATGATCTTCGTTTTCTGAATGTTGAGCTTTAAGCCAACTTTTTCAGTCTCCTCTTTCACTTTCATCAAGAGGCTTTTTAGCTCCTCTTCACTTTCTGCCATAAGGGTGTAAAATAAAAGGCTGGACATTATGGGCTGGTCCAGCATGCCTGCACATCTGGTGTGGCCCAGGATGGAGGCATTAGTTACTGAGCTTAAGATTGTAACACTGAAGAGATGTATACTGTAGTCTTGGAACATCCAAGGAAGCCAGGGTTGCAGGAAGATGCTCTGGGATGGAGGGGCTTGTTCATGGGTTGAGGCAGGCTTTCGGAGTCAAGAAGGAAGGCAGATTGAGAGAGTGCTAAGTGTGCTACCACTTTGGGAATTGGTATGGGGGGAATTTGGACTTGGGAGCTGGAAGAGATTTGGAGCATTTCTGTGCAGAGAGGAATCAATCAGAGTGAAATTTTTTTTTGTTCAGCATGAAGTGCCAAGTTGCAGTTCTGAAGCACCAATGTCAACGAGAACGTGTTGAAATTTCTTTTTTCCTTTTCTTTGTGGACGCTGGGAGAAGAGAAAGCAATGGAAGCTATAAATGATTGATTATCAGTCACTGAAGACACAGAACTGCATTAAAATAGTCACTAGGAGATGGAGGACATGCCAAAATTGAGCTAAAACCTTTCCACTTCAAAGCATCATTTAGGATCGCCATAATCATTGATCATTAAGATTGTCCTTACTCAAAGGGATAAAACTTAAGTTTGTGTCTGTGTAAGTTGAATCATGTCTTGTATTTGATAAATATGTTGCATATATGTGTTTGTATGTTAGATGCTCAGTCATGGCTGACTCTTTGTGACCCCATGGACTATAGCCTGCCAGACTCCTCTGTCCATGGAGTTCTCTGGCCAAGAATACTGGAATGGGTAGCCATTCTATTCTCCAGGCTAATAATTCTGGTCCCTTTCTGGATCTCCAATAGCCATAAAAATTGTCACTCTGGCATTGATGGTCCCCTATCGCCATGCATTGCCCTCTGCCCTCAGCCATATACCCACATCTGTATCTGGTCACTGACGTCTACGCTGAGTCACCAACCACACGTTCTAACAAAGGGTCTTGCTGCACCCTTATTCGCCCTCATAGCGGATTTTGGTAAATGTGCGAATGTGTATGGCTTTACCATTTTTCTAGGCTGATTTTTCTCTAGATAATTTGAAACCTATATTTGGAACTGTAGGAAATGAGGTTTTAAAGTGAACACTAGCATATTCTAGGATAGTTTAACTGACCCAGATAGGATTCCAATAGATGATGAAAGATGGCTAATGAAAGCTGAGTGCTAAGTAGCCCCCTCAAATATCGTTTATTCTATTCCCTCTGTTTTCTCCTGTGTAGGGTTTTAGGCTGCCTTAATGGAGAAATTGTGCCTAAATTGTGGTATTCGGTCGGTACCCCTAAGAGGGCTGTGTTCCTTTACGATCTGTATTTCCAGAAGGGCATAGATTTGAGGGGTATTTGGGACAATGACCAAGATGTTCTTTGATGCAGAGATCACATACCGCAAGGACTACTCAAGGAAAATGGGACCCTTAACTTGACAAAGAAATGTCCTGAATGAAACAAACTTACTGACCTGTATTTCAAACGAACATCCTCTAGGCATAATAGAACAAGCTATTCAGTCTTTCTCTCCATGAAGGGTTAGAACCGTTAGGCAGGGGCCACACGGAGAGCGATTTCAGCTCAGATGAGAATTCTCTGACAACTAGGGCCGTTCCTCTCTGTAACAGCCAGAGTTGTCTCAGGCAGTCATGGCTACTAAAGGAATTCAGGCTGGGGCTAGCAAACTACTGGTCAGAATTTCTTGGCTGGGTGTGTGCGTGCTAAGTTGCTTCAGTCGTGTCTGATTCTGTGGGACCCTGTGGACTGTAACCCACCAGGCTCAAATCTCCAGGCAGGAATACTAGAGTGGGTTGCCATGCCCTTCTCCAGGGGATCTTCCCCACCCAGGAATTGAACCTTCATCTCTTATCACGCCTGCATTCTCAGCTCTTGGAGGACAAGGATCTAGCCTTTTTCTTTGGGTTCTTCAGTGCTCAGAGCAGTGATAGGCAATAGGTTGAGAGTTCAGTCAGTCAGTCATTTAAGTTGCTCAGTCGTGTCTGACTCTTTGCCATCCTGTGGACTGCAGCACACCAGGCTTCCCTGTCCATCACCAACTCCCGGAGCCTGCTCATATTCATGTCCACTGAGTCGGTGATGCCATCCAACCATCTCATCCTCTGTCCTCCCCTTCTCCTCCTGCCTTCAGTCTTTCCCAGCATCAGGGTCTTTTCCAACGAGTCAGTTCTTCTCATCAGGTTTAGGGTTAGCGTCTTAAACTTCGTTGTTCTTTCACTCAGTTGCCTTGAGAGAGAGCTACATTTTCACGAGTTTAACATCCTTCCTTTATTTGCGGGTTTGGGTTCATTAGGGGATTGGGAGTTCTGATTTATTTCATAAAATTTCCATCTGATAAAAATCATTTTATCTCCAGATCTAATTCTCTTCCGATAATAATTGCCTCCATAACACAGTTTGATTAGAATCACATGCACACGTTTGTAAAAACTCTGTTCTTTAATTTTTTGCAGTGTTGGGGTATCTAGAGTTCATTGGACATGTTAGACATGAAAAAGGACTCAGGAAAAATTCTTTCTAGAAACCACTGTGCGTTTGTCCTCCCAGCATGGTGAATGTCGCTGTGGTCATAAGGCATTTACAGAGTGAACTGTCTTCACATTTACAGCTGTTAGCTTATCATGCATGCGCAGCGCATTCCCTTATCTTTCAGAGGAAGAGAAGAACATTGTGGGGTTTAAGTGTTTGTCCATATGGCTTGAAGAAGGGCCGAGCTGAGATCAGCGTGCAAACTTCAGCTCGGGGCTCTCTCTTCTTCCTTGCATAAACCATGCCGTTAACATGTATTGATAATCCTTATGCTGTGGAGTGTCCACATAGCGTGAATTCAGTAGGGAAACCCATTAGTCAAGGGTAGCTGTGAACATTGTGTGAAGTGCCTCTTAGTGCCAAGTCACAGCAACCTACGAAATGTGCTTTTGAAAAATGTATATTGTACCTTGAAAAATTCTGCTGTGTTTCAGAACAAGAAAGGGACCCAATGTTTTACTCTAGCGCATTAGGCAAGGATGGGTATATAGCAAAATACGAATCATCCCAAGCAGCCTGCGTTGTATCTTCCAAATATCATGAGGAAAAATGCATTTAACGTCTTGAAACTTCTAGATATTTAGCTCTCTTCCTTAAATTTCTGCATTTGTTTTTAGTAATGACTAAAAAAAAAATCACATTTTGGATTTTATATGTAGATTAAAAGTTTTTCCTGCTGACAACCAAAGGTGAGATATATTCAGAGGTTTTTGTCCCTTTTATCCAATCAATCCAGTCAATCTGGATTCTGAATTGTTTGTGCAGCACTTTTATTTATCTTCTTAAATGACAAGCATAGCCACATATTTTTGTAAGGAGAATTAATACTATTACTCCTTGGGTAAAAACATCTTTATGCAGTGCTGAGTCATTCAATCTTAGAAGTGTAGAACTCGAAAAGACCAAATGGAAAGAGGCTTTAGAAATTTGATTCTCATCCAACTTTTAGATTTTATACAATTGAAAATTTTTTAAAAGCCAGAAATGTAAAGTCACTTGCCCAGAGCCATACATTTATAGTTTTCATATGATTATATTAGTTAACAACATTAAATTAAACTATATCTAAGCTATAAAGTATTAGTAGTGCCCTAGGCTTAGGTTTGGTGAATAAATGTTTCTTGAGAAGCTCTGAACATGGCTCAAATTTAACTAAAAGGAAACCTTTTGTTTTTTAATTGCTATATTGACTCTTGTGCTAGAGACATTTCACAGGATCCAGAGCTGTAAGATGTGAGTTGGGGCTTGAGATACATAAATTGAGAGCATTTTAATACCAGTTTTAACAGCTCAACCCCATCCATCAAAATGTTAATCCAGCCTTTCAATTCTAGGAGGAAGTAAACATTATAAATTCTTCCCTGACGTATATTCCTTTTTTTTTTTTTTATAATGATTGAGAACACCCTGTTACACAAGTTCTAAACCAAACTCCACAATAAGTTCAGAAGGTTCAACTCTACAAGCAGTTTTGACAAGGGTTGAAATGGCGCATTCCCACTTGACAGTATAAACCCTGGAGGGCACAGTTTAATCATGTGCTGCTGCGATTCATGGGGTCGCAAAGAGTCAGACATGACTGAGCAACTGAACTGAACTGAAGAATTCCTTTCTCTGCCTCTGGGGTGCCCACTGCACGGGGGAGCGGCCCTGGGGAGCTACCATGAGTGAGACTGCCTCCGTGTAAATTACAACGGGAACAGCCTAGAGGTGCTGGGGATAGGCAGGGTATACAGCATCACTTTACAACAAGTGCAGTAGAGAAAAATGGTCTTTGATCTAACCAGTCTAGCTCCTTCGAAGCAGGGAAGAATTTGAAAAAGAAGAGCAATGGGAATATTACGCAGACGTAACACATAAGTGAATCATGACTTTGCTCCTAATTGAAACGATCAGTTTATAATCTCGTTTGTAAAAGAAAAAATTCTACGTGTCTGTATTTTACATACTCATGTACATACATGCTGTGCTTAGTCATTCTGTCATGTCTGACTCTTTGCGACCCCGTGGACCACTCTGTTCACAGGGATTCTCCAGGCAAGAACACTGGAGTGGGTTGCCATACCCTCCTCCAATGCATATTCATATACCTTAGCATATTGTCTTATCAGCAAGTATAAAAGTGTGGATGAAAACACACCAAGATACTCATTTGGGGTGTAACGAGGGGAGATTGTGGGAGGTGTGAGTCCAGAGGAAAGAGGAAGAGCCAGAGCCATTAGCGCTCTAGCTTAACTGGATGCCTTTTAACACAAAATGAACCTAAACTCTGAGGGATTTGATTTTTTTTCCCCCTTAACATATAATATTTCCTTCACTTTAAAAATATTTTTTTGCATTTCCTAGAAGATTCTGAGCTCCTTATAATTCAGCTGGAGATTCTAGTTGTTCTAGTTGCAATTTCCAACCCAGAAAGTCCATGCTCGCCTCTGATCCCCATTTCCACTGCCCAGATATTGCCTACCAAGCACTGCAGGTCAGGCTTAGGCCTGATGTCTCTCTTCTCACCTTGGTCAAGGGCCATCCAGATTTGATCAGGAATCTAAGCTCTCAGTCCTGTCTGCTGAACAAATCACGTGGAAAGAAAGTCTTGCTTTGCGGGCCATGCTTTTTATTCAAGTAGAGCTCTGGCATTGAGGAGAAAAATGGGGATTTGATGAAAGCTCTTCAGGCTGGGCCTCTGGAAATCAATACTGCGTTTGCAGAGTTAGGCAAAGCTGGAGTTGACGAGGGTCCAAAGGCAGACTGTGCTCCTGAAACTGGAACACGTGAACAGTAGAGAGGACTCTCTTCTTGAAACAGGAGCAGAATTCTGCCTCTGCGGAAAATTTTCCTAAGCCATTTTAAGTGCTAATGTGTTTTGTTTTCCTGCAACGTTGACCTGCTCTTGCAGTCGCGGTTGAGTTGAGCTGGGCCTGATCACCGTCTCCAGTCCTCCTGGCTTTCGTCGCTGCCTCTGATGAGCTCGGCTCTCCATCCGTCCCCCACAGGCTCCACCAGTGCCCTTCATCTGGGCCGTCCAAGCCTGCATGGCTCTGCCAGTAGGATGCTGAATTGGCTGCATGCTGCTTTTTCAGAGTAAGACAGGCTGGGAGGGGGGTGACTTTTGACTGATTGATGAATTACCTTTATTTTTCTGGGTCAATATTTTTCTTGCCCTGAATTTCACGGCTGCCACTGTTCTGGGAACTTAAATTCTAATAACATACAGAGTGGGCTTTGATTTGATACCTGTTGAAAAAATGAAATATTATTTCCTAAACATGAAATGTCTTACTTTTCTCACTTTTAGCAAATGACTTCTTTTTTTTTTAATTTTCTTTATATTTTATTTTATTTTATTTTTTTATTTAATTTTAAAATCTTTAATTCTTACATGTGTTCCCAAACATGAACCCCCCTCCCACCTCCCTCCCCATAACATCTCTGTGGCAAATGACTTCTTAAGTCGTACAGATTTATTTTAGGGGGCTAGTAATACATTCGGAGAAGGCAATGGCACTCCACTCCAGTACTCTTGCCTGGCAAATCCCATGGATGGAGGAGCCTGGTAGGCTGCAGTCCATGGGGTCGCTAAGAGTCGGACACGACTGAGCGACTTCACTTTCCCTTTTCACTTTCATGCATTGGAGAAGGAAATGGCAACCCACTCCAGTGTTCTTGCCTGGAGAATCCCAGGGACGGGGGAGCCTGGTGGGCTGCTGTCTATGGGGTCGCACAGAGTTGGACATGACTGAAGCAACTTAGCAGTAATACACTGAGGAATTCTCTGCACAGTGGATGGTAACACTGATGTCGGACTGGAAATTTCTGTAAAAGTTTCCTGTTTCCTTCAGAACAGAAATGTCTTGTGATGAAGGTTTTAAGAATGCCTTGTTTTTTGCTCTCCTGGAACGAAATAGCAGGAAAGCAGGTTTTTTTCCCTCCCCCCAGTTTTATGTGTAGTTTCTGTGCTTTAAAGTCTCCCAAGAGAATCCGATGCTTTCTTCCCTGGGAGTTAGTGGTTGGCCCATGAAGTTTTAAGCGGATAGTCCAGTTTTGCTTTTGCTGTTACTCATATGTTTTGTCTCCAGAAATTAGAGAACTGGGTGATGTTATGAGAAAGCGCTCACACAGCATTGGCCAATGTACCCGATTCATTGCGCACATCACCTCAACCCTGATATGCCATCGTGATGGTCTCCATCTTGAAGATGAGGACATGGAGTTTGGGGAGTTTTAAGTTACTTGTCTGAGGTCATCCGGCCAGCAGGGGGTGCAACCATTGACATCTGTTCTGTCTGGTCTGTTGGCTGCCGTTTTCCTCAGCTTCCTCCTGCCTTCCCTCCAAGCTGTACTGAGTCTAGGCTGAAGCCCACGATAGATCTGGGCTCCATACTGAGAGATCTTGGGGATCTCCACGCCGCGTGATCACTCCTGTTTCTCTTGCCCAACTTGCGTTGCTTTTTCTGGTTTCTCTCCTTCCTAACACATTCCTTCTGCTCCTTTTCGTCTCTTGGCTCCTCTCTGTAAATGTTCCTCTGCTCAGCTCGTCTGCTCTTGCCTTCAGTTCACATGTATGTCTCTATCTGGAACCTCAACCTTCATCTCTGACTTTTACTTTTCTCTTTCCGACTGCTCTAAGAGCTTGAACAGTACAACATCAACTCAGACTCAACCATGAATAAGAAGAACAGTGCTTTCAGAAGAGGAGGCATATGGTTAAAATAATGTACATAGCATCCCGACTCCCTTTCCACTCAGAAATAAAAATGATCAACTAACATGTGCTGAGTATTGTATATATAACCCTGTGCTGGAAAAAGCAGTTTGAGATGATTCAGAGACTCACAGTTTGCTTTGGAAAAGTTCATCATCTCAAGAAGGATGCAAAATGTTCTAATGGGAGTTGTATAAATAGCCTAAATATACATACACACAAAGGGTAGCAGGAAGGTTGCTGGTCACAGAGGAGGGACTCAGGATGAAGATAAATGTGCGGTCATTTAACCTGACCCTTGGGGCCAAAAATTGTGTCACTAGAAAGGCCTGGGACCTGGAGATGATTTTTATTTGAGAGCGCTGGCTGTCTAGGAGAGTTCTTTTTTACCTTGCTGGAGTTCTGAGCCAATGTGCCTGAAACATATGTTACATTTATATCTTATTTTTAAGAAGTACAAGGGGGAAAAAAATAATAAAGGAGTAAAAGCAGTGCCAATTTCTTCTTAAAAGGCTATTTTAAAAAGCTGGCATCGAACCAGCGAATGTTAAGTACATCTTGTATTAGCTGTCACTTTAATTCAACACTCAAAGGGTGCTGATGCACCCAGCTTCACGGAGCAGGCTGACCCTCTCGGATGCCTTTTTCCTGCTCTGTGATTCCTCCACCTCAGCTCAGTGCAGTTGGACCAGAGGAGTGGGAGCAATTAACCTGTCAGCATCTCCCATTTTTAGAGCCTTGTAATTTGCATGTGAAGTGAAAAGAAGTAAATTGTGAACATTTCAACTTAATTTTCCTAGAAGAGTGAATAGTGATCTGCCTCTCCTTCACAGAATGTGGGTGGTGACATTCAGTTCCCACCAAAAAAGTATAGCTGTTTTTCCCCTCCTTTATTTATAGGTGAGTCATCGTTTCAGGGTTTATGGGAGTTCTTCAGGCTGAGGAGTAAAAAGAGGCTTTCCGTACCAAATATGCCTCGTGGCATGCCAACAAGACATGCAAGAGAGAGTATCTGGACCAGGCTTTTTCAGCCTTGACACTACAGACATTTGGGGCTTGATAATTCTTTGAGGCTGTTCTGGGCACTGTAAGATGTTGAGCAACGTTCCTGGCCTTTACCTGCTGGAAGATGGTAGCTGTCCCCAAGTTGTGACGATTAGAGAGTCTCCAGCAGCAGCCAAATATGCCGTGGGGAACAGAGGGCAGAGACACTCCTAGTTGAGAACTCCCGATCTAGAATTATAGGGCTTCCCTTGTTTTGCAGTGGTGAAGAATCTGCCTACCAGGGCAGGAGACCCAGGTTCGATCCCTGGGTTGAGAACCCCTGGAGAGGGAGATGGCAACCCACTCCAGTATTCTTGCCTGGGGAATTCCATGGACAGAGGAGTCTGGTGGGCTACAGTCCATGGGGTTGCAAAGAGTTGGACACGACTTAGCGACTGAGTACGCACGCATGCCCGGTCTAGAATTATACGTGACAAATGATGACCTGCGTAACGACTTAGTGGGAGCAGATTTTTCCAGATGCTTCCCAGACTTCTTTGAGGAGTGCTGAGGGTTCAGAGTGATATTCAGAGAGTGTGAATGGTGAACTGAGCACATTGTGAGTTTTAGTCATGTTTACAGGGTGATGACCAATGTGCTTTCCTAATTTCACTGAAGAATGTGGACCCACCTTGGAGCTATCCAAGATCCCTTGGAAAGAAAACCTCTCTCTCTCTTTAAAAAAAGTTTCTGCAGCTTAAATGGTGGGCCAGATACTCATATTAAGAATTAAAGAGACAATGAAAGGACTCTCAGTCATGGCTTCAAAACAAACAGGACCTTTTCATGATTTGGTTGTAAATTATTGTTCAGTCACTCACTCATGTCCACCTCTTTTCAAGCTCATGGACTGCAGCACACCAATTTTCCCTGTCCTTCCCCACCTCCTGGAGTTTGCTCAAACTCATGTCCATTGAATTGGTGATGTCATCCAACCATCTCATCCTCTGTCACCTCCTTCTCCTCCTGCCCTCAATCTTTCCCAGCATCAGAGTCTTTTCCAGTAAATCGGCTCTTCACATCAGGTGGCCAAAGTATTGGAGCTTCAGCTTCAGCATCAGTCCTTCCAGTGAACATTGGTTGTAAACAATGGCAAAAGAAGGGAATCAATGAGCAAGTAGAGAAAGTAGGAGGGTCTTCCCCAGGAGACCACGATGGGCAGTATTGTTAATCCTGCACAGTACAACTAAGTCAACATCCAGAAGTTAGACCGTGCAACTCAAGACTGGGAAGTCAAAGGTTAGGTCAGGGCTAAGGCATTCCAGTGTTAGACTCCCAGCTTGTTTCCTAGTTTGCCAATCATTTCAGGAGAGGGGCATCTTGTCTACAGGACCTGACTCTTGAATAATGATCTGAATTCTCACCTTCAGGCTTTCTCAGATGAAAGGCAGCATGTCTTTCCCCTTTCCCGATGCTGGAGCATTCTAAACAAAGACTACTGGGACCTTACGAAGTACAGTAATGCCTTCTATTTACTGGAAACGGGTAGACTATGAGTCTTTCTTCATTAGCACCATCTAGAGAAGCTGGGCTACCTGCTCATTTATTTGGTGCCTGGAGCACAGAGGAGCGTTCTCGAAGTCAGACTGGCCATCTGGCAGGCAGAAGCAGATACTGTTGAGGGTGCTTGTTGGGGAAAGGGAATAAAGAATAATTCTTTAGTTGAGTCTATTTCTTCTTACTCTTCAGTGCCACCCTTCTGATGTATTGTTT